>NC_135814.1:75615028-75985246 GCF_964213995.1 Mustelus asterias | reverse complement strand
GGCGGGCGAGGGCGATCGAGCGCGGGCGGGGCGAGGGCGATCGAGCGCGGGCGGGCGAGGGCGATCGAGGGCGGGCGGGCGAGGGCGATCGAGGGCGGGCGGGCGAGGGCGATCGAGGGCGGGCGGGCGAGGGCGATCGAGGGCGGGCGGGCGAGGGCGATCGAGGGCGGGCGGGCGAGGGCGATCGAGGGCGGGCGGAGGGCGATCGAGGGCGGGCGGGCGAGGGCGATCGAGGGCGGGCGGGCGAGGGCGATCGAGGGCGGGCGGGCGAGGGCGATCGAGGGCGGGCGGGCGAGGGCGATCGAGGGCGGGCGGGCGAGGGCGATCGAGGGCGGGCGGGCGAGGGCGATCGAGGGCGGGCGGGCGAGGGCGATCGAGGGCGGGCGGGCGAGGGCGATCGAGGGCGGGCGGGCGAGGGCGATCGAGGGCGGGCGGGCGAGGGCGATCGAGGGCGGGCGGGCGAGGGCGATCGAGGGCGGGCGGGCGAGGGCGATCGAGGGCGGGCGGGCGAGGGCGATCGAGGGCGGGCGGGCGAGGGCGATCGAGGGCGGGCGGGCGAGGGCGATCGAGGGCGGGCGGGCGAGGGCGATCGAGGGCGGGCGGGCGAGGGCGATCGAGGGCGGGCGGGCGAGGGCGATCGAGGGCGGGCGGGCGAGGGCGATCGAGGGCGGGCGGGCGAGGGCGATCGAGGGCGGGCGGGCGAGGGCGATCGAGGGCGGGCGGGCGAGGGCGATCGAGGGCGGGCGGGCGAGGGCGATCGAGGGCGGGCGGGCGAGGGCGATCGAGGGCGGGCGGGCGAGGGCGATCGAGGGCGGGCGGGCGAGGGCGATCGAGGGCGGGCGGGCGAGGGCGATCGAGGGCGGGCGGGCGAGGGCGATCGAGGGCGGGCGGGCGAGGGCGATCGAGGGCGGGCGGGCGAGGGCGATCGAGGGCGGGCGGGCGAGGGCGATCGAGGGCGGGCGGGCGAGGGCGATCGAGGGCGGGCGGGCGAGGGCGATCGAGGGCGGGCGGCGAGGGCGATCGAGGGCGGGCGGGCGAGGGCGATCGAGGGCGGGCGGGCGAGGGCGATCGAGGGCGGGCGGGCGAGGGCGATCGAGGGCGGGCGGGCGAGGGCGATCGAGGGCGGGCGGGCGAGGGCGATCGAGGGCGGGCGGGCGAGGGCGATCGAGGGCGGGCGGGCGAGGGCGATCGAGGGCGGGCGGGCGAGGGCGATCGAGGGCGGGCGGGCGAGGGCGATCGAGGGCGGGCGGGCGAGGGCGATCGAGGGCGGGCGGGCGAGGGCGATCGAGGGCGGGCGGGCGAGGGCGATCGAGGGCGGGCGGGCGAGGCGGGCGATCGAGGGCGGGCGGGCGAGGGCGATCGAGGGCGGGCGGGCGAGGGCGATCGAGGGCGGGCGGGCGAGGGCGATCGAGGGCGGGCGGGCGAGGGCGATCGAGGGCGGGCGGGCGAGGGCGATCGAGGGCGGGCGGGCGAGGGCGATCGAGGGCGGGCGGGCGAGGGCGATCGAGGGCGGGCGGGCGAGGGCGATCGAGGGCGGGCGGGCGAGGGCGATCGAGGGCGGGCGGGCGAGGGCGATCGAGGGCGGGCGGGCGAGGGCGATCGAGGGCGGGCGGGCGAGGGCGATCGAGGGCGGGCGGGCGAGGGCGATCGAGGGCGGGCGGGCGAGGGCGATCGAGGGCGGGCGGGCGAGGGCGATCGAGGGCGGGCGGGCGAGGGCGATCGAGGGCGGGCGGGCGAGGGCGATCGAGGGCGGGCGGGCGAGGGCGATCGAGGGCGGGCGGGCGAGGGCGATCGAGGGCGGGCGGGCGAGGGCGATCGAGGGCGGGCGGGCGAGGGCGATCGAGGGCGGGCGGGCGAGGGCGATCGAGGCGGGCGGGCGAGGGCGATCGAGGGCGGGCGGGCGAGGGCGATCGAGGGCGGGCGGGCGAGGGCGATCGAGGGCGGGCGGGCGAGGGCGATGAGGCGCGAGCGCGGGCGGGCGAGGGCGATCGAGGGCGGGCGGGCGAGGGCGATCGAGCGCGGGCGGGCGAGGGCGATCGAGGGCGGGCGGGGGCGATCGAGGGCGGGCGGGCGAGGGCGATCGAGGGCGGGCGGGCGAGGGCGATCGAGCGCGGGCGGGCGAGGGCGATCGAGCGCGGGCGGGCGAGGGCGATCGAGCGCGGGCGGGCGAGGGCGATCGAGCGCGGGCGGGCGAGGGCGATCGAGCGCGGGCGGGCGAGGGCGATCGAGCGCGGGCGGGCGAGGGCGATCGAGCGCGGGCGGGCGAGGGCGATCGAGCGCGGGCGGGCGAGGGCGATCGAGCGCGGGCGGGCGGCGAGGGCGATCGAGCGCGGGCGGGCGAGGGCGATCGAGCGCGGGCGGGCGAGGGCGATCGAGCGCGGGCGGGCGAGGGCGATCGAGCGCGGGCGGGCGAGGGCGATCGAGCGCGGGCGGGCGAGGGCGATCGAGCGCGGGCGGGCGAGGGCGATCGAGCGCGGGCGGGCGAGGGCGATCGAGCGCGGGCGGGCGAGGGCGATCGAGCGCGGGCGGGCGAGGGCGATCGAGCGCGGGCGGGCGAGGGCGATCGAGCGCGGGCGGGGGCGATCGAGCGCGGGCGGGCGGGGGCGATCGAGCGCTGGCGGGCGAGGGCGATCGAGCAAGGACGATCGAGCGCGGGCGGGCGAGGGCGATCGAGCGCGGGCGGGCGAGGGCGATCGAGCGCGGGCGGGCGAGGGCGATCGAGCGCGGGCGGGCGAGGGCGATCGAGCGCGGGCGGGCGAGGGCGATCGAGCGCGGGCGGGCGAGGGCGATCGAGCGCGGGAGGGCGAGGGCGATCGAGCGCGGGCGGGCGAGGGCGGGCGAGGGCGATCGGGCGACGGCGGGCGAGGGCGAGCGGGCGCGGGCGGGCAAGGGCGGCTAGGGCGAGGGGGAGCGAGCGCGGGCGGGCGAGCGAGGGCGATCGAGCGCGGGCGGGCGAAGGCGATCGAGCGCGGGCGATCGGGCGCGGGCGGGCGAGGGCGAGCGGGCGCGGGCGGGCAAGGGTGATCGAGCGCGGGCGGGCAAGGGCGATCGTGCGCGGGCGGGCGAGGGCGATCGAGCGCGGGCGGGCGAGGGCGATCGGGCGAGGGCGATCGAGCGCGGGCGGGCGAGGGCGATCGAGCGCGGGCAGGCGAGGGCGATCGAGCGCGGGCGATCGAGCGCGGGCGGGCGGGGGCGATTGAGCGCTGGCGGGCGAGGGCGATCGAGCAAGGGCGATCGAGCGCGGGCGGGCGAGGGCGATCGAGCGCGGGCGGGCGAGGGCGATCGAGCGCGGGCGGGCGAGGGCGATCGAGCGCGGGCGGGCGAGGGCGATCGAGCGCGGGCGGGCGAGGGCGATCGAGCGCGGGCGGGCGAGGGCGGGCGAGGGCGATCGGGTGACGGCGGGCGAGGGCGAGCGGGCGCGGGCGGGCAAGAGCGGCTAGGGCGAGCGAGCGTGGGCGGGCGAGGGCAGGCGAGCGCGGGCGGGCGAGGGGGAGCGAGCGCGGGCGGGCGAGCGAGGGCGATCGAGCGCGGGCGGGCGAAGGCGATCGAGCGCGGGCGATCGGGCGCGGGCGATCGGGCGCGGGCGGGCGAGGGCGAGCGGGCGCGGGCGGGCAAGGGCGATCGAGCGCGGGCGGGCGAGGGCGATCGTGCGCGGGCGGGCGAGGGCGATCGAGCGCGGGTGGGCGAGGGCGATCGGGCGAGGGCGATTGGGGGCGGGCGAGGGCGAGCGGGCGCGGGCGGGCAAGGGCAGCGAGGGCGAGCGAGCGCGGGCGGGCGAGGGGGAGCGAGCGCGGGCGGGCGAGGGGGAGCGAGCGCGGGCGGGCGAGGGGGAGCGAGCGCGGGCGGGCGAGGGGGAGCGAGCGCGGGCGGGGGAGCGAGGGCGATCGAGCGCGGGCGGGCGAGGGCGTTCGAGCGCGGGCGGGTGAGGGCAAGCATTGCTTCTTTTCTTGTTGGACCGTTTACGGCTGGCCAGCATTTATTGCCCATCCCTAGTTGCCCTTGAGAAGGTGGTGGTGAGCTGCCTTCTTGAATCGCTGCAGTCCATCTGCTGTGGTTGACCCACAATGCCGCTAAGGAGGGAATTGCAGGATTTTGACCCAGCGACTATGAAGGAACAGCGATATATTTCCAAGTCCTGTGCACATTTCAAGAAATCCACTCCAACCAAGTCTTTAATACAATATCCGCCCTGTTAATGTTGGGAAAGTTTAAAATACCTATTATAATTACCTTGTGATTTTTATACATCTCTGCGAATTGTGCACATATTGCTCCTCAATTTCCCGCTATCTGCTCTGTCAGACAGTCGATGCAGACTCGATGGGATGAATGGCCTCCATCTGTACTGGAGTGATGCGATTCTATAGGCGCAGAGTTGATACAATCATCTCACGCCTTATTAACCCTGAAGTACTTCCTCTTTTTTCCACAGCTGTTCAGTCTGGTCCCCTTTTTTTCCTCCACACTACTCTTTCCCCCGCAACCTCAAAGTCTCAGCCTTCCTAGAAACAGAATCATTGTCTTTCTATTCCCTGCAAAGCTTCTCGCTGAAGCCAGGAGATTCATTCTTCTGCTTTTTCCAATTTTTAATCACTCTGCCAAGTTTCAAAATTGGATAGGCTGGGGTTTTTATCTTTGATATGGAGGAGGCTGAGGGAAGATTTAGTTTAAGTGCAGAAAAAGATGAGGGCCCTTAACAGAGTGGATGTGGAAGGACCCATTTCTCATAGCAGAGGAGTCACCAGGGTATGGATTAAAACGGATTGGCTGAAGGAATAAAGGGGAGTTCAGGGGGTAATTATTTTAAGCAGCGAGTGGGGGAGGGGGATGTGGAGTTAGAGGCGAAGGCAGAAAGCTTATATAAAACCTGTATGGTGTGCTTATGCATTAGAAGTTCCAAGATCTACGGGGCTACTGCCAAGGGCTGGAAAACAGTCTCTTTCAAATGGCAGATATCTGAGGGGTTGATCACCAGCCTCTTCTGCTAGTATCCTCAATAAATCTATAGCCACTCTCCTCATCATCCAATGAGATTCTCAGAAGGATCATTTGTATAAGCTAAGTCAGACATAAGAATAATATTGCCAATGACATATCGGATGAGGATGTAGCTTCTTGTCCTTTTGAACAGTGGTTCCTAGAAGTTTATGTTTTGAAATAGATCTTAGAATTATGATATCACTGAATTTCACATAATACTATTTTACAAAACCTGTGCCAACATTTCTACTTTATTTAAAATCATTGTAAACAGAAGAACTTCTGTTCTTCTAACATCACTAACATCGTTGTGCAGGATCTTCCAACAGGCACAACTATCACTCCATTTGCCCAGATAACAGCAGTAACTGCGCTTTTATGCTCTAATTCATTAATGGGACAACCCCCCCACCCTCTATTCTCTTCCGTCCTCTGGTCTTCTCTCTGCCTTTCACTCATTCTCCTCTCAATCTTTCTCTTTCAGCTTCCTCCCCTCTCTCCTTCACTATTCTTTCCTCCCCCTCCTTCATTCTTTCAAATGTGAGATGGTGCATTTTGGAAGATTAAATTCAGGTGCAAATTATACAGTAAACGACAGAACTCCGAGGAACATTGACATAGAGGGATCTGGGCATACAGGTCCACAGATAACTGAAAATGGCAACACAGGTGGATAAGATGGTCAAGAAGACATACAGCATGCTTATCTTCATCGGCCAGGTCAGCAAGTATATAAGTTGGCAAGTTATGTTATAACTGTATAAACTTTAGTTAGGCCGCATTTGGAATATTGTGTGCAGTCCTGGTTGCCACACCACCAGGAGAATGTGGATGCTTTGCACAGGGTGCAAAGAAGGTTTACCAGAATGTTGCCTGGTCTGGAAGGTTTTGGGTACGAGGAGAAGTTGGATAAACGCGAATCGTTTTCCCTGGAAAGACGGAGATTGAGAGGCGACCTGATACAGGTCTCAAAATTATGAGAGGCATAGATAAGGTGGATAGTCAGAGGCTTTTTCCCAGGGTGGAAAGGTTTGAGAGGGAGGGGGGGCGGGGGGGGGGGGGGGGGGGGGGGTGTTCAGGGGAGACGGGCGGGGAAGATTTTCCACACAGAAGGGTGGTGGGTGCCTGGAACGCACTGACAGTAGAGGTGATGGAAGCAGGCATGTTAGCAACGTTCAAGATGTATCTTAATAGACACATGAACAGGAGGCGAACAGAGGGATAGAAATCATGTATTGACACAGGCTTGGTGAGCCAAAGGGCCTGTTCATGAGCTATATTGTTAAATTCTAGAAGTATATCAATGAAAAGAGGGTAACCAGGGAAAGAGTAGAGACCAATAGGGACTAAGAGGGCAATCTGTGGGTGGAACCAGTGAACACTGGTCAAGTGTTGAACAAAAGTTCACATCCGTCTTCACCCAAGAGAATGAGGTTGAAAGTATGGAGTTCAGGAAGAAAGACTGCAAAGTTCTTGAGCAAATTGAAATAGGGAAGGACAAGATATTGGAGGTATTGGCAGGTTTAAAAGTGGACAAATCTCCAGGTCCCAGATGAATTGTGTCCCCAGCTGGTGTGGGAGGAAAGGGAGGAGATTGCAGGGGCTCTGACCCAAATTTTTAATTCCTCTCTGGCCAAAACTTATGGTATTTGCTACCAAATAAACCTGTTGGACTTTAACCTGGAGTTGTGAGACTTCTTACTGTGTTTACCCCAGTCCAACGCCGGCATCTTCACATCATGACCACCAGGAGGTGTCAGAGGACTGGGGAACAGCTAATATGGTTCCACTATTTAAGAAGATTTATAGAGATAAACCAAGGAAGTACAGACCAGTGCTTCTCACGTCAGTGGTAGGGAAACTACTAGAGAAAATTCTAAAGGAGAGCATCTATCTTTACTTGGAGGCAAGGTTTGATCAGAGATAGTCAACATGGCTTTGTCAGAAGGAGGTCAAACCTAACAAATTTGATTGAACTTTTTGAGAAGGTAACCAGGTGTGTAAATAACGGCAGTGCAGTTGATGTTGTTTATATGGATTTCAGCAAAGCCTTTGACAAGGTCCTACATGGGAGACTCAAAGACAACAAATGCACATGGATACAGGGTAATTTGATAAAGTCGATTCAAAATTGGCTCAGCTGTGGGAGACAAAGGGTGATGACAGAAGGTTTGATTTAGTGACTGGAAGCCAGCATCATGCCACAGGGATCTGTACTGGTTGCCCTATTATTCGTTATTTATAGAAACAAAATAACTGACTATGTGGGGGGTAGGATTAGTCAGTTTGCAGTTGACACAAAGATTGACCGGGAGGTTAACTGTAAGGTTGTGTGTCTTGGACTACGAGAAGATGTAGACGGGATGGTCAAATTGGCAGAGGAGGGGCAGATGGAATTTAATCTTGAAAAGTGTGAGGTGATGCAACTTGAAAGGAGTAATTTGACGAGGAAGTGTCCAACAAACACATGACACTAGGAAGTTCCGTGGAACAAAGGGACCTTGACGTGTCTGTCCATAGATCGCTGAAGGCGGAAGGGCATGTTAGGTTGGTGAAAAAGGCAAATGGGACTCTTGCCTTTATCAATCAAGGCATAGATTATAAAAGCAAGCAAGCACAGTGGTTAGCACTGCTGCTTCACAGCTCCAGGGACCTGGGTTCGATTCCCGGCTCGGGTCACTGTCTGTGTGGAGTTTGCACATTCTCCTCGCGTCTGCGTGGGTTTCCTCCGGGTGCTCCGGTTTCCTCCCACAGTCCAAAGATGTGCGGGTTAGGTTGATTGGCCATGCTAAAATTGCCCTTACTGTGTCCTGGGATGCGTAGGTTAGAGGGATTAGTGGGTGGATATGGGGGTCGGGCCTGGGTGGGATTGTGGTCGGTGCAGACTCGATGGGCCGAATGGCCTCTTTCTGTGCTGTCGGGTTTCTAAGATTTCTAAGTCATGTTGAAGTTGTATAGAACTTTGTGGCACAGCTAGAGTATTGCCTGTAGTTCTCATTGCCACATTATAGGAAAGATGTGATTGCACTGGAGGGGGTGAAGTAGAGATTCACCAGGATGCTACCTGGGATGGAACATTTAAGAGAGGTTGGATAGGCTTCGGTTGTTTTCGTTGGGGCAGAGAACTCGGTGACCTGATTGAGGTGTACAAGAATATGAGGGGCTTAGACAGAGTGGATAAAGAGCAGCTGTTCACCTTAGTTCAAGGGTCAGTCACAACGGGGCATAAGTTCAAGGTTAAGGGCAGGTGTAGCGAGGAACTGAGGAAAAATGTTTTTACCCAGAGAGTACTGCCTTGGAGGCTGGCAGAGGCAGGTTGCCTCACATCCTTTAAAAAGTACCTGGATGAGCACTTGGCATATAACATTCAAGGCTATGAGCCAAGTGCTGGTAAATGGGATTTGGTGGGAGGTCAGGTATTTCTCACGGGTCTTTGCAGACTTGATGGGCCAAAGGGCTTCTTCTGCGCTGTATGATTCTATGACATGACGACGTCAGGCAGTTATGTAATACCACTATTTGCACATTGAAACAATATGTTTACACATATTTGATCAGTTATAACTTGACTGCCTGTCACTTCCAGTGGGAAAAAATCACAAAAGTGGCAAGAACAAGTTGAGCTTCACTCAAGGAATTTTTAACTGCATTTACACTAGCGCCCAGGCTTAGCCCCAGTTGAAAATCTAGACTTCAATGTTTATGCCCATCAATAAACTCAAATTGTTATGTATTTCAAACTCTAAGTTTCTTAAGAGAAGAGCCTGATTTAGAATTTATATTTCTAAAAATATAAAACTTAACAAATGATTGTGCAAACCCACCTTCATCTAGTACTGTTGAATACTACTGCCTTGTGCATAAATTATCTATAGTCTTTATCAAGTTATAAGAATCTAAAATACAGACACGTGTGCTATGACTACATTTGCCAAAACTCAATGTCAAGCAATTAAATATTCAGAAGATGTTTTAAAAATCCATTGCAACCTGATTTACCTAATCTGGAACACCTGTAAAAACACATCTACTAGTGTGTTTATTTTATTTGTTTTTATCTATTTTGCAAAATAAATAAGGAGGGCTAGGTTTTCCTCACAGAAGCCAATAATTAAAATCAATGAATATAGGATGTTAAGTGCTCTGCCAGATTACTGCTAAGGCAGGGTAGATGAAAATATATTCCTTTTCACTCAATTTGATCCCTATCCACTACTGACATGCCATTCGTAGTATCAAATAGAAAAATAGGGATGGGTAATAAGTGTTTCAAAGAAGTTCAAAATCACCAATATGAATGCAACATCCTCTTTGTACTGAAAAGTTTCACTATGCATTCTATGAGGAATGCTTTGAAAATTACTCATTTAGCTTTGCACATCTGCTTACCCCTGGAATTAACTGTGCATTACATATGGAGCAAAAACATTGGTATTGGATTCTCTGTTTCATTCCCCAACATTCTGATACCTGCTCCATAAGAACAGGAACCTATTTTTAAATCTTAATCTTTAATGACCAACAAAAATGTAATGAAATCATCAAGCTGATCTTAAAGTCATACATGTGAATATGCATAACGGAATACTTTTGATCAGGAATAAAAATTAGATGCACAATAATAGCCCCATTACCCCCTATTTTATAGGGAATTCCTAATCCATGATATAATACTTAAATAACAAATGTTCAATTAACTATTCATTGCTCACCTATCTGTCACATTTTGCAATGGTCAAACGTCAAATTCAAATACCCACAAAAATCACCCTGACACAGGGATCTGACTCCCCCTCCAACCCTTCAGCGGATCACCTAACTTTCTCCTCCTCTGAAAGCAATAAATCATGCTATTGCATGGCTATAAAATTGCGCAAATGCCTTTGGTATGTTTCTGTCATAGAATAGAATTGTCATAGTATCCCTACAGTACAGAAGGAGGCCATTCAGCCCATTGAGTCTGCACCAGACACAATCCCACCCAGACCCTATTCCCATAACCCCTCATATTTACCCTGCAATCCCCGACACTAGGGTTAATTTAACATGGCCAATCAACCTAACCCGCACATCTTTGGACTGTGGGAGAAAACTGGAGCACCCGGAGGAAACCCATGCAGACATGGGCAGAATGTGCAAACTCCACACAGACAGTGACCCGAGGCCAGAATTGAACCTGGGTCCCTGGTGCTGTGAGGCAGCAGTGCTAACCACTCTGCCACCCCGTGTTCTTAAGTATTTTTATTGAATTGCTTGATTGAGAAATCATAACAAAAAAAACTACAATAAAAAAAGTGTCTGCTGAGGGCCATACAGAAGCTGAACAAGTGTGATTAAGCTGAATGATATTTTCATGACCACGTCACGCCAAACCACAATACTCCCACTAGTACCGTGGCTGAGGGCAGCTAACTCAGCAACGATCGGGATTAAAGCTGCGATCTTGCCATGGCTAAGTGCCCCTCCAGGTAATGAATTTGCCACCGAGACCCTGGTTTAATTGTCAGTTACCCAGCTTTCAAAACATTACTCGAGATGAACTTCAGGAGGTTTCTAAAAGATAACCTGACCTCTAACTATTTTCTTTAAATAAGTGTCCATCTTAGTTCTGTGCCTTATGATATACAAGTATTATTTATTTACTAAAATTTTCAGCAACAGATTGCATAATAATTAAAGTTATTCAATGATCTTCCTTCCTGACCCTGTTTAGTTATAAATCTGGTAAAATTTTGGCAAACTTGCCTAATCAGTTTTCTACTCTATTTAGAGCAATATATATCATAAATTTAAAAATGGAATTATGCAAAATGTTTCCAAATTCTAAGTTTATTGGCAGTTTTCCAGAAATCTCATTAAAGGCATTACATTTTACCCAATTAGTTCTGTTGGATTCAGTATCTATCTGTCTAATAAATGTTTTCCAATTGTTAATACAATTAATCAACAAAGAGCACAGCATCAAGCCTTAGTAATTACAAGACTGGGTCAGTTTGTTTTTATCAGTTGCATCAAAATCAAAAATGTTATCTTAACTAAATGTTAAGAAATCTAGAAAAAAAAGCGTGTAGGGTTTTCCAACAGTGCTTTATCTGAAAAACAATAAATCAAACAAATTCAATATTGCATTAGTTTATTTTGAAGTTTCATAGAAACATATTGAAAACTGACTGGAATATATCATGCAAAGTTTAATTCAGGCCCTTAACTTTGGTAATCCTTCATTACTGTCTTTTGATGAAATATTAAACCAAAGCTTTTCAGGTGGATGCAAAAATTCCCGCTGCACCATTTCAAAAGAAAAGAGGAATTACCAGCAAAGTCCAGGCCAATATTTCTCTCAATCAACAATAAATTACTGGACAATTATCACTGTTGTTTATGGGAGCTTACTTTGTGCAAATTAGCTATCATGCTTCCTATAATTACAACAATCACCACAATGCTTCAAAAATGCCTCATTAGATGCAAAGTGCTTTGGGGATTCCGTAGTTTAAAAATGTTTTGGAAATGAAGTCTTACTTTTTTTGCAAGAGAATTGTCACATTAAAATGGTACAGAATTCAAGACAATACACACTAGAATTATCAGTCTAATGATTGCTGACTTTCCAAAAAGAATATCAGTCTGACAGTAAACTTGTTGACTTCAATATGTATCCTGTCACACCCATACATCCAATGAACTTAGAAAATGACTTAGATGATTTAAAAACAAACAGGCAAGGGGAGGCATATTTAGTTTTATGCAAGGGGCTAAATCTCCTGTTGGGTTGGGATCGAGACATGATCCTGCCAATTTCCAAGTTTTGCAGGAAACCCCTTGGAGCTGGTGGATAAGGCACCTATGTGTTCTAAGGCATTTAAGCACCATTTTAAACAATTTATATCTATATATACACACACACATTTATAAAAATGTCAATGGACATTACATAATTGTTCAATTTTTCAATATAGTCCATGGCACTCAGAGATACCGAACTACACATCCAATTTGTATTTACAACATGCATTCAGATTTCTTATCATTCATCCCCTGGTGCAGAGCCACTGTTTTACAGGGGTTCTAGCCCCTTGGCAAGGTGGACAGGCCTTTGACTATAGGTTGAATTTTCATCTTGGAAGCAGAGTTGGGAGACAGGAAATTTCTGACTTTGTGAGCCGGACTCTGTCCCAGAAATACCAACTGGTGTGAGTTTCATCGGGAGGATGCAGTGAATGGCTGGAGTCAGGCCTGCCACTGCACATACCAGCCCAGAGGGATAAATGGTAGCGGAGGAACCGATAAAATTGCTGTCTCTGCTGCCATCTTCATGCGAATCCTCGGTCTGCAATGAAGGAAACATTATTGCTGAAAGTTCTGAATGAACTTCAAACTGTGAACAGTTGTCAATGCTGATGACATTGCTGGCTAATAGTTTCATGTCCCTTTAAAAGTCAGTCCAACAAGGAGGAATTCTTGGGTGATATCGTAACCCATTGCATGTTCGCTTCACTTCTTGCTCTGCTGCTTAAGAAAACAGCTGCTGACCTAATCTGTCTCTGCACACATCTACAAGTGGATGCATACTCTCATCTGAACATGCAGCAGGTCACGGCACAAGACTACAAGTTTGCACAGCAGCCCAGCTCAAGGGCTGGTCACACACTCAGCTTTCAGCTCTATTCTTCAAACCACCATCAGCCTTCAGCTCTACCATTCGAACTACCCCCATTGCTTCAACAGAGAAGGCCAACCACCGAGCACTCCCATGGATATTCCTAATCTCACTTCTTCTCAAGACACGTGTGGCCCTCAAGGAGCACTGGTCCCCAAGATATTGTCAACGCATGTCATGGAAAGGTGAGTGAGACATCCAGCTATTTAGAATCCTTCCTAGATCATAGCTTGCAACATGCAGAGCAGCTAAGGGATACATGGAACACGATGCACCTCAATCTTGGAGGGGTAGATGTACAGGGCACTTTTGGAAGTGGAAGGCAGAGTGATGATCAGCTAGGCCAGTGGTTCCCAAAGGGTGCGGCGCGCCACACTGGTGTGGCGAGAGAGGATGGCAAGTGTGACGGGAAGATTCAAGGACAATCAAAGAAACATTTAAACATGGAAAGATATTTTTCCAAAGTGAGAGCAAGAGCATCAAGTGATGCTGAGGATGATCCGAGTCCACGTTGTGATCCAGAATCGCTGTTCGAACAGAGTGCTGAAGAAGAGTCGTTTAATTCTACACCAGTAGCAGGCCCAAGCAAACCTCCAAAAAAGAAAGTTTGTCGACAATATATGGATAGCTATCCGAGTCTTGGTTTCACATGGACTGGAGATGAAAACGTACCTCTGCCTGCGTGTTTGATCTGTGGTGAGAAGCTTTCCAATTCCAATATGGTCCAAGCAAGATGAAAAGACATCTGTTGTCAAAACATGGAAATCTGGCAAACAAGGATGTTCAATATTTTGAAGGCCTTTTGGAACAGCAGAAATGCCAACGATCATATTTCAAAAAACGAATGACAGTCTCAGATAAGATGCAGATTGTATCTTACCAAGTGGCTGAATTGATTGCTCAACAGACAAAACCACATACAATGCTGAAAAAATTGATTCAGCCTGCCTGCAGCTTGATTGTGAAAACTTTGTTTGGTGATGATGCTGAATGAGAAGTTATGGAAAGTCCTTTGTCTGATAATACAATTCGCAGAAGAATAGTTGATATGTCAGCTAATATTGAGAAGCGCGTTTCCGAAAGTATGAAGAATTCTAAATTTGCCATTCAAGTTGATGAATCGACCGACATTAGTGGAAAAGTAGTCGCTTGCCTATATCAGATTCATTCACAATGACAAAATAATCACACAGTTTCTATTTTGCAAGGAACTTGAAAAACATACCAGAGGACAAGATATTTTCCAAACCTTGTCTGAGTATTTGGAAAAAGTTGAGATTTCATGGGATTCTTGTATTGGAATTTGCACGAATGGAGCGTCATGTATGATAGGGAATGAGAGGGGCTTGGCGGCATTCGAACAGAAAAATCCAGATGTAATATCAACTCTCTGCTTTTTTACACAGAGAGGCATTAATCACCAAGACCCTTGTAGCTGATTTGAAGTTGGTTCTCGATCAGACTGTGTGCATTGTGAACTTCATCAAAGCAAAACCACTAAAGGTGCGGTTATTTGCTCAACTCTGCAAAGACATGGAATCAAAACATCAATGCCTAATTCTGCACTCGGAGGTTCGCTGGACGTCCTGCAGAAAAGTTTTAAATCGGGTGTTGGAACTGAAGAACGAATTAAGAGAATTTTTGGAAGAAGAATTTTTGTACCACCAACTGGATGACAATGACTGGTATGCAAAGCTGGCATATTTGGCCGATATCTTTTCCCGGTTGAATGTGCTCAATGCCAGTATGCAAGGCCACGATGACAATATCCTCACAACTACAGACAAACTAACTGCATTCAAAAAAAAGCTTCAGCTCTGGCTCGGAAGAGCGATGCAACATAACTTCTAAATGTTCCCACTGGTAAAAAGTTTTAAAACGAGCAATGAATTGTACGGCCTCATACAGGAACATCTTGCAACACTGGTAGAAAAGATTGATCATTACTTCCCATCGTTGTCTACAGAAAAATTCGACTGGGTTAGAGACCCCTTTGCGAATTCCAGCTGTTCAGGTCTGACATTGGATGAGGAGGGGGAAATGGCCTGCATTTCAAGTGATCGCACCTTGAAAATGAAACACGGGAGTATGCCACTGGACTACTTTTGGATATACAACCAGAAACAGTATCCACGCATCTCTTCAAGAGCATGAGCTATTCTTCTACAGTTCTCCACGATATATTGTCGTGAACAGGGATTTTCAGCTCTGACAAATATCAAAGACCAGAAAAAGAGAAAGGCTTCTTTGTGTTGATGAGGAGATGAGCGTTTGTCTCAAATTAGACCTAATATAAATGAGATTACCCGACAAAAACAAGCTCACACCTCTCATTGAGTTTGTATACTTACTCAAGGTTACATATGTAAGAGGCTCGTCTATAAGTATATTTTGGGAATGAATCATGTTTTTATGTAGCTGCATTGTTTTATACTTTCTGGATGTCCCATGATCATAGTATAAAGTAGTTGTGTTCTATGTTCTGAATCAAGCACTGCTAGGAGTTGTTTTTTTTTTGTTTTTGAATGTATTTATCATCAATAAAAAATTTGGTGTGGCGCAAGCAAATTTTTATTCCAAAAGTGCGGCCCAGTGAAAAAAGTTTGGGAACCACTGAGCTAGGCAATAAGGAAGTGCTTCTGCAGTACATGCAAGAGCAGCGTGGATACACAATTCTCTTCATATCTTGGAAAAGACAGTACAGAGCCTGAGTATATATGTCCATGGTATATAGGAGTTAAGAATTCTGATCAGGGTAGATAGCCCAACAGTGGCTTTCATTGGGAAAAGCAGTCATTCTGCAGCAGCAAACTCCATCACACCAGGGGAAAGCAAGCCAAGAGCTGAAGGAAGGCAAAAGGTGCCATAAGGATATTGGGAACCTCACCACCCTCAGCACTCCTTACACAGGAACATCTCCCACTAACAAATGTTTGCCCCTGCAAAGATGTAGGCACTGATGTTGCAGTAAGGGCGTCCAATAGATCTTGGCGACTGTCACGATCCACACAGTCAGAGTCTGTGCAGACTTGATGGGTTGAATGGCCTCCTTCTACACTCTGGGGATTCTATGGTTTTATCTGCTGAGGGCCACCGTCTGTACCCGAGTCCTCTTCCGCCGATTCCCCTGGTTCCTCATTTTTATACTCCTCCTCCTCTAATGACATGTGGCTTTCCTAATGCTCTGCCTCAACAATTGTCAATCCCTTACGGTGCTACTTTACGACCTATGAGTTATTCCAGGGGACAACTCAACATTTCGAGCAGAGATGTTGGTCATTCTCTCCCTGAACAGGCGAAGTCTCCTCCTGCACTGGTGCTTAAAATCTCCAAGTAGGTGAGGTTGTGCTTGGAGTATTATCGGTCCTCCTCCTTGACCTTAGATCCTGAGATTTGGCCTCTTGCTGCCCTGGGACACTTCCTTGTGAAACGCAATGCTGACACTGCGTTACTTGCAGATGTAAGGAAGCTGCACCCATTTTCAGTGGCAAAATTCCTTTCTTCAGATGGAGCTTCAGGAAACCTGGTTGAATAGCCTAATGTCCTGCTGGTGAGAGATTTGAGCAATCCCTGATTTGTCAATGAGCACAATCCTTCCTCCTTGTTTTTCTCGTGCAACTCCAGGACCTTTCTTGCACCATTCTAGCTCAAATTACAGCAAAGGTCTGCTTATTTGCACTTTCCAGAACTTTTCCACTATTGAGACTGGACTCCTGTTCCATTCCCGACTGCACTGCGCTCATGATTTAGAAAGCCTTCTGAAACCAGCCTAATAAAATCACAAACCCATTATTACTGTTTCAGCATTAAATGGCATATCTGATGTCCCTCCCTGTGTATTCGCACCACCAATGAAAATGGCTGACGCTGGAAATGGGGAAAAGATGTCCAGATTCACACTCGACTGACATTTTTATTTACATCTAACCCACTTTGTCTCCATGTTTGGCCCAGAAAATCTGGCTCAGTGGCTTTTCCCCATTGAGCCTTTATGTTGGCTGCACCATTTTTTAGTGTGTTCCTCAGTACATAGTCTTAGAACTTGGATTGTACCAGTCTCCAACATTCAGTTGTGGAAGTCTCTTGCCCTTGAACACCAACAAGTTTTGAGCAGACCAAAGGAGTGCCTATCGGTAAACGGTCCTCCAGCAGCAAACAATTCTGGCTTTGACAGCCAGTGAACCTATTTTCTGAGCTGTCAGCAACTCACCAGGATCAAAGTGGGAGATAGAGAGGGGGATATTTTTAACCCATGAGGATGGAGGTAATGAATGGGAACATAGAAGTCAGGCTTGGCCACATGCTCAGATTACTGACAGGTAGCCAATACAGAATTCAAACTGATTGACAGGTTTGGTTTCCAGTTGGACAGCAACACTGCATAATAGGCTGCAGAACTAAATAAAAAGCTCGGCAACAGAATTGAAGGGGGCAGAGATCAGAAGGCACATAACAGAACTCTGGGTGTCAGAGGTGGAAATGTTTGGGGACAGATATCCAATCACTAAGTTTTGGCAAGGCAGGCATGCTGAATTGCAGCAGGTTAGTAGAAAGGCACTTACTTCCTGGTTTCAAAGTCACCCAAAAGGTTTGCTCCCCAATGATGGCTACTGCAGCCCCTGTGTCTACTTCCATGTCTAGGATGTGGCCATTCACCTGGAGTTGAATCTGGATTGGGGCCACTTTGGGTGCAGTGATTCAATTTAGTTGCATCAATTCTTCATCCTTGGGCTGATTTATTTGAAAAGCCCTGTCTTGAGATGGCTTTGCCCTACGGCCTGGGCGATATGTGTTTTGCTCGTTTTGGTAGCCTTGTCTGGAGTGGACCTTTTGACTGCAAGTCCAGCATGGATGTGCTTGCTGCTCACTATATTGTGGAGAAACCTCCCATCCAGTTCCAGAATTTCACAACCTCCTCGTCCAATCACCTTTCCTCAACCATAGATGGGAGACATGAGTGGTAGCTGCTGGGAAAATAGTTCTGCGGTATGGGGATACCCAAGGTTGAGGATGGTACGGTCTATAGATCCTTGAAGCTCCTGGGCCACTTTCTCTGCTTTTACGTAAAAAGTGCCAGTTGTATGGCTTTCCTAAGGTCCAGATTCGGCCTCCTTTGGGTCAGTATATTATTCTTCTGCATTCCAAGCAGGCCCTTAACATTTTCAGTCGCGCTAGTCAGTATGCAGTATTCCAGAAATTTGCACAGTATCGTCAAGAATTCCATAACCAGTTCCCCAGAAAGTCTATTTGCCATGTTAAGCTTGTATTGCTGTAATATAACAGCAGCTGGGGTTGTAGTGGTCCTCTACCAAATCTATTAGTTTATTAAAGGTTCTCAAATCTAGAAGTGCTATGTAGATTAAACTCTTTATATAGTGCTGAAGGTTGGGGCTCCACAAGCAGTGAGGAGAATGACTTCTTGCCCGTCATCCCTTTCCATTTTCCCATAAGTATTTCATTTGTTTGGCACAATGGGGCCAAGCTTTAAGACCCACATGACACTGTTCCAATTTTCCAAACAGCAGCATTTTCCACTCTCCCCGTTACTGTCTTACCGAGTCTTTTGAAAGGCAAGGTTATCCAAAACATTCCTTGTCCCTACTCATCAAAGTAATAACTCAGGAAGCCCAAATGGAATGGAACAGTATTTATTGTTAAACAAAGTAGAGCCACTGCTCCATGGTGTACACACATCAGTCCCAAACAGGACAATAGTTCTGCGGACCCATCCCAGTGTCTGCCTTTTTGACGGCTCAGGTGACGAGTTCCACCTGGGCAGGCCCTTGCCTGTTACCAAGGCAATTTGTATTCAACGGGCCCCACAGGGAGATCAATTAGAGATTCCCATGGAACTCATGAGGGTTAAGTGGAGGTCGGTCACCAGTGGTGTGCCCCAGGGATCTGTTCTGGGACCCTTGCTGTTTGTCATTTTCATAAATGACCTGGATGAGGAAGTGGAGGGATGGGTTGGTAAGTTTGCCGACGACACGAAGGTTGGTGGGGTTGTGGATAGTCTGGAGGGATGTCAGAAATTACAGAGGGACATAGATAGGATGCAAGACTGGGCGGAGAAGTGGCAGATGGACTTCAACCCAGATAAATGCGTCGTGGTCCATTTTGGTAGGTCAAATGGGATGAAGGAGTACAATATAAAGGGAAAGACGCTTAGTACTGTAGAGGATCAGAAGGACCTTGGGGTCCGGGTCCGGGTCCATAGGACTCTAAAATCGGCCCTGCAGGTGGAGGAGGTGGTTAAGAAGGCGTATGGTGTGCTGGCCTTTATCAATCGAGGGATTGAGTTTAGGAGTCCGGGGATAATGATGCAGCTATATAAGACCCTCGTCCGACCCCACTTGGAGTACTGTGAGAAAAACTTCCCCCTAACATTTCCCCTGTACCTACCCCCCCCAGCACCTTAAACCGGTGTCCTCTCGAAGCAGCCATTTCCACCCTGGGAAAAAGCCTCTGAGAATCCAGAGAAAAAGCCTCTGGTCGCCTCATTACAGGAAGGATGTGGAAAAGATTGAAAGGGTGCAGAGGAGATTTACAAGGATGTTGCCTGGATTGAGTGGCATGCCTTATGAGGATAGGCTGAGGGAGCTCGGTCTTTTCTCCTTGGAGAGACGTAGGATGAGAGGAGACCTAATAGAGGTATATAAGATGTTGAGAGGCATAGATCGGGTGGATTCTCAGAGGCTTTTTCCCAGGGTGGAAATGGCTGCTTCGAGAGGACACAGGTTTAAGGTGCTGGGGGGTAGGTACAGGGGAAATGTTAGGGGGTAGTTTTTCTCACAGAGGGTGGTGGGTGAGTGGAATCGGCTGCCGTCAGTGGTGGTGGAGGCAAACTCAATAGGGTCTTTTAAGAGACTCCTGGATGAGTACATGGGACTTAATAGGATGGAAGGTTATAGGTAGGCCTAAAAGGTGGGGATATGTTCAGCACAACTTGTGGGGCCAAAGGGCCTGTTTTGTGCTGCAGTTTTCTATGTTTCTATCATCCCACATGCTCTTATTTACAAACAAATTGCAGACGGTGCCACCACCACCACCCAGTCCAGGCACTAAAGGAGCACCAAGAAGAGAGTGAAGAAAAAGTACTGGGAGCTGATTTCACCCATACAACCACCAACTCAGATAATGACACTGCATGTATCTTGGAGGATAGATTTATGGTGAGACAATGGACTATATTCAGGACAGGGTACAAGGATAGTGCAGGTCTCAGCATGCTGGAGGAGGAGGTCGCACACATGTTCCACCACAGAGGAGTTGAAGATTTGATTGCAGTACTCTACCAAAGAATGCTACTTGGTATGCACAATGAAATGCTTGGTGCATTTGTTAGCCTGCCAGAAAGTGTGGGGTCAATGACGAGAATGCAGAAGTTCAGCACCAACTTGGCACAGGGTTTCGTTCAGAGCTTAGAGTCCATCCTTTCCAGCAAGGAAACGGAGCTCAGTTTGCACACTTGAAGACACAGTGCCTGATGGCCAATGTTGCAGCTCCTACTGCAGCTCAAGCAGAAGTCACCCAGAGCGCTGCAGTAGAAGCTCAGGCTGCTGTCATGCAAGGTCAGCTTGCACCACGAGAAGTCTGCAATCCCAGCAAAGCTACCTGCCCACTCCGCCTGCTTCTCCCTGGAGAGAGAGAATCATAGAAACCATACAATGCAGAAGGTCGTCATTCGGCCCATCGAGTCTGCACCAACAACAATCCCACCCAGGCCATATCCCCATAACCCCACATATTTACCTCACAAATCCCTCTAACCTATGCATCCCAGGATACTAAGGGCAATTTAGCATGACCAATGCACCTAACCTGCACATCTGAGGACTGTAGGAGGAAACCGGAGCACCGGGAGAAACCCACGCAGACACGGGGGGAATGTGCAAACTCCACACAGGCAGTGACCCAAGCCAGGAATCAAACCCAGGTCCCTGGAGCTGTGATGCAGCAGTGCTAACCACTGTGCTGCCCAGAATGAATAGAGAGACTCAGTGAATGATAATAGATGGCAAACGGAAAGATCTTGCAAACATCTCTATCTACAGTCCAGTAGGAACCAGATAAAAGTTCATCATGATCACCTTCACAGGCACTGGCAATGCAGTCAGTGCCCTTTCCTCAGGCTGCATCAGGGGAAATTTCTGTTAAGGATCTCCCCAAAGTAGCACAGACAGCTTGTACATTGTTTCTCTCTAAGAATTATTCCCTTAACACCTAGGCAGTTACTCCCATTTGTTGAGAGCTGTTCCACCCTTCCTCCTCCAGCAGTTCATCCCAATCTGCATAGCTTCTGTTCATTCTCTTAAGTCATGTTGTTTTCCAAATGAATTCCTACTATTGTGGCAATTTCTGGGAGCAACTGATTTGTGCAGCAGTCTTCAAGCCAGCAAAAAGTCATTCAGCACCTGCTACACAACACTCCTTGCAGCCTTCTGGAACTTGAAACAACTGGAAAGTACTTGCAGCAGCAGCCAAAAATAAAACCCAGAAACTAACCTTGATGTAGGAACATTGGAAGAGGTGTGCCTCATTGTTAATAATTCTTATACATAGTATTGCTGGTCTTCCAAACCAGTGTTTAGCAATGCGAGGTTGAGGGGGCATTAACTAGAATGATGAGCTCCAAAATGGTACCATTTGCATCAATCTGTGTTGTGCTGGTAAGTTCAATGAACTCATTCAGCAGAAGGTATTTCCAGAGATTGCTCTGTTTACTTCGGATAAAATTACTGACAAACTGTAAATAATATAAGAATTTAAAGAAACAAAGCAAACATGATCTTAGCAAAGCACAAGTAGGTCACATTTCTGAAAGTATGTGGTTATTTGTACAAACTTAATGACAAATACAACAATTATTACAAAGACTTGAGTCGGACAGCATGCTTTTTTCGGGTTTACTGTGGCAGTTCTATTTTGTAAATTTCAGATGCACAATCAAATCTTGGTCTAATCCCCAATGTACAGAATTTTCTCTGCATGTAAAAATATAAACAATGGGAAAAGCTACATGATCAAATAATCTGTTACTAATTTAGTCATTTGGTAGTACAGAACTTGAGCATTGCTGAATAAAGAGATATGCTATCAAAACTTTCGTCTTGCACTCATCAGGATAGTTCCCAAGAACTTTCCAACAGTAAGAGGGGATCAATGATTTAGACTGCATAAGAGGGTGCTGATACCACAGACATTGCCATGGAGAATGCAACATGGAACAGTTAACTGCCCAGCTTTGTTCAAATTCAAACCAAGCCGAGCTTATCACAAACACCCAATGTTGCACCCACTGGCTCCTCGTGTATGGGAGGGATTGTGACGATCATAGCTTTTCACACCAAGGGGCTCGGCAAATTCTTGAATGGTACAGGGCTGTAGTTTCAACTCAATGTCCTGGAAGGAGCCAGGTTTTTTTTTGGTGGTGGGGTGAGGGTGAGGGTGAGGGCAAGGGCAGTGTCCCGCCATTCGATCTTTAAGTGCCAGGTCATAGCATAGCTGCCCAGCTCTGACTACTTGCCTGGAAGGTGGTGGTGTGACATTTACTTAAAAGGTTCCACCAGGCATCGTTCCTCGCCTCAAGAGAGCAACTGTGCGCTCTCAAGTTCATGCTAGCCCTGATTATCCTATCAACTGTCTATCATGCTCAATAGTTCCGTGATCTCCAAAGGTGCTAAACCTCATTAAGGCTCAGGGGGAGAGGTAATCACAGGCAGGGCCTGAGGCTCATGGCCATGGGGCCACATACAGTGATATAGAGAAGGACATTTTTTAAATAAGTATTAGCAGGGTAGAATTAGGACATGTTAGCTTAAGCATACGACATGAAGCAGGGGTTAGAAGTTGATTTAATAAAGAAAAGCAGATGTAGTTAACAAAGGAGACTGGAAGCATACAGATAGCATAATATGCTTAGCTTAGGGAAAAGAGGGAACCGCAAGATAACAAATTTATTGTAAAATAATGAAGTTAGCAGCTGTACAAACACCACAGCAGTTGATAGTCATTCTTGCCCAAGCATCGTAAGGAGATGAGTCAGCCAACTGACAATGTTGCATGGAACCACTGTACTGTGAACTGTATAAACATGGACTGAAAAATCAGTGAGTGAGAGAATATTGGAGACTGCCTCCTAGAACTCTCCCACACTGCGCTGGTACAAGCTTGAAATAAAGACTGCCTTGAAGTTACACACTTAGACTGCAAGCTCATTTATTTCTTCGAGAGAAATCCTCCAGAGGTGCGTCCACTTGCAGCAGAACATGATATGTACCAAAACTGATGAATTGAAGGTTCATATGTTCTGCGTCGGAAAACATGGACCAAGATGAGAGCCATGGGTCAATTTCCATGACTGTCCAAGCGAGATGGTGTGGGCAGCAGCTCCTGAAGGTTGTGGTGGGTAGCGGGAATGGTGAGGGTTGGTCAGAATTCAAACACTGGATTACAATTAGATTAGGGAGGACTCAAGGGTCAAACTTCTCCACTAACACAATACTACCATCCAGCTAAAAACAAGTAAATGTGGCATATGGATGGCAATGCTGGTTTGGTGCTAGGTATGTAGACAGAATGATTGGCAGATTGTATCAAACAACATGTCTGTTCAGCTGTTCACAACAGGGCACAGGAAACGCTTCAAGAATACCTTCAAAGCCTCCATGAAAAGGTGCAACATCTTCACCAACTCTTGGAAATCCCTGGCTCAAGACTGCCCAAAGTGGATAAAAACTAGTTGAGTACCTCAAGTTGTATCACCGAGAGCAAGCTGAAGCCAAGCATCAACAGTGAAAGGAATATATGGCAACCTGGACACCCCATCCACCCACTCCTCCAGCCACTATCTGCCCCACCTGTGATAGAGACTGCAAGTTGCACATTGGACTTCTCAGTCACCAGAGAACTCATTTTTAGAGTGGAAGAAAGTCATCCTCAACTCCAAAACTCAAACATTTAGGTGATTCTACAATCGGGCAATACTTGGTAAACAATCCTGATTGTGCCAAGAATTAAATTGAGAGCCAGTTTAAGCGCAACAGTCCAGCTTGCAGTGTGGCTCACTTAGAAGCCACATATATTTACAAACAGGCCTCTGCAGACAGAAGGAATTGTTCACATACTGTGCTTTTTCCTACTAAACAAAAGTTTGGGTGACAACCATAGAATCCCAATGAACTGTGGAAGGAAACTGGAACAGCCGGAAGAAATCCACACAGACATGGAGAGAATGTGCAAACTCCACACAGTCACCCAGGGCCGGAATCTAACCCACATCCCTGGCACTGTGAGGCAGCAGAGCTAACCACTGTGCCACCGTGTCATCAGATGAATACTTCAATCAAGAACCAGGAAAAATGCAGCAAGTTGAGGGAAAGTGAAGAGGAAAATAGCATCAACATAAAAAGGAATCCAAAAATCTTATACTGGTACATAAACAGTAGGTGGGTATGAATGTCACTCTCTTTGTCCTATTGGGGACAAAGAGAGTGACATATGAGTAGAAGCACAAGGCAAGACTAGAATACTTAATGAATACTTTGTATTGGTGTTTACTAAGAAAGAGGATGCTGACAAAATATTGGTTGAAGTAGATAGTAGAGGCAATGGAGGGGAGTGCAAATGGAAGAGCATTAGCAATAAAAAAAAGAAAAAACACTAAGATGATTTCTGGTTGGTCGTATGCATATCTGATCAACTCCATAATAATAATGGCAAATAATAGCAAATTCCTATAGAGTTTCTCATACTAAACGGAGGATAGGCTACTTGATATAAATAGATTGGAGACTTTAGGTACAGAAATTGCAGCTGGAATTTGATCCAGACAAATACGAGGTGATGCATTTTGGAGGATCAAATTTAGATGCGAATTATACTACAAATGGCAGAACCCGAAGGAACATTAACATTGTTATGAAGTTGAGTTTGTAAAGATATAAAAGAATTGTAAAAAATGCTAGAGTGAAAGAAAATAGTGTTTGGTCCCTTTATAAAAGCTGTTTTTGAGTACTGTGCTAAAATGCAGAGTATACACAGACTCCAGATTGCAACATTTGTTTCAAAAGGACCAAGCATCAGGGTTGACATAGTAACAGGCTTTTGCATTCTACCACAGCCGATCAGTTTAAAAAGGATAATCAACTGTTAAGAGCCTATCTGATTTGAATTTGATAGGTGTTGTCAGCAACAACCCAACTGTGGTGTAAGAAAATTGCAAGGTCATCACAGGTATAAAGGCCATAGCAACAGCCTTTTCTGCAGAAGACATCTTGAGAGAACATTTCCAGAGGCCAGGGCAGGCAGTAAAAAGCCAGCTTTCTTCCCCAGAGCAGCTCTTCACCCCTGCCAGTTTAAATAGTTCTCAAGAGAATTATCCTGATATCTAACGGAGGGATACCGAGTCAGAAAGACCTTACACACAGTGGACAACGACAGAAGAACTCCAAAAGTTTCCGAATTCCTTGATGGAAGGCCTGCTTGTATAATTTTTTGAGTGTAACTAAAATTCCATTATTATTGTTTTGGTAATAAATGCTACTTGTATTATTTGAACAGCATTTCAATCAAACTGCACCTTAGCTGATATGTTACTTGTTTAGTTAAAGTTCCTGGTTATTTAAATAAAGTACCTTGTTAATTATTCACTTAAAGCGAGTGTCAGGATTTTATGTTAATGAATCTCTAGATGTTAATTAAGAACAGTTAACACCTTCTCAAATATTTTTACCAGATTACGACGTGAGGTAAAGGGAATTAACCTATATGTCGTAACAACATATAGAGGGATTTGGGCGTGTAGGTCCACAATTCCCTAAACACAGGTAGCCAAGGTGATTAAGAAGGTATATGCCATGTTTGCCTTTAGCAGCCGGGGTATTGAGTACATGAGTTGCAATCATGTTGCAGCTAAATAAAACATTGGTTCGGCCGCATTTGGAGTATCAAGTGCAGTTCTGGACGTGGAAGCTTTGGAGAGAGTGCAAAGAAGATTCACCAAGATGTTGCCTGGTCTCAAGGGTGTTGACTATGAGGAGAGGTTAAATAAACGAGGATTGTTTTCACTGGAAAGATGGAGGCTGAGGGGAGACCTGAAAGAGGTCTACAAAATTATGAGCAGCATGGGTGGATAGTCAGAGGCTTTTTTCTCAGGGTGAAAGTGTCAATTACAAGGGGGCACAGATTCAAGGTGATGGGGGGGGGGGTGGGGGGGAATTTAAGGGAGATGTGCAGAGGAAGCTTTTCACACAGAGTGTGGGGGTGCCTGGAGCACACTGCCAGAGGAGATGGTGGAAGTAGGCACGTTAGCAACATTTAAGAGGCATCCGGATGGATACATGAATAGGGAGCGAATAGAGGGATGTGGACCGAGTAAGGGCAGAAGGTTTTTTTTTAAAGTTAGGGCATCATGATCGGCACGGGCTTGGAGGCCTGAAGGATCTGTTCCTGTGCTGTACTTTTCTTTGGTCTCTGACAGGAGCACTGTATCATGAAACGCACAGTTGCTGTTCACACATGATTGCTCATGCTGGGTTGAGTATAGTTTTAAGTGCTTTAAGTATGGAGAGCTTGCATGATTAGGAAACTCACTAACCACTTCTGACTAATCCGGAACCAGGGCATTGTGCCCCTAGGGTACAAGGATGTTTCCATAGCTCACCTCTACAAACAGGAGGGAACCAAGACCACCTGTGGCAATCATGGTATTGCACTTCTCTCCATAATAGGAAAAACGCTTGTAAGGATTATCATTCATTTCACAGACCCTGCGTACCTGCAGCACTCGTGCTAGACAGGAATGATCGACATGTTCTTTGCGGCACTTAAAATTCAAGAGAAGTCCAGCGCACGGAACAAAGATGTTCTTGTGATGTCTTGATCCAGGTCTCCATACAAAAGGCTATCTAATAAGATAAGAGTCCAAGATGTTGGGGTAGTATATAAATTCACCCTAGTGTCAGGGGATTAGCTGGGTAAATATGTAGGGTTATGGGAATAGGGCCTAGGTGGCATTGTGGTCGGTGCAAACTCGATGGCTGAATGGCCTCCTTCTGCACCGTAGGGATTCCATGATTAGCATGGGTAGACAATTGGCTCACTGATTAAGACAGAGAGTTGGGATAATGGGGCATTTTCAAGATGGCAACATGTAACTAGTGGAGGGATCCGTGTTAGGACCACAATTATATATTAATGGCTCAAACAAGGGAAATAGAACCATAGAAAATTACAGCCCAGAAACAGGCCTTTTGGCCCTTCTTGTCTGTGCCGAACCATTTTATGCCTAGTCCCACTGACCTGCACTTGGACCATATCCCTCCACACCCCTCTCATCCATGAACCCGTCCAAGTTTTTCTTAAATGCTAAAAGTGACCCCCACATTTACCACTTTATCCGGCAGCTCATTCCACACTCCCACCAGTCTCTGCGTGAAGAAGCCCCCCCTAATATTCCCTTTAAACTTTTCTCCTTTCACCCTTAACCCATGCCCTCTAGTTTTTTTCTCCCCTAGCCTCAGTGGAAAAAGCCTGCTTGCATTCACTCTATCTATACCCATCAAAATCTTATACACCTCTATCAAATCTCCCCTCAATCTTCTACGCTCCAGGGAATAAAGTCCCAACCGATTCAATCTCTCTCTGTAACTCAGCTTCTCAAGTCCCGGCAACATCCTTGTGAACCTTCTCTGCACTCTTTCAATCTTATTTACATCCTTCCTGTAACTAGGTGACCAAAACTGTACACAATACTCCAAATTCGGCCTCACCAATGCCTTATATAACCTTACCATAACACTCCAACTTTTATACTCGATACTCCGATTTATAAAGGCCAATGTACCAAAGGCACTCTTTACGACCCTATCCACCTGTGACGTCACTTTTAGGGAATTCTGTACCTGTATTCCCAGATCCCTCTGTTCAACTGCACTCTTCAGAGTCCTACCATTTACCCTGTACGTTCTTCTTTGGTTTGTCCCTCCAAAGTGCAATATCTCACACTTGTCCGCGTTAAACTCCATTTGCCATTTTTCAGCCCATTTTTCTAGTTGGTCCAAATCCCTCTGCAAGCTTTGAAAACCTTCCTCACTGTCCACTACACCTCCGATCTTTGTATCATCAGCAAACTTGCTGATCCAATTTACCACATCATCATCCAGATCATTGATATAGATGACAAACAACAATGGACCCAACACCGAAATGAACATACCACTGGCAGGTTTACTGATGACATAAAAACAGGTGGGAAAGCAAAGTGTCTATAGAGGGTTAGGGGAGTGGGCAAAAACTTGGCTTGAAACATAATGTAGGAAAATGTGAAGTTATGCAGTTTGATAGGAAGAATAAATAAGCTGAAGATTATTTAAATGGAGTAATACTGCAGAAAACTGCAGCAGAAAGAAATTTAGGTGTCCTCTTACATAAATCACCAAAAACTAGAAAGTTCAACAGCAATTGGGAAGGCAAATGGAATGCTGGTCTTTATTTCAAAGGGATTGGAGGATAAGAATAGGAAAATCTTACAAAGACTATACAAGGCACTTGTTAAGAACATACCTGTGAACGGTTTTGGTCCACTTATCTAAGGAAAGTTATGCTGGCATTAGAAGCTGTCCAGAGAAGGTTTACTAGGTTGAAGTATGGAGGGACTTTCATGAGGAGAGGTTGAG
This sequence comes from Mustelus asterias, assembly GCF_964213995.1. NCBI lineage: Eukaryota > Metazoa > Chordata > Chondrichthyes > Carcharhiniformes > Triakidae > Mustelus > Mustelus asterias. The sequence goes on along the minus strand of NC_135814.1, from coordinate 75,956,929 downwards.
CCTGTACTCATTGGAGTTTAGAAGAATGAGAAGCGACCTTATTGAGACATATAGGATTCTCAGGGGGCTTGATAGGGTAGATGCTGAAAGCTTGTTTCCCCTTGTGGAATAATTTAGGGCCAGACGGCATTACTTCAGAGTAAAGGGTCGCACATTTAAGACACAGAAATGAGGAGGAATTTCTTCTCTCAGAGCGTAGTAAATCTGCTGAATCCTTTACCACGGAGCTGTAGAGCCTGCTTTGTTAAGCATGTTCAAGGCTGTGATAGACAGATTTTTTAAATCAATAAGGGTCCCACGTTCAATTCCGGCCTAGGGTCACTGTCTGTGCAGAGTTTGCACTCTCTCTCCGTCTCTGCGTGGGTTTCCCCCGGGGGCTCCAGCTTCCTACCACAGTCCAAAGATGTGCGGGTTAGGTTGATTGGCCATGCTAAATTGCCACTAGTGTCAGGGGGATTAGCAGGGTAAATGCATGGGGTTACGGAAATAGGGCCAGGTGGGATTGTGGTCGGTACAGACTCGACGGGCTGAATGGCCTCCTTCTGTACTGTAGGGATTCTATGACTGAAGTGCAAATTCAGTTCAGGACAGATAGCGATGTTTTCAATCTGTATCAGCTCAAACCATAGAAAGGTTACAGCACAGAAGGAAGACATTCAGCCCATCTTATCTCTACAGGAAAGGTGGGTGAGATCCTAAATGAATATTTCTCATCAGTTTTTACTGTTGAGAAAAGCATGGATGTTAGGGAACTTGGGGAAATAAATTGTGATGCCTTGAACAGTGTACATATTACAGAGGAGGAGATGCTGGAAGTCTTAAAGCGCATCAAGGTAGATAAATCCCCAGGACCTGATGAAGTGTATCCCAGGACGTTGTGAGAGGCTAGGGAGGAAATTGCAGGTCTCCAGAAGAGATATTGGAATCATCGATAGTCACAGGTGGAGGTGTCTGAAGATTGGAGGGTGGCAAATGTTGTGCCTTTGATTGAAAAGGGCTGCAGGGAAAAACCTGGGAACTACAGGCCGGTGAGCCTCACATCTGTGGTGGGTAAATTGTTGGAAAGTATTTTGAGAGACAGGATTTACAGGCATTTAGAGATGCAAGGACTAATTAGGGACAGTCAGCATGGCTTTGTGAGTGGAAAATCATGTCTCGCAAATTTGATTGAGTTTTTTGAAGGGGTAACCAAGGTAGATGAGGGCAATGCAGTTGATATTGTCTACATGGACTTCAACAAGGCCTTTGACAAGGTACCACATGGTAGGTTGATGCACAAGGTTAAATCCAGGGCATGGTAGCTAAATGGATATAAAATTGGCTTGATGACAGAATAAGAAGTTTAACAACACCAGGTTAAAGTCCAACAGGTTTATTTGGTAGCAAAAGCCACACAAAAGCTTGTGTGGCTTTTGCTACCAAATAAACCTGTTGGACTTTAACCTGGTGTTGTTAAACTTCTTACTGTGTTTACCCCAGTCCAACGCCGGCATCTCCACATCTTGATGACAGAAGCCAGAGAGTGCTTGTAGAGGGTTGTTTTCCAAACTGGAGAACAGCGGTGTGCCTCGGGATCGGTGTTGAATCCACTGTTATTTGTCATTTATATTAATGATTTGAATGAGAATATAGGAGGCATGGTTAGTAAGTTTGCAGATGACACCAAGATTGGTGGCATAGTGGACAGTGAAGAAGGTTATCTTGGATTGCAACGGGATCTTGATCAATTGGGCCAGTGGATTGATGAATGGCAGATGGAGTTTAATTTAGATAAATGCAAGGTGATGCATTTTGGTAGACTGAACCAGGGCAGGGCTTACTCAGTTAATGGCAAGGCATTGGGGAGAGTTACAGAACAAAGTGATCTAGGGGTACAGGTTCATAGCTCCTTGAAAGTGGAGTCACAAGTCGACAGAGTGGTGAAGAAGGCATTCAGTATGCTTGGTTTCATTGGTCAGAACATTGAATACAGGAGTTGGGACGTCTTGGTGAAGTTGTACAAGACATTGTTACGGCCACACTTGGAATACCGTGTTCAGTTCTGGTCACCCTATTATAGAAAGGATATTATTAAACTAGAAAGAGTGCAGAAAAGATTTACTAGGATGCTACCGGGACTTGATGGTTTGAGTTATAAGGAGAGGCTGGATAGACTGGGACTTTTTTCTCTGGAGCGTAGGAGGCTGAGAGGTGATCTTATAGAGGTCTATAAAATAATGAGGGGCATAGATCAGCTAGATAGTCAATATCTCTTCCCAAAGGTAGGGGTGTCTCAAACTAGAGGGCATAGGTTTAAGGTGAGAGGGGAGATACACAAAAGGGTCCAGAGGCGCAATTCTTTCACACAGAGAGTGGAGTGTGTCTGGAACAAGCTGCCAGAGGTAGTAGTAGTGGTGGGTACAATTTTGTCTTTTAAAAAGCGTTTGGACAGTTACATGGGTAAGATGAGTATAGAGGGATATGGGCCAAATGTGGGCAATTGGGACTAGCTTAGGGGTTTTAAAAAAAGGGCGGCATGGGCAAGTTGGGCCAAAGGGCCCGTTTCCATGCCACAAACCTTTATGACTCTATTGTCCGAGCCAGCCCGAAGAAACCCAGGTGCCCTTTCTAATCCCATCTTCCTGCAACTGGCCCACAGCCATGAAGCGTGCAGCACATAAGGTGTATATTCAGGTACTTTTCAAAAGGGTTTAGGGTCTCTGCCTCCACCACTAACGCGGGCAGAGAATTCCAGATGCCCATGACCCTCTGACTCATGTCCCCTCTACACCCACTGCCACTTATCTTGAATCTATGTCCCCCGGTTCTCGAATTCTCCACCAAGGGAAACAATTTTATCCTGCTCACTCCATCTCTTCCCCTCATAATTTTGTACACCTCTATCAATTCACCCCTCAGTCTTCTTTGTTGCAAGGAAAATAACCCCAACCTATCCAGTCACTCCTCATAGCTACACCTTTCTAGCCCTGGCAACATTCTTGTAAACCTCCTCTGAACTCTATCCAGAGCAATTATATCCTTCCTAATAATGTGATGACCAGGACTGCACACAATACGCCAGTTGTGGCCTCACCTATACAATTCCAACATTATATCCTTTTATATTCTATACCTCTGTCAATGAAGGAGAGCATTCCATATGCCTTCTTTGCAACCTTGTCTCCTTGAGCTGCAGCCTTGAGGCACCAGTGTGTATTTGTATGTCAAGATTTCTCACTTCACCTACTGTTCTTAGTATATTCCCATTCATTGTGTATTCCCTATAATGGTTTGACCTCCATAAATGCATTACCTCACACTTCTCTATCCATCTGCCACTTTTCCGCCCACTCCACCAACCCATCAATATTGTTTGTAGATTATAGCTACCCTCTACACTATCCATTACTTGGCCAATCTTTGTGTTGTCTGCAAATTTTCCAATTGTGCTCCCCATGTTCACATCCGAATCATTAACATATAACATAAGCAGCAAGGGTCCCAACACCGAACCCTGTGGAACACCACTTGAAACAACTTTCCATTCACAAGGGCATCCATCGATAAGGGAATTTGGGATGTCTCAGCAACTTCTACAGATGCACCATAGAAAGCATTCACTCTGATTGTATCACAGCTAGATATGGCTCCTGCTCTGTCTAAGACCATAATAAATTACAAAGGGTTGTGAATGAAGCCCAGCCCATCACCCAAACCAGCCTCCCATCTGTAGACACTGTCTACACTTCCCACTATCTCGGAAAAGCAACCAGCAGAATCAAGTACCCCATGCACCCCAGACATACTTTCTTCCGCCTTCTTCCGTCAGGAAAAAGATACAAAGGTCTGAGATCACGTACCAACTGACTCATGAACAGCTTCTTCCCTGCTGCCTTCAGACTTTTGAATGGACCTAGCTCACATTGAGTTGATCTTTCTCTACACCTTAGCTATGACACCAACATTGGGTGTTCTTGTGCACCAGTTGCTGAAGGTAAGCATACAAGTGCAGCAGGTGGTAAAGAAGGCAAATGGTATGTTAGCCTTCATTGCAAAAGGTTTTGACTACAGAAGCAGGGATATGTTGTTGTAATTATACAGGGCCTTGGTGAGGCCACATTGAGAACATCGTGTGCAGTTTTGGTCTCCTTTTCTGAGGAAGGATGTTCTTGTTCATGAGGGAGTGCAGCGAAAGTTTACCAGGCTGATTCCAGGGATAGCAGGACTGATGTACAAGGAGAGATTAACTAGGTTAGGATTGTTTTCGCTGAAGTTCAGACAAATGAAGGGGGGGGGGGGGATCTCAAAGACATATAAAATTATAACAGGACTAGACAGGGTGGGGGGGTTAGAACCAGGGGTCACAGTCTGAGGATTCAGGGTAGACCGTTTAGGACGGAGGTGAGGAGACATTTCTTCACCCAAAGAGTGGTAAGCCTGTTAAATTCATTACCACAGGAAGTAGTTGATGCCAAAACATTGAATGTATTCAAGAGGCCACTAGATACAGCACTTGGGGTGAATGGGATCAAAGGTTATGGGGAGAAAGCAGGATTGGGCTGTTGAGATGGACGATCAGCCACGATTGTGATGAATGGCAGAGCAGGCTCAAAGGGCTGAATAGCCTCCTCCTGCTCTGATGTTTCTATTTTGCACTCTCTCTCCTTCTCAATGTACAGCATGCTTTGTCTGTATGGTGCACAAGAAATAATACTTTTCACTGTACACTAATACATGTGTACAGGATAAAATGGGTATAAAAGGACATGAGCCAAATGCGGGCAATTGGGATTAGTTTAGGGGTTTAAAAAAAAGGGCGGCATGGACAAGTTGAGCCAAAGGGCCTGTTTCCATGCTGTAAACCTCTATGTGACAATTATAAATCAAATAAAATTCATGTACTCAACATCACTGCAATACCTTCATCAACACTTCTTATCACTTCCTCAAAGAATTCAATCAAGTTTTTGAGGCAAGACCTTCCTTTTACAAATCCATGCTGACCATCCCTGACATGTCCATGCCTTTCTATGTGACAGTTAATCCTATCTCTCAGGATTGATTCTACTAATTTGCCTATCACCAATGTAAGACTAACTGGCCTATAATTTTTTGGCATTTCCTTTGACCCCTTTTTAAACAATGCAGCTGCACTTACATTTCTCCATCCTCTATTACTTCCCTGGTATGCAGTGAGGATTGAAAAATCATCCTTAGAGCATTTGCTATCTCCTCCCTGACCTCCTACAGCAGCCTCGGAAACAGTCCATCTGGCCCAGGTGAATTATCAACTTTCAAGGATTCCAACCCTTCGAGCACTTCTTCTCTCTTTATGATTATCCCGTCCAATATCACAGTATTCCTCCCGAATGACTAAATTTGCATCATCTCTTTCCTTTGTAAACAAAGGAGACAAATATTTGTTTAAAACCCGTCCCACACACTCTGCATCTACACACAAGTTCCCTTCTTCGTCTCTGATAGGAAAAAGGGTCCCACGTTTTCCTTAACTAATCTTTTACCATTACTATATTGGTAAAACATCTTTGGGTTGTCTTTAACTTTACTTGCCAATCTTTTTTCATGCCCTTCTTTGATTTCCCTTTTTACTTTGTCCCCACACTTCCTATATTCATGACACAAGTCAATTCCAGCCTCCCGGACTACCTAGATCCATTACAGTTTGCCTACCGCCGTAACAGGTCCACAGCAGACGCCATCTCCCTGGCCCTGCACTCAACCCTGGAACACCTAGATAACAAAGATACCTATGTCAGACTCCTATTTATTGACTACAGCTCAGCCTTCAACACCATTATTCCCATGAAACTCATCTCCAAACTCCATGGTCTAGGCCTCAGCACCTCCCTCTGCGACTAGATTCTGAACTTCCCAACTCTCAGACCACAATCAGTAAGGATAGACAACAACACCTCCTCCACTATCATCCTCAACACCGGTGCCCCACAAGGCTGTGTTCTCAGCCCCCTACTATACTCCTTATAAACCTATGACTGTGCGGCCAAATTCCCCTCCAACCCGATTTTCAAGTTTGCTGACAACACCACCGTATTGGGTCGGATCTCAAACAATGACAAGACAGAGTACAGGAATGAGCGAGAATCTGCTAAACTGGTGCGGCAATTATAATCTCTCCTTCACTGTCAGCAAAACAAAGGAGATTGTCATCGACTTTAGGAAGCGTGAAGGAGAACATGCCCCTGTCTACATCAATGGGGACGCAGTAGAAAGGGTCGAGAGCTTCAGGTTTTTGGGTGTCCAGATCACCAACAACCTGTGCTGGTCCCCCCATGCCAACACTATAGTTAAAAAAGCCCACCAACACCTTTACTTTCTCAGAAGACTAAGGAAATTTGGCATGTCAGCTACGACTCTCACCAACTTTTACAAATGCACCATAGAAAGCATTCTTTCTGGTTGTATCACAGCTTGGTATGGCTCCTGCTCTGCCCAAGACCGCAAGGAGCTACAAAAAGTAGTGAATGTAGCCCAATCCATCATGCAAACCAACCTCCCATCCATTGACTCTGTCTACACTTCCCATTGCCTCGGCAAAAGAGCCAGCATAATTAAAGGGCCCCACGCACCCCAGACATTCTCTCTTCCACCTTCTTGGGCGGCACGGTAGCACAGTGGTTAGCACTGCTGCTTCACAGCTCCAGGGACCTGGGTTCGATTCTCAGCTTGGGTCACTGTCTGTGTGGAGTTTGCACATTCTCCTCGTGTCTGCGTGGGTTTCCTCCGGGTGCTCCGGTTTCCTCCCACAGCCCAAAGATGTGCGGGTTAGGTTGATTGGCCATGCTAAAAATTGCCCCTTAGTGTCCTGGGATGTGTAGATTAGAGGGATTAGCGGGTAAAATATGTCAGGATATGGGGGTAGGGCCTGGGTGGGATTGTGGTCGGTGCAGACTCGATGGGCCGAATGGCCTCTTTCTGTACTGTAGGGTTTCTATGATTTCTTCCTTCGGGAAAAAGATACAAAAGTCTGAGGTCACGTACCAACCCACCCAAGAACAGCTTCTTCCCTACTGCTGTCAGACTTTTGAATGGACTTACCTTGCATTAAGTTGATCTTTCTCTACACCCTAGCTATGACTGTAACACTACATGCTGCACTCTCTCATTTCCTTCTCTATGGATGGTATGCTTTGTCTGTATAGCACGCAAAAAACAATACTTTTCACTATGTTAATACATGTGACAATAATAAATCAAATCAAATATACTCATCTAGGCTATCTTCAGTGCTTAGTTCTTTGTCCTTATTGTACACTTTCTTTTTCTGTTTGATCTTTCCCTGTATTGTTCTAGATAACAAGGGGGTCTAGATTTGGCAGTGCCACTCTTATTTTTGGAGGGAGCATGTCTACTTTGTACATTTAGGATCTTGCTTTTTAGTGCTTCCCACTGGTTTTCCACTGATTTATCCCCCAGCAGTGCTGTCCAGTCCACTTCAGCCTTCGCATTCCTGCAAAATTTGCCTTCACCCAGTTCAAAGCTTTTATTCCTGCTTTATCTCTGTTCTTTTCCCATGGCAATGCTAAATCTAGAATCATAGAATCATACAGCGCAGAAGAGGCCCATTGAGTCCGCACCAACACATTAGAAACACATGAACTCCCACCGAATCCCATCTGCCAGCACTTGGCCCATAGTCCTGAATGTTATGATGAGCCAAGTGTTCATCCAGATACTTTTTAAAAGAGGTGGGTTACCTCACATCCACCACCCTCCCAGGCAGCGTACTCCAGACCATCATCACCCTCCGAGTAAAAAAACGTTTTCCTCACATCCCCCCCAAACCTCCTGCTCCTCACCTTGAACCTATGTCCCCTCGTGAATGACCCATCAACTAAGGGGAACAGTTGCTCATTATCCACTCTGCCCACTCAACCTTGTACATGAAGATCAGATCACCCCTCAGTCTTTTCTGTTCCAACAAAAACAACCCAAGCTTACATAAACTCTCTTCATAACTTAAATGTTCCAACCCAGGCACCATCCTGGTGAATCTCCTCTGCACCCCTTCCAGTGCAATCGCATTCTTTTGATAATGTGGCGACTAGAACTGCACACAGTACTCTAGCTGTGGCCTCACCGAAGTTGTATACAACTCCAACATGATTTTCCTGCTTTTGTAATCTATGCTTCATTTAATAAAGGTAAGTGTCCATATGCCTTTTTCACCACCCTACTAACATGTCCTTCCGCTTTCAGAGATCTGTGGACAAACACATCAAGGTCCTTTTGTTCCACAGAATCTAACTGAATTGTGATCAATATCCCAGAAATGGTTCCCAACTATCACTGCACCCACCTCTTGTTGGATTTGTCACTTGGTTGAAAAAGATTTCCTGGACACACGGCATGAATTCTTCTCCTTCAGCGCTCTTTATATCATTTGAATCCCAGTTCATATTTGGATAGTTAAAGTCTTCTACTATTATTGTCCCCTTGTTCTTACAGGCAAAAATTTGCCTACATATTTGTTCTTCACCATTTTGGGGTCTGTAGTATACTCCCAAGAGTGTGACTGCCCCTTTTATTTCTAAGCTCAACCCATAGAGCCACGTTTGTTGACCCTTTCAGTATGTCATCCCTTCTCAACTGGAATTCATTCTTGAACTATTAGTGCTACTCCCCCTCCTTTGTTATCTCCCACGCTATCGTGTCTGAAGACTCGATGACAAACAGGTATATGGAGCTGCCAATTTTGCCTTTCCTTTAGCCAGGTTTCCGTTATAGCAATGACATCATGCCGTCAGGTGTCTACCTGTTCCCTTAACTCATCTACCTTGTTTGTAATACTTCTTGCATTGATATATGAAGTTTAACGCTGTCAATTTCCCTTGCTGGGCACTTTTTAAAACTTTCTTTCTGTAATTCCAAGTTTAAATCTACATCTTCAACATCAACAGTGGAAGTTCTACTTCCATTTTCCCGATCGGAATCTGACCCATCAGATCCTGCTCCTGGGATCCCATCCCCCTACCAGACTAGTGTAAATACTCCCCAACAGAACTGGCAAAAACTCCTGCAAGGACATAGACGGTACCCAGGCTGAGCTGGGACCTATGTGATTTGAACAGATCCCACCATCCCCAAAACTGGTCCCAGTGCCTCAAGAATCTAAATCCCGCCCAGCCACACCATCTCTCCAGAAACGCATTTATTTGATCTATCTTCTTATTTCTGCTCTCGCTAGCATGTAGAACTGGAATATTCCTGAGATTGCTACATTTGAGGTCCTGCATTTAATTCCTGGATTCAATTTGCAGCTCTTTATCCCTTAGTTTACCCATGTCATTGTTACCAAGGTGTACCGTGACCATTGCTGTTCACCTTCTCCGCCCCCCCCCCCCCCCCCCCCCCCCCAAGAATGCCCTGCAGCCGCTCCAAGCTGTCCCGGAAGCTGGGCACCAGGGAGGCAACACACCATCCATGATTCACATTTATGGCCACAGAAGCCCGTCTGTGCCCCAACTATTGAATCCTTCTTCACTATAGCCCTGCCATTTGTTTTCCTCTCGCCCTGCTGAGCAGCAGAACCACACACAAGGTCCTGATCATGGGTGCTGCTGCTTCCCCGAAGGGACATCCCCCCCAACAGTATCCAAAGTGGTATAAGTGGCTGGGCGGGATTTAGATTCTTGAGGCACTGGGACCAGTTTTGGGGATGGTGGGATCTGTTCAAATCACATAGGTCCCAGCTCAGCCTGGGTACCGTCTATGTCCTTGCAGGAGTTTTTGCCAGTTCTGTTGGGGAGTATTTGAGAGTGGGATGACCACAGGGGACGCCTGCACTACCTACCAGAGTCTTTTATTGTTCCTGATGGTCACCCACTCTCTTTCTGCCTGTGCAATCTTCACCTGCATTGTGATCACATCGCTAAATGTGCTATCCACGACTTGCTCAGCATCGTGGATGCTCCATAGTGAGTCCACCCACAGCTCTAGCTCCGAAATCCAGTTAGCTAGAAGCTGCATTTGGATACACCTTCTGCACACATGGTCACCAGCGTCCCTCATTTCCCACATTGTGCAGGAGAAGCACATCACAGGCTCCTGCCATGACACCCCTCTTGATCAAGCTTGTTACTCCCTTTAAAATAATGTTAGCTTGGGTCCTTATTTATGAAAGTTAGGACTCTTTTTTTAGCAAAACTCTATTATAATTGTACAGTACTACTCTATTTTATTTTAGTCCCTACCTCAGTATTAAGCAATTAATTACTTTAATAGATTGAAAATACTCACTAGGACTTACTCAGCAATCAGCTGCTTTGGTTGGTTCCACATCACTTCCTAAACTGGCATTTGTTAACTGCTCTTCCTCTGGTTGAGCACTAGGTCCTCTGCAGTTATGGTGACCGAGCCAGTTTTTCCCCAATGCTCCTCAGGGACTCCTCACTAATGGCACTCAAGGCACGCACAAAGATATCAGAACAACTACAAGGTGAACTCTTGTTTGCCGATGACTCTACTTTTATACCACATTTCCATAGCATCAGAAGGCTTTGGCCTTTTAAGTCAGGAAGAGACACTTTTCCATCATACTCCTGGCCACAAATTCCAAGTCCTCATAGTATTAACAACACACTTCTCAACTCACTTCAGAAGTTCTGCTATCCTCTCCAACTAAACCACAATGGATGATGAAATCATCTATCGCCTGGCAAAAACAGAAGAGAGCATGGAGTTCGTCTCGAAACAAAGACCAAAGTCTATCAGGTTCTCTTGTCACTTCTGTATGGTTGTGATGCACCGACAATCTAGCTGCATCACAAAGCAATTGGATGCATTCTACCTTTGCTGCTTAAGTTTTATCTGGAACATCAAGTGGCAGGACAAAGTTATTTTAAAGTGTTGCATACTTCATATCAAGAGCATGGCATGTTGCCTGCCCGGTGCTAGGGTGCGGGACATCTCTGACCGGCTTGAAAGGATACTGGAGAGGGAGGGGGAGGATCCAGTTGTTGTGGTCCATGTTGGTACCAACAACATAGGCAAGTCTAGGAAAGAGGACCTGTTTAGAGATTATAAAGAGCTAGGATTCAAATTAAAAAACAGGTCCTCAAGGGTCATAATCTCCGGATTACTGCCCGAGCCACGTGCAAATTGGCATAGGGAGGCAAGAATAAGGGAAGTTAACACGTGGCTGAAAGAGTGGTGTGGGAAAGAGGGGTTCTTTTTCATGGGACACTGGCATCAGTTTTGGGGCAGGGGGGACCTATACCGTTGGGATGGTCTCCACCTGGACCGAGCTGGGATCAGTGTTCTGGCGAAGAGAGTAAATGGGGTGGTCAATAGGACTTTAAACTAGAGATTGGGGGGAAGGGAAAGTCAGGGAACCAAGAGGTGAAGGAATCAGTGGGAAGCGTAGCTGCTTAGGATTACAAAAAATCACGAAAAGACAGCACTCAGGAGAGGTTACGATAGTCCCCATCTCACAAAATATGACACAGTGTCTGGAAAGGCTCAGTAAACCAAGGTCCACCACACTACGAAAACAAAAAGGGACGGTCAATAGGGAATTAAAGGTGCTATATTTAAATGCCCGCAGTGTCCGGAACAAGGTAGATGAGCTTGTGGCCCAGATTGTGACTGGCAGGTATGATGTGGTAGGCATCACAGAGACGTGGTTGCAGGGGGTTCAGGACTGGCAGTTAAACATCCAGGGATTCACAACCTATCGAAAAGACAGAGAGGTGGGTAGAGGGGGCGGGGTTGCCTTGTTAATTAGAAATGAAATTAAATCAATAGCACTAAACGACATAGGGTCAGACGATGTGGAGTCTGTGTGGGTAGAGTTGAGGAACCACAAAGGCAAAAAAACCATAATGGGAGTTATGTACAGGCCTCCTGACAGTGGTCAGGACCAGGGGCACAAAATGCACCACGAAATAGAAAGGGCATGTCAGAAAGGCAAGGTCACAGTGATCATGGGGGATTTCAATATGCAGGTGGACTGGGTAAATAATGTTGCCAGTGGACCCAAAGAAAGGGAATTCATTGAATGTTTACAGGATGGCTTTTTGGAACAGCTTGTGATGGAGCCCACGAGGGAACAGGCTATTCTGGACTTAGTGTTATGTAATGAGCCAGACGTGATAAAAGATCTTAAAGTAAGGGAACACTTAGGAAGCAGTGATCATAATATGGTAGAATTCAGTCTGCAATTTGAAAGAAGGAAGGCAGAATCAGATGTGAAGGTTCTACAGTTAAATAAAGGTAATTACAGGCGCATGAGGGAGGAACTGACAAAAATCGACTGGAAGCAGAGCCTAGTGGGAAAGACAGTAGAACAGCAATGGCAGGAGTTTCTGGGAGTAATTGAGGACACAGTGCAGAGGTTCATCCCAAACAAAAGAAAGGTTATCAGAGGGGGGATTAGGCAGCCATGGCTGACAAAGGAAGTCAGGGAATGCATCAAGGCAAAAGAGAGAGCCTATAATGTGGCAAAGAGTAGTGGGAAGTCAGAAGATTGGGAAGGCTATAAAAACAAACAGAGGATAACAAAGAGAGAAATAAGGAAGGAGAGGATCAAATATGAAGGTAGGCTAGCCAGTAACATTAGGAATGATAGTAAAAGTTTCTTTAAATACATTAAAAACAAACGGGAGGCAAAAGTAGACATTGGGCCGCTCCAAAATGACGCTGGTAATCTAGTGATGGGAGACAAGGAAATAGCTGAGGAACTTAATAAGTACTTTGCGTCAGTCTTCACAGTAGAAGACATGAGTAATATCCCAACAATTCAGGAAAGTCAGGGGGCAGAGTTGAATATGGTTGCCATCACAAAGGAGAAAGTGCTAGAGAAACTAAAAGGTCTGAAAATTGATAAATCTCCGGGCCCAGATGGGCTACATCCTAGAGTTCTAAAGGAGATAGCTGAAGAAATAGTGGAGGCGTTAGTTATGATCTTTCAAAAGTCACTGGAGTCAGGGAAAGTCCCAGAGGATTGGAAAATCGCTGTTGTAACCCCACTGTTCAAGAAGGGAACAAGAAAAAAGATGGAAAATTATAGGCCAATTAGCCTAACCTCAGTTGTTGGCAAAATTCTAGAATCCATCGTTAAGGATGAGATTTCTAAATTCTTGGAAGTGCAGGGTCGGATTAGGACAAGTCAGCATGGATTTAGTAAGGGGAGGTCGTGCCTGACAAACCTGTTAGAGTTCTTTGAAGAGATAACAAATAGGTTAGACCAAGGAGAGCCAATGGATGTTATCTATCTTGACTTCCAAAAGGCCTTTGACAAGGTGCCTCACGGGAGACTGCTGAGTAAAATAAGGGCCCATGGTATTCGAGGCAAGGTACTAACATGGATTGACGATTGGCTGTCAGACAGAAGGCAGAGAGTTGGGATAAAAGGTTCTTTCTCAGAATGGCAACCGGTGACAAGTGGTGTCCCGCAGGGTTCAGTGTTGGGGCCACAGCTGTTCTCTTTATATATTAACGATCTAGATGACGGGACTGGGAGCATTCTGGCCAAGTTTGCCGATGATACAAAGATAGGTGGAGGGGCAGGTAGTATTGAGGAGGTGGGGAGGCTGCAGAAAGATTTAGACAGTTTAGGAGAGTGGTCCAAGAAGTGGCTGATGAAATTCAACGTGGGCAAGTGCGAGGTCTTGCACTTTGGAAAAAAGAATAGAGGCATGGACTATTTTCTAAACGGTGACAAAATTCATAATGCTAAAGTGCAAAGGGACTTGGGAGTCCTAGTCCAGGATTCTCTAAAGGTAAACTTGCAGGTTGAGTCCGTAATTAAGAAAGCAAATGTAATGTTGTCATTTATCTCAAGAGGCTTGGAATACAAAAGCAGGGATGTACTTCTGAGGCTTTATAAAGCACTGGTTAGGCCCCATTTGGAGTACTGTGAGCAATTTTGGGCCCCACACCTCAGGAAGGACATACTGGCACTGGAGCGGGTCCAGCGGAGATTCACACGGATGATCCCAGGAATGGTAGGCCTGACATACGATGAACATCTGAGGATCCTGGGATAATATTCATTGGAGTTTAGGAGGTTGAGGGGAGATCTGATAGAAACTTACAAGATAATGAACGGCTTAGATAGGATGGACGTAGGGAAGTTGTTTCCATTAACAGGGGAGACTAGGACCCGGGGGCACAGCCTTAGAATAAAAGGGAGTCACTTTAGAACAGAGATGAGGAGAAATTTCTTCAGCCAGAGAGTGGTGGGTCTGTGGAATTCATTGCCACAGAGGGCTGTGGAGGCCGAGACGTTGAGCGTCTTCAAGACAGAAATTAATAAATTCTTGATTTCTCGAGGAATTAAGGGCTATGAGGAGAGAGCGGGTAAATGGAGTTGAAATCAACCATGATTGAATGGTGGAGTGGACTCGATGGGCCGAATGGCCTTACTTCCGCTCCTATGTCTTATGGTCTTATGGTCTTATATTCCAAGTTCAGCTTCACTTGGAAGGCCATGGAGGATTTCCAAATACCAAAGGCTGAATTCTACAGTCTGCTGAGCATGAGGAATTACACAATAAGATATCCCAAACTCAGATACAAAGACATCCTAAAAGCCAGTAAGTTTGGCCCTATGATATTGGAAAAAATAACCCTGGCCAGATCCAAATGGAGACATCTCTGTCATCAAGCAATCACAACATTTGCAGAGAATAAAGTCAGGTCCCTAAAGGTCAAGAAATTTTGCCGCAAAGCCAGTACCTTCACCCTCTCCTCCAACAGTGATTTCACATCAACCCGATCTACAAATCAAGCTTTGGGTTAACATATAATGAGACAACATCAACGAGATAGGGAACAACTAACAACCTTGCAGAGTATTCATCCATCAAAACAACCAGAGAACCTATCAACCTGACCTCTCTTCAAGAATTAAAGTAAACAGGTATATCCTGAGGTCAATGGAAGCCAATTGTTTCTTTATAGATTAGAAACTGCTTGCAAATTCATGATTACTCCCAGATCCTTTGTCACTTAATACTTTATGACATTTTTACACATCTAACAAATTAAGCTAATCTGAAATTTAGCATATGAAGGATGTCTGCAAAATTTCCTAGATTAGGCACTGCAGAGATTTTAACTTCCGATGAACGCATTAACTTGTAAGTATAAGTCAAAACAATAAAAACTGTAATCTATAACAATCAATTTCCAATATTTTAGTTTGATTAAAGGATTTGACAAGGTAGATGGAGAGAAACAATTTCCTCTGGTGGAGAACAGAATGTTAACCTTCGTTATGCTTGGGCATTTTGCAATTAAAATAGCATTTAAATAAATCTACTTTCTTCTGATGCTTGCTAAGGTATCATAAATCATTAAAGGTTTCCACTGGCAGTAACACTCATTATGCAGCATATTATATATAATATCAAGAATCCTTTCAAAATGAATATATAACATGAACTTTGTTGATGAGAGAAATGGTTCATGCTGTATGACTTTCGTTCAGCCTCCAACTTAGCCAAGTTAAAACCATCAGCAAACCAGGGCTTCCCAAAACAAAATCATACATGCATGCAAAAATGCCTACCTTCAAAGATGAATTACAAGGTCTACCAAAAAGTACTGTACCCCAACAGCCAACGAAGCACTTTTTGAAATACAGTTACTGTTGCAATGTATTTTCTAATTACTACTTGTATACATTTTAATAAATGTTAAATTGTAAATATACCAAAACGGTAAAGCCATCCAACCCCATTATTTTGGAATAGATTTAATAAATTTAAAGGAAGGAGCTACTTGTTCGTGTAGCATCACTTCAAGTATGCCATCTAAGCTACAATTCCACAAGAGCAAGCAGCACAAAGGGCTGCCACCTGCACAGGTGCCGATGCATGGTATTTGAATATAAAATCAATGAATTACACTGCCTCCGTGGCTCACTTGGTAAGCAAATTCCACAAACTAAAGATTCTCAGAAAAAAAATTCTCATCATCTCCGTCATAAATGAGGGTTTTCATTTTTAAACTGTGTCCCCTAGTTCTAGTCTCTCCCACAAGAGGAAACGCCCTCTTCACATCCATCTTATCAAGTCTCATCAAGATAATTTAACGGGCGGCACGGTAGCACAGTGGTTAGCACTGCTGCTTCACTGCTGCTTCCAGCTCCAGGGACCTGGGTTTGATTCCCTGCTTGGGTCACTGTGTGCAAACTCCACACATTCTCCTCGTGTCTGCGTGGGTTTCCTCCAGGTGCTCCGGTTTCCTCCCACAGTCCAAAGATGTGCGGGTTAGGTTGATTGGCCATGCTAAAAAAAAAATTGCCCTTAGTGTCCTGAGATGTGTAGGTTAGAGGGATTAGTGGGTAAATATGTAGGGATATGGGGGTAGGGCCTGGGTGGGATTGTGGTCGGTGCAGACTCGATGGGCCGAATGGCCTCTTTCTGTACTGTAAAGTTTCTAATGTTTCTAAAGATCTTACAGCTTCCAATAAGATCAGCTCTCATAACGGGTACAGGCCCAACCTGTACAATGTTTCCTCAAGTTAACCCCTTCATCCCAGGAATCAGTGCAAAACACCTTCTCTGAACTTTTAACACATTTATATGCTTTTTTAATCAAGGACACCAAAACTGTACACAGTAAACCAGATGTAGCCTCATCAATTCCCTGTGCAACTGTAGCAAAGCTTCCTTACTTTTATATTCCATTCCTCTTACAATAAACAACATTTCATTTGCCTTCCGAATCACTTGCTGTACCTACATACTGACAATTTGCATTTCATGTACCATTTCTGTTACGCAAGGTTCTGCAATCTCTCAATTTAAACAACATACTGGTTTATCTTCTTTCTATCAAAGTGGACAATTTCACATTTTCCCACATTGCACTCCATCTGCTACATTTTTGCCCATTCACTTAACCTACTTGTATCCCTTTGCAGACACTCTCGCCAGAATTCTACTGCCCTGCCCGCCACAGGAATCCGAGCGGGCGAGGGGCAGACAAGGGAAGGCCTGTTGACCTCGGGCGGGATTTTCTGGTCTTGGGTCGAGTGAGGCTATAGAATACCACCCTTCATGTCCTCCTCGCAACTTATTCTCTTGCAAATTTAGCAAGCACACATTTGTTCCATTCACTCAAGTCATTGATATAGATTATAAATAGTTGAGACCTTAGCACCGATCTCTGTGGTACTCCACTAGTTATAGTTTGCCAACCTGAAAATGACCCACTGAGCCCTACTTTTTGCTTCCTGTTAGCTAACCAATCCTTTGTCAATACTGCACAGTGGTTAGCACTGCTGTCTCACAGCACCAGGGACCCGGGTTTAATTCCGGCCTTGGGTATCTGTCTGTGTGGACAGATGCACCTTCTCCCCACGTCAGTGTGGGTTTCCTCTGGGTGTTCGGGTTTCCTCTGGGTGTTCTGGTTTCCTCACACAATCCAAAGATGTGTGAATTGACCATGTTAAATTGCCCCTTAGTGTCAGGGGGATTAGCAGGGTAAATACGTGAGGTTACAGGAATAGGGCCTGGGTGGGATTTTCGTCAATGCAGACTCGATGGGCCAAATGGCCTCCTTCTGCACTGTAGAGATTCTATGCTTCTAAATGTTACCCCCTATACAATGAGCTCTTATTCTGAGTGGTAAACTTTGATGAGGCATCTTATAAAATGTCTTCTGAAGTTCCATAGTATCACCTTTATCCACGTTACTTGTTATTTCCTCAAAAGAACTCTAATAAATTAGACTTTCCTTTCACAAACCCATCTTGACTCTGCTGGATTTTATCATGATTTTCTAAATGTCCTGCTGTTACCTCCTTAACAATAGATTATCTTATTTTCCCTATGAAAAGTGTGAGGCTAACTGGTCTGTAGTTTCCTGTTTTCTGTTTCTTTTTCTTGAATAGACGAGTTACATTTATTATTTTCCAATCTGTGGGAACCTTTCCAGAATCTAGGAATTTTGAAAAATGACAATTCATGCATTTCCTATGTCCACAGCCACTTCTTTTAATATTTTAGACATGGTGACACAGTGGAGGGCAGCACGGTGGTTACAACTGCTGCCTCACCGCAGCAGGGACCCAGGTTCAATTCCGGCTGCGGGCGATTGTGCGGAGTTTGCACTTTCTCCCTGTGTCTGCGTGGGTTACCTCTAGGTGCTCTGGTTTCCGCCCAAAATCCAGCAGGTGCGGGTTAGGTAGATTGACCATGTTAAATTGTTCCATAGTGTCAGGGGTATTCGCCAGGCAAGTGTGTGAGATTAAGGGAATAAGACCTGGGTGGGGTTGTTGCCAGTGCAGGCTTGATGGGCCAAATGGCCTCCATCTGCTCTGCACTGTAGTGATTCTATGATTCTATGAAGTCCATCTGATCCTTGAGATTTGTCAGCCTTTGTTCTAATAGTTTATTCAGTGAGAATTGTAATTAAATTCCTCCCTCCCTTTCACCTATTTACAAGCATTTGGGATTTTGTTTCTTTTACAGTGAAGACACAGATATCTGTTCAACGCCACCGCCATTTCCTTATTTCCAATTATTAGTTCCCCAGACTCTCTCTCAAGAGGAACCACATTCATTTAATTCACTCTTTTTAAATACTTGTAGGAATAGCTAGCTTTTGTCTTACACTAATTTCTCCCTCACTATTTAAATCATTCTTTGCTAGTTTTAAATTCTGTCCAATCTCCTGACCCAACATTAATCTTCGCAGTATTTTATGCTTTTTTTCCCCCCCAATTTGACACTGTTCTTAGCCATGGATGGTGCATCATTCTCCTAGGGTACATCTTTCTCACTGAAATGTATTTTTGCTAAGTGTTGGTAGAACTAACGTAGGGGGGAGCTATACGATAAATGGCAGAACCATAAAGGGTGTAGATACGCAGAGGGACCTGGGTGTGCAAGTCCACAGATCCTTGAAGGTGACGTCACAGGTGGAGAAGGTAGTGAATAAGGCATATGGCACGCTTGCCTTTATAGGACGGGGCATAGAGTATAAAAGTTGGGGTCTGATGTTGCAGTTGTATAGAACGTTGGTTCGGCCGCATTTGGAATACTGCGTCCAGTTCTGGTCGCCACACTACCAGAAGGACGTGGAGGCTTTAGAGAGAGTGCATAGGAGGTTTACCAGGATGTTGCCTGGTATGGAGGGGCTTAGTTATGAGGAGAGATTGGGTAAACTGGGGTTGTTCTCACTGGAAAGACGGAGGATGAGGAGTGACCTAATAGAGGTGTATAAAATTATGAAAGCGCTGCCGGGCAAGGTGGTGGAGGCGGACACACTGGGAACGTTTAAGACTTATCTCGATAGCCACATGAACGGAGTGGGAATGGAGGGATACAAAAGAATGGTCTGGTTGGACCAGGGGGCGGCGCCGGCTTGGAGTGTCGAAGGGCCTGTTC
The DNA here is from genome assembly GCF_964213995.1 of Mustelus asterias. Taxonomy (NCBI): domain Eukaryota; kingdom Metazoa; phylum Chordata; class Chondrichthyes; order Carcharhiniformes; family Triakidae; genus Mustelus; species Mustelus asterias. Next base: position 75,937,568 of record NC_135814.1, on the reverse strand, counting down.
CTGTGCTGTATTGTTCTTTGTTCTGTGTGTTATGAAATATCTTTAAATGTTTGCCACAGCATCTCTGCTGCCCTACCCTTTACTCAATTCACCAGTTCAGTTTAGCCAGCTTTATCTTCATAAACATAAATAACGGTTAATATAAGAATAAAACAAGTCTTAGACCCACTCTTCTCTCCCTCAAACTGAATGAGGGATTATTCCTTCGGCTTTGGGACTTCGAGTAGGATTCCTTGTGTAGACTCTTCTCATAAAGCTTCTATTGGAATTTAATCTGCTGATAGGGTACTGGCAGGAAGCTCGGCATGAACACTGATCCATTGCTCCTCATGCTGATCTATTCAGTCCACCCAAGGTATGACTCCCATCAAGAAAGCCAATCTCGAAAAACCCTCCCATGCAGGACTTCAACGCAAATTCCATCTGAAAAAGTGAATGGGAATCATTGGACACGAACCTTGTCTCAAACCCAATCCAACAGCTGTCTGATTTCAACCTTTCAAGGAAAAAGTGGTCCAGCCTCAACAGGTTCAGGACCGGCCACAGCCCCTGCTTGACCAACTTCCACGAGTGCCAACCTCCTATGTGCGCATGGGGGAGAGCAAACTATGCATCACATCATAGAAGAGTGCCCAATCCACAGAATGAGCAGAGGCCTATCCACATTCAACACAGCAGGACCAGAAGAAACTGCTCAGTTTAGGGACTTTGCATTTGCTAAATAAATAAGTGAAAAATCCAATCATGCTATGATCACTGCTACCTGGAGGCTCCTTTACCATGAGGTTATTAATTAATAAGCCCACCAATGCCTCTACTTTCTCAGAAGACGAAGGAAATATGGCATGTCAGCTACGGCTCTCACCAACTTTTGCAGATGCACCATAGAAAGCATTCTTTCTGGTTGTATCACAGTTTGATATGGCTCCTGCTCTGCCCAAGACCGCAAAAGGTCGTGAATGTAGCCCAATCCATCACGCAAACCAACCTCCCATCCATTGACTCGGTCTACACTTCCCGCTGCCTTGGCAAAGCAGCCAGCATAATTAAGGACCCCACGCCCCCTGGACATACTCTCTCCCACCTTCTTCCGTCAGGAAAACGATACAAAAGTCTGAGATCACATACCAACAGACTCAAGAACAGCTTCTTCCCTGGTGCCATCAGAGTTTTGAATGGACCTACCTTTGCATTAAGCTGATCTTTCTCTACAGCCTAGCTATGACTGTAACACTACATTCTGCATTCTCATTTCCTTCTCTATGAACGGTATGCCTTGTCTGTATAGCGCACAAGAAACAATACTTTTCACTGCATACTAATACATGAGGAGGCAGGATTAATTTGATTTGATTTATTATTGTGACAATAATAAATCAAATCAAATTAATCCTGCCTCCTCAGGTCTATAATAGCCTACTATCTGGTTGACTCTAGAAATTGCTGCACTAAGAAACTGTCCCAAAAATAGTCTATGAATTCATCCACCAGGCTATCAATTATGCTGTTTTATATCTTAACTCAATCTTGGTTCAATGATCTTTTAGAAAATACTCTGGTTTCTCATATGTTCCAAGTGGACAACCTCACACTTTCCCACACTGAACTCTTACCAACAAGAGTTCTGTCCACTCACTTAACTTACAATGTCCTTTTCTAATTTTCTTCTTGACTGTAATCTAGTACAACAGCAAACTTGGATATACTGCTCCCTAGTCCTTCATTTAAGTCATTTCTGGAATCAAAGAATGGCTATGGCACATAATGAGGCAATTCAGTTTTGTCACATCTCTAACAAGAGCATCTGAGCTCATCCCACTCTCACCTTCCATTTGCATATTGCCTTACAAATGCTCTCTTTTCAGGTGCATCTGCAATTTCCTTTTGAAAGCAATGATTGAATCTGCCTTCAACACACTCTCAGACAGTAGATTCCATATCCTAACCACTCTCAGGATTAAAAAAAGGTTTCCAGGATTCTGCATGTCACATTGGTTCATTTGTAAACCAACGTAAAGCAGAGTTCATGGATTCTCGACCCTTCCATCAATGGGAACAGCTTTTCCCTATCTACCCTTTCTAGACGGTTCATAATTTTAAACACATCTATCAAATCTCCTTTCAACCTTATCATTTTTAAGGAGAAGAACTCCAGCTTCACCAATCTATCCACATAGCTGAAGTCCCTTATTCCTGGAACCATTCTCAGAGAATGTTTCTGCAGCCTTTATAATGATGTCACATTCTTCCTAAAAGTTCATAGCCAGAATGGGACACAAGACTCTAGTGTTTTATAAACAGTCAATGTAGCTTCCTTGCCTTTGTATTTTATGCCACTATCTATAAAATCCAGGATCCTTTATGCCCATCTACATCTTCAATGATTTAGGCACCTCTTTAGAATTACATCCTTTATTTCATACTGTCTCTCCACATTCTTCCTGCCACAATGTATCACTTCACATTTATCTGCATTAAATTAAATCTATCACATCCACCCATCCCACCAGCCCTCTCTATGTCCTCTTGAAGTCTAAGAACAAAGAACAGTACAGCACAGGAACAGGCCCTTCGGCAAACCCCCAAGCCTGCACTGATCATGATGCCTGCTTAAACTAAAACCGCACACACTTATGGAATCCATATCCTTCCATTCCCATCCTATGTATCCGTCTAGATGCCCCTTAAATGCCACTATTGTACCTGCTCCCACCACCTTCCCAGGCAGCGCATTCCAGCCATTCACCATCCTCTGTGTAAAAAACTTGCCTCGCACATCTCTAAACTCTTCCCCATGCACCTTAAATCTATGTCCCCATGTACTTGACTTTTCTACCCTAGGAAAGAGCATCTGACTATCCATGCTGACAATGCCACTCAATCTTGCAAACCTCTATCAGGTCACCCCTCAACCTCCGTCATTCCAGTGAGAACAAACCAAGTTTATCCAACCTCTCCTAATAGCTAGGCAACATCCTGGTACACCTCTTCTGTACCCTCTCCAAAGCATCTACAGCTTGCCGGTAGTGTGGTGACGAGAATTGTACACAATATTTCAAATGAGGCCCAACTACGGTTCTGTACAGCTGCAGCATGACCTGCCAATTTTATGCTCAATGCTCCAAGCGATGAAGACAAGCATGCTGTATGCCTTCTTGACTACCTTATCCACCTGCGTTTCCACTTTTGTGATCAGTGGACATGTACCCCAGATCTCTCTGCCTGTCAATACTCCCAAGGGTTCTACCATTTACTGCATAATTCCTACATGCATTGGACCTTCCAAAATGCATTCCTCACATTTGTCCGGATTAAACTCCATCTGCCATTTCTCCTCCCAAGTCTCCACCGGTCTATATCTTGCTCTGACAATCCTCTTCACTATCCGCAACTCCACCAATTCTTGTGTCGCTTGCGAACTTAATAATCAGACCAGTTACATTTTCCTCCAAATCATTTATATTACTACGAACAACAAAGATCCCAGAACTGATCCCTGTGGAACACCGCTAGTCACAGCCTTCCATTCAGAAAAGCACCCCTCTACTGCTACCCTTTGACTTCTATGGCCAAGCTAGTTCTGTATCCATCTTACCAGCTCTCCTCTGATCCCATGTGACTTCACCTTTCATATCAGTCTACCATGAGGTATTTTGTCAAAGGCTTTACTGAAGTCCATTTATACAACACCCACTGCCTTTCCCTCATCTATTATCTTGGTCACTTCCTCAAAAGATTCGATCAAGTTAGTGAGGCACGACCTCCCCTTTCCAAATGCAAGTAAATCCTGTCCCTAAGAATCTTTTCCAATAATTCCCTACCATTGATGTAAGGCTCACTGGCCTATAATTTCCTGGATTATCCCTGCTGCCCTTTTTAAACAATAGAACATAGAACATAGAACATAGAACATTACAGCGCAGAACAGGCCCTTCGGCCCACGATGTTGCACCGACCAGTTAAAAAAAAAACTGTGACCCTCCAACCTAAACCAATTTCTTTTCGTCCATGAACCTATCTACGGATCTCTTAAACGCCCCCAAACTAGGCGCATTTACTACTGATGCTGGCAGGGCATTCCAATCCCTCACCACCCTCTGGGTAAAGAACCTACCCCTGACATCGGTTCTATAACTACCCCCCCTCAATTTAAAGCCAATGGAACAACATTTACTATTCTCCAATCCTCTGGAACTTTACCTATAGCAATGATACTACAAAGATTTCTGTCAAGGCCCCAGCAATTTCCTCCCTTGCCTCCTTCAGTATTTTGGGGTGGATCTCATCAGGCCCTGGGGACCTATCTACTTCAATGCTTTTTAATATCTTTTTTGATACTGACATGACCCAGAATATCTACACACCTTACCCTAGGCTCCTCATCCACCAAGATCTTCTCTTTGCCTCAGTATTCACCAAAGTATTCATTTGGTATCTCGCTCATTTCCTCTAGTTCCATGCATAGATTCCCTCCACTATCCTTGAGTGGACCAACCCTTTCCCTGGCTACCCTCTTGCTCTTTACATATGTATACAATGCCTTAGATTTTCCTCAATCCTGTTTGCCAAGGACTTTCAAGATCCCTTTTAGTCCTTCTAACTCCTTCCATAAGTTCCTCCTTACTTTCTTTATATTCTTCAAGAGTTTCATCTGTCCTAAGCCGTTTAAACCTTATGAATGCCTCCTTTTTCTTTTTGACAAGACTCATAATATCCCTCATTATCCAGGTTCCCGATATTTGCCACACTTATCCTTCATCCTCACAGGCACATGCCAGTTCTGAATTCCAATCAACTGACATTGGAAAGACTTCAACATGTCGGATGTTGATCTACCCTCAAACAGCCTCCCCCAATCTAAACTCCCCAGATCCTGCCTAATGCTGCTGTAGTTAGTCTTCCCCCAATTTAACACCTTTGCCCAAGGACCATTCCTGTCCTTATCCAAAAGCACCTTAAAATTTACAGAATCATGATCACTGTTCCAAAAATGCTCTCCGACTGAAACATCGATCACCTGGCCGGACTCATTCCCCAATACCAGGTCTAATATGGCTCCTTCCGAGTTGGGAAGCTCCTTACAAATTATGCCCCATCCAAGGCCCTAGCAGTAAGTGAGTCCCAATCACTATAGGGAAAGTTAAAATCACACTCCACGACAACCCTGTTGTTTTTGCATCTTTCCAAAATCTGTCTGTATATCTGCTCCTCTATCTCCCGCTGGCTGTTGGGAGGCCTGTAATAAACCCCCAACATTGTGACTGCACCCTTCCTATTCCTGAGTTCTACGCCTGAACCCTTCGAGGTGTCCTCCCTCAGTACAGCTGTGATATTCTCTCAACCAGTAATGCAACTCCCCCACCCCTTTTTACATCCCCCTCTATCCTACCCAAAACATTAAATCCTGAAACGTTTAGCTTCCAACCACGTCCCTGTAATAGTAATAGTTCCAAGCACTAATCCAAGCTCATCTGTCTTACTTGTTATATTCCTCACGTTGAAACATTTGCACTTCAGACCACCAGTCCCGGTGTTCATCAACTACTCCCTGCCTGCTTTTCCTCTTAATCTTACTGGCCTTAGTCTATAGCTCTCGCTCAGTTATTTCTCCTGCTGACCTACTGCTCTGGTTCCCACGCCTCCCCTGCCATACTAGTTTAAACCCTCCCGAGTGACTCTGGCAAATCTACCTGCCAAGATATGGGTGTCCCTCCAGTTTAGGTGTAACCTGTCCTTCTTGTACAGGTCCCACCTGTCCCAGAAGAGATCCCAATGATCAAGATATCTGAGCCCCTCCCTCCTACACCAGCTCTTTAGCTGCACTATCTTCCTATTCCTAGCCTCACTGACACATGGCACAGGAAGTAATCTTAAGATTACAACCTTAGAGGTGCTCTTTTTTAAACTTACTATCCAACTCCCTGAACCCCCCTTGCAGGACCTTGTCACTTTTCCTGCCTATGTCATTAGTACCAACGTGTACCACAACCTCTGGCTGTTCGCCCTCCCCTTTCAGAATGTCCCATGCCCGTTCAGAGACATCCTTGGCCCTGGCACCAGGGAGGCAACATATCATCCTGGAATCTCTTACCCGGCCACAAAAACACCTGTCTGCACCTCTGACTATAGAGTCCCCTATAACTATCACTCTTCTGTGCCTTGACCCTCCTTGCTGAACAACAGAACCAGTGGTGGTGCCACTGCCCTGGCTGCTGCTGCTTTCCCCCAGTAGGCCATCCCCCCCCAACAGTATCCAAAACGGTATACCTGTTAGAGAGGGGGTTAGCCACAGGGGATTCCTGCACTGACTGCCTGCCCTTTCTAGCGGTCACCTATCTATCTGGCTGCACCTTGGGTGTGACTACGTCTCTAAAGCTCCTATCTATGATGCTTTCCGCCACCTGCATGCTCCTAAGTGCATCCAACTGATCCATGCAGTCTGTGAGGAGCTGCAATTGGGTGCACTTCCTGCAGTTGAAGTTGTCCGGAACACTTGAAGCCTCACGGATCTCCCACATCTCAGATGAAGCACTTGAGAGATGCTTCTGACCACCGTTGACTGACATTTATACCACTAATTAATTTATTTACAAATAAAACACTTAAAAATACAGATTATTAGCTATACAATCCCTGGTGCTAGCTTTCCATGATAAATATTAATAGCTAAATACACTCATCTCCCATACTATTTAGTTAGTTTTTTTTAAAAACTGATTATTTATCCCTTTTGATCCACTATCACTACACTCCTCACAGATCATAAATACATCTAAGTTTTGTGTCAACGGAATGTTTTGAAATTGAGGCCTGCACACCCAAGTCGAGGTCATCAACAGTATAATAAGAAAAGCAATGATCCCAGTAATGATCCCTTGAGGAACCCACTATTTGCCTTCCTTCAGTCCAAAAAACAACCATTCACCACTGTGTCTGCCTCCCTCCTGACTTTCCTTGCTTTAACAAATGTGGAAGAAAAAATTCATTCTTGCCAATTAACTTTAATTAATCAAGTGGCTTGTTGAAACCTTGCTTATGAAATTCATATCTTTTCTTGATAAATTCCTTTGATAAAAAGTTGCTGATTGCAGGCAATGGAAAATTGTACAATTATTTCACAACCAAATATAACAGAAACCTATCTTCAAATAATAAGTTTTGGTTTTTTGATTTGATTTATTATTGTCACATGTATTGGTATACAGTTAAAAGTATTGTTTCCACACACTTGACAGACAAAACATACCATTCAAAGAGAGGAAAGGAGGGAGTGCAGAATGTAGTTAGTCATAGCTAGGGTATAGAGAAAGATCAACTTAATACGAGGTAGGGCCATTCAAAAGTCTGATGGCAGCAGGGAAGAAGCTGTTCTTGAGTTGGTACATGTCCTCAGACTTTTGTATCTTTTTCCCGATGGAAGGAGGTAGAATAGAGTATGTCCTGGGTGCATGCAGTCCTTAGTTATGCAGATTTATCTTCCGAGGAATGGGAAGTGTAGACAGTGTCAATGGGTGGGAGGCTGGTTTGAGTGATGGACTGGGCTTCGTTCACGACCCTTGGTAGTTTCTTGCAGTCTTGGATAAAGCAGGAGCCATTCCGGGATAATCCAGGAAATTATAGGCTGAGCCTTATGTAAATGATCGGGAAATTATTGGAAAAGATTCTTAGGGGCAGGATTTACTCACATTTGGAAACAAATGGACTTATTAGTGATAGACAGCATGGTTTTGTGAACGGGAGGTCCTGCCTCACTAACTTGATCGAGTTTTTCGAGGAAGTGACGAAGATGATAGATGAAGGAAAGGCAGTGGATGTTGTATACATGGACTTCAGTAAAGCCTTTGACAAAGTACCTCATGGTAGACTGGTAAGAAAGGTGAAGTCACACGGGATCAGAGGACAGCTGGCAAGATGGATACAGAACTGGCTTGGCCATAGAATTCAAAGGGTAGCAGTAGAGGAGCACTTTTCTGAATGGAAGGCGGTGACTAGCGGTGTTCCACAGAGATCAATTCTGGGACTTTTGTTGTTCATGGTATATATAAATGACTTGGAGGAAAATGTCTGATCAGTAAGTTCGCAGACGACACAAAAATTGGTAGAGTTGTGGATAGTGAAGAGGATTGTCAGACGATACAGCAAGATATACTCTAGTTGGAGACTTGGGCGGAGAAATGGCAGATGGAGGTTATCCAGACAAGTGTGAGATAATGCATTTTGGAAGGTTCAATGCATGTAGGAATTATTAAATGGTAGAACCCTTAGGAGTATTGACAGGCAGAGAGATCTGGACGTACATGTCCACCGATCACTGAAAGTGGCAACGAAGGTGCAGAAGATAGTCAAGAAAGCATATAGCATGCTTACCTTCATCGGTCAGGGAATGGAGTATAAATATTCGCAGCTCATGCTGCAGCTTTACAGAACCTTAGTTAGGCCTCATTTAGAATACTGTCTACAATTCTGGTCACCACATTACCTGAAGGATGTGGATGTTTTGGAGATAGTACAGAAGAGGTTTACCAGGATGTTGCCTGGTCTGGAGGGTATTAGCTATCAGGAGAGGTTGGATAATGGAGGAACAATGGAGGTTGAGGGATAATCTGATCGAAGTTTACAGGATTATGAGTAGCATGGACAGAGTGGATAGTTAGATGCTCTTTTCTCGGATAGAAAAGTCAAGTACTAGGGGACATAGGTTGAAGGTGCATGTGGAAAAGTTTAGAGGAGATGTGTGAGGCAGATTTCTGTTTTACACAGAGGGCAATGAATGTCTGGAACGCGCTGCCTGGGGGAGGTGGTGGGAGCAGGTACGATAGCGACATTTAAGGGGCATCTCGATTAATACATGAATAGGATGGGAATGGAAGGATACGGACTCCAAGTGCATACGGTTTTAGTTTAGACAGGCACCATGATTGGTGGAGGCTTGGAGGGCCAAAGGGCCTGTTCCTGTGCTGTACTTTTCTTTGTTCAAGTTGTGCTACAACCAGAAAGAATGCTTCCTATGATGTATCAGTAAAAGTTGGAGAAAATCATAGTGGACGTACCAAATTTCCTTAGTCTTCTGAGAAAGTAGAGGCTTTGGTGGGCTCTCTTAATAGTGTCGGTATGAGGAGACCAGGACAGGTTGTTAGTGACCTGGACACCTAAAAACTTGAAGCTCTCAACCATTCCTACTTCGTCCCCATTCATGTAGTCAGGGGCATGTCCTCCACTCCACTCCCCGAAGTCGATGACTATCTCCTTTGTTTTGTTGACATTGAGGGAGAGATTGTCAGCACACCAGTTCACCAGATTCCCTATCTCTTTCAATGCGTCTCATTAGTTAAGGTCTGACCCACTACGGTGGTGTCATCAACAAACTTGAAAACCGAGTTGGAGGGGAATTTGGCCACACAGTCATAGGTGTATAAGGAGTATAGTAAGGGGCTGAGGCACCGGTGATGAGGATGATCGTGGAGGATATGTTGTTGCGTACCCTTACTGATTGCAGTCTGCGGGTTAGGAAGTTCAGGATCCAGTCGCAGAGGGAGGAGCCGAGGTCCAGGCCACGATGTTTGGAGATGAGTTTCGTAAGAATAATGGTGTTGAATGCTGAGCTGCAGTCAATAAGTAGCAATCTGACAGAGGTGTCAGATTCATATTATATAGGTGTTCAGTATTTAATAAAATGGTAGTTGAAATGGACCAAAATGTCAAATTCGGGCTAATTATTTTTCACCACTACACCATATTACTTGGATTACTTGGATAGAACAACCTGCTTTTGTATGGTCAACTTAAGTAATCAATTTAGTTTTTAAAATTGGAAATGACCTTCACATATATGGAAATACACTTCAAGGGGAATTCAAGCTAATTAACAAACTAAAATCAATCGCTACATACACAAGCACATCACCACATAAGCAGTTCTGTCGAATCATGGTTATTCAGAAACAAAATCGAGAAGAACTTTACACAATTTGCACGACAAATTATTATAATAATAAAAGAACAACTAGTAAATATTTAGGGTGGGTTTCTCATGTCTCATCTGTGGCAGGAGCAGAATGGAAAATTTCATTCCAGCCAAAACTCCATTCACTCTCAGTGGCATCAGTAAATTCCATCTGTTAGTGAGGACGGAAGATTTTGGCCACAATTTCTGATCATGGCCATAAGGAATGGATAAAAAGATTTTAATTTCCTCTCCCAACACTCATTTTCAAATTCCACTCCACTGTTACTTCCTACAACTTCCACTACCCCTAGCAGCACAATTCCTATTTTCCAATGCCGCCTGCGGCTGGGATTTTTCGGTCCTGCTGAAAGTCAATGGACTTTTGTTTGCCTCTTCCAAATTTTTCATTCTACTAGGACCAGAAAATTGCGGCCCAAGGCTGCCATCAATTCAGTCCCCTACTAGTTTAGAGGAATTGCAAACCAAGATTGCAATGACTCTGGAAATTATTTCAGGGAGCTCATAAATGAATTGTGCATTGTTCCTCAGCACTGCATGGAATCTCTAAGCTAAAATGATTACTTACTGTGGTCAAATGGACAAGGCTTGAGAAGTTAGGCCCAACATAAAACTGGACATTTTAAATTAATACAGCTGAACACTGCTTCCACAAGGTTACCCCAGGTCAAAAGCCAACATAGACACATAATAGAAACTGTCTTGCATATCGAACTTCACTTTAACAATAGGGAAGTCATCATGACCCAAAACCAGAACTCAGACCTTTTACGTATTGAATAAAGAGGCTCAAACTTTACAATGGAAGAGTCATTATGGCTCAAAACCCATCAGAGGTGCTCAGCCAGAAGACATGATGATTGTGTATTTTCAGCCAAACTCCCTGATATTAACCACATCCTTAAAAAAGATATGTACAACTAGGATGACCTGCCTAACCTCATTGGCGGTTGTGACCCCCTGTCCTGTCACCCCATTGACTGAAAGCCAGAAAACATCGAAGGGGGAATGAAAAAACAACCATTTTAAAGACAAATTCCAGCAAAGACTCCACCAAATCTATTGTGACCTGACACAATACAAAGGGGCATGCACCTCACATATCCACCTTCATGTTAAGAGGACCCCAAGTTCATTTGTTGCCATGAGCTCAGTGAATTGAATCCAACAGCCCCATCAATTTCACCAGACCAGGTAGTATCTATTTCTCAGGCAATTTGCCTACTTTGGGTAAAGTTAATTAATCTATGAAAGTGTTTTTAATAAAGCCAAGTTCGAACCACAATCCTTCGTCTGATAAAGGAAAAGTACTTGAGTAAACGTGCAATAAACTGGTCAAAGTGTCTGTATAGAATATTTCACAGACAATGTTACAGTTAGTCAAAAACATTTGGTAGTTTTACGTGGGGGGGGGGGGGCGATAGGGCTGTCTTGAACTATTCCCTCCCTTAATACGATGAATGAAATGAATTTACTTTACTCCCAATTTACTCCATTTGCTTGGTCTCTACCACCCTCTCGAAGGCCATTGACAATCTAGTCCAATGCAAACCACGCTGCCCAGAATGACGTAGGTAGAGAACAGGAAAGCAAATTTCTTCCCATATCGTATAATTTATGGCACAAAGAGAGGTTATACATCATAGACTCCCTACAGTGCAGAAGGAGGTCTTTCAGCCCATTGAGCCTGTACCCACAACAATCTCACTCAGGCCCAATCTCTGTTACTCCATGTATTTATCTTAGTCCCCCTGACACTAAGGGACAATTTAGCATGGCCAATCAATCTAACCCGCATATCCAATTTCTCCTCATAGCTACACTTTTCTGCAATTTAATTTGATCATGGTTGATCTGGAGCTCAACTTTATTCACCCGTTTTGCTCTTTTTTGAACAGAATTTCAGATTTCCTTCACCTTTTTAATGAAAAGAACCTATTGCAATGTCACATCTACACTCAGTGACCATCCATAAAATGTTGTCTATTTTGTCTAAAAATCTATCAGAAAATTGCACAGCTCTCATTCAGAGATCTCATCTTCCTTTTCTTGCAGGAGATAACAGGATGCAAGACCAAGGAATGGCAGAGAACCAGAGGTGTTCTCTAGTCTTTTCCACCTTGACAGTTGCAACATAGGAGAAGCTGGATATAAGCCAAGTTTTGGCATGCCTGGCCACTGGAGATGGAGAACTCCATGTCCAAAGTACAACAATAGAGAGCCCCTTTCAAGGTCGCAGGAACCTCTTGGCTCTGCACAGCTGAGCTTGAAGGCTGTCGACAAAGAGGACTATAAAGCAGCAACAAAAAAATGTGAGGCTTTGTCAAGCATTCCCAGGCAGACTGCACACCACTAAAAAGAAACTGGAGGAATCCATCACTAGCATAAGTGCCACATTATCAGGCTGACACCTTATTAAGAACCGAGAACATGCAAGTAAGCCCGACTTTGGCTATTCAGCACCTCAAAATGGTGAACTCTATTCAGAGCACTTCCACTTCTGCCCCCATCACTCCACCCCCACCTCCTGTTCTAATGGTCAAGTCTTCTCTTGCACAGATTTAGGTGAGATATAGAGGACATCAGCCAAGTGCATTTGGGCAGTCAAAAGGAAGGAAACAAATAGCTAGAAATCTAGTGCTGCTAAAGTCACAGGGCCTGCAGCATGCAGTAATAGGAAAAAGAAAATAACGATTTGTGGTTGCACAAGTGGTTGAATGTTTGACAGTGCTACATCGACGTAAAACAGAATTGTGACAATGAACTTTTAAATAGATTTCACAACCCCATTATCGTGTCTAGCCCATTTCTGCCTATCACCTGCCAAAATGACCTACCTTGTAAAGAATGGTAGGACAAGAGTTAAAGGCAAGTAATGGGTGTCTGAGAGGAGGTGAATTGTTCATTTGGGCCTGTATTGCGCAGGGGAAGTCACAACAGGTTCAGAATTAGTGTGCCCAATGGCTGTATTGCCTCAATTTAACTGAAATGTGCCTGAATCAGACCATTCCTGACAAGATATATGCATGGCTGCAGATGCCTTAGTCCCATCCTCCAAAGATGCAGAGCACTCATCAACTTCCTCCTTCTAGGGCTCCAGTCCTCACTGCTACGCAATGTCATAACAAAGTCCGAAAGACTTGCTGGTTAGGTGCATTGACCATGCTGAATTCTCCCTCAGTGTACCTGAACAGGTGCTGGAGTGGGGCGACTAGGGGATTTTCACAGTAACTTCATTGCAGTGTTAATGTAAGCCTACTTGTGACACTAATAAATAAACTTTAAACTTAACAAGTGCAACAGACCACTATCATTTTGAAAACCCTGGCTGATGCACAGAGAAGAGAAACACCAGATCTGTTAAGGCATCCTGAATCACATCTTCAGCATCCTACTGAGTGCCCAATTACAACTTTAGTGCCAAGGAGGTTCCTGGTGTATGTTTTTTTAAAACTCATTTGTGAGACATGGGCACTGCTGGCTGGCCAGCATTTATCACCCATCCCTAGTTGCCCTCAAGGTGGTGGGTGAGCTGCCTTCTTGAATCGCTGCAATTCATGTTCTGTGGGTTGACCCACAATGTCATTAGGGAGGAAATTCCAGGATTTTGACCCAGCGACTGCAAAGGAATGGCGATATATTTCCAAGTCAGGATGGCGAGTGGCTTGGAGGAGAACTTGCAGGTGCAGCCTTCCCATTTATCTGCTGCCCTTATCCTTCTAGATGGAAGTGGTCGTAGGTTTGGGAGATGCTGTCTAAGGATCTTTGGTGAATTGCTGCAGTGCATCTTGTAAATAGTATGCACTGCTGCTACTGAGCGTCGGTGATGGAGGGATTGAATGTTTGTAGATGTGGTGCCAATCAAGCAGGCTGCTTTGTCCTGGATGGTGTCAAGCTTTTTGAATGTTGTTGCCCATCCAGGCAAGTGGGGAGTATCCCATCACACTCCAGACTCGTGCCTTGTAGATGGTGGATAGGCTTTGGGGAGTCAGGAGGTGAGTTACTCACCGCAGTATTCCTAGCCTCTGACCTGTTCTTGTAGCCACTGTGTTTATGTGGTGAGTCCAGTTGAGTTTCTAGTCAATGGTAACCCCAAGGATGTTGACAGTGGGGGATTCAGTGATGGTTACACCACTGAATGTCAAGGGGCGGTGGTTAGAGTCTCTTATTGGTGATGGTCATTGTCTGGCATTTGAGTGGCGCGAATGTTATTTGCCACTTGTCAGCCCATTTGTTCAAGGCTTCATTGTTTGGGCTTCGCACATGTGTCTTTGAAATGTAGACCTTAGCTTCAAAAGAGCCATCCATTGATTCTGCTTCAAGAAACAAATATCCCTGTAGAGACATAATTGGTGCAGGGTGAATGTATCATAGTGGAAATCTTGTTTCACTTGATTCAATGTTGATCTTTTGGTGGTTGCAATGGGAGTGAACATTGGTGGAGTTGAATCCCTTTTGGTTAATGAAGACTCCTTGATTATCTGGGAGAACATTGTCTCATGTGGGAACCTATAACTCCCTGGGTCAGTGGGAAGCCAGTCGGAAAAGCAAATTTAAGCACCCTCTCATTTTGAATGGCCTCATCAGTTGTGTCATAAGTCTCAGTCCTTCAAAAAATCTATCTAGCCATTCATCAGTGATGATACTTGTGGGCAACAGATTGCAAAGTTCAACAAATATCATCTGCAGACGCATGGAAGGAGTCTGCAGCATAAAAATTGAGAGCAAATGTCAGCAATCACCTAATGGGAACTCAAGTGTCCTGAGGCGCTGGTGTTTAGTCATGTCCAGGAAGCTTATCCTCTGCCTCGAACCCAGTTTTGCGGGTATCATCCCGGGTTAAACATATGTTTAATCCTGGGTTAAACATGTTTGAATAGTAGACTCATCTGTCAGAGTCATAGAGCAATACAGCATGGAAACAGGCTCTTCGGCCCAACCATTCCACGCCAGCCATGGTGCCCTCCCAGCTGGTCCCAAATTCCTCTAATCCTTTCCCATCCATGTACTTATTTAAATGTTGCTATTGAACCTGCCTCAAACATTTCCTCTGGCGTGAAGAGGTTGCCCCTCAGGTCCCTTTCAAATCTTTCTCCTCACCTTAAACCAATGCCCTCTAGTTTTCAATTCCCCTACCCTGGGAAAAAGTGTGTGCATGTTCATTCTATTTATACCCCTCATGATTTTATACACTTCAATTAAGGTCACTCCCTCATTCTCCTATTTTCCAAGGAATAAAGCCCTAAGCTGGCCAACCGCTCCCTATAACTCAGGCCCATTAGTCTTGGCAACATCCTCATAAATCTTCTTTGCACCCTTTCCAGTTTATCAATGTCTTTCCTATAACACAGTGACCAAAACTGTACACAATACTCCAAATCCCACAGGAGTTTCCCACATAGTTTCTTAGGTTAGAAAATTTGAGCTAAGGAGAGACTAGATAGCCTTGGATTGTTTTCTTTAGAGCAGAGAAGGCTAAGGGGGACATGATTGAGGTATATAAGATTATGAGGGGTATGGACAGAGTGAGTAGGGAACAGCTGTTGCTGTTGGCGGAGGGGTCAATCACGAGAGGCATAATTTTAGGTAAGGGACAAGAGATTCAGAGGGGATTTGAGAAAAAACATTTTCACTCAGAGGATGTCGGGAATCTGGAATTCACTGCCTGGGAAGGCAGTGGAAGCCAGAAATATTACAACCTTTAAACAATCTGTTCAAGAGGGATGGGTTACATTTGAACTGGAGGGGGACTAACATCCTGGCGGGGAGATTTGCTAGAGCCACTTGGGAGGGTTGAAACTAGTTTGTCTGGGGGGTGGGATCCAAAGCAGTAGGGAGACAGAAGAGAAGTTGGAGGATAGCACAAAAGTTAAAGAGAGCACATTAATTAGTAAAGGCAGTGTCAGTAATCCTAGTACCAGACAGATCAGGCAAAAGCAAGACAGAGAGCAAGGGGAGTCCAGATTAAACTGCATTTATTTCAATGCAAGAGGCCTGATGGGCAAGGCAGATGAAAGATGCTGACGCTGAAAGATGCCCTCATAAGAACAGGATATGGCGCTAGACTCATTGATCAACAGTTCCAACGCGCCACAGCGAAAAACCGCACCGACCTCCTCAGAAGACAAACACGGGACACAGTGGACAGAGTACCCTTCGTTGTCCAATACTTCCCCGGAGCGGAGAAGCTACGGCATCTCCTCCGGAGCCTTCAACATGTCATTGATGAAGACGAACATCTCGCCAAGGCCATCCCCACACCCCCACTTCTTGCCTTCAAACAACCGCACAACCTCAAACAGACCATTGTCCGCAGCAAACTACCCAGCCTTCAGGAGAACAGTGACCAAGACACCACACAACCCTGCCACAGCAACCTCTGCAAGACGTGCCGGATCATCGACACAGATGCCATCATCTCACGTGAGAACACCATCCACCAGGTACACGGTACATACTCTTGCAACTCGGCCAACGTTGTCTACCTGATACGCTGCAAGAAAGGATGTCCCGAGGCATGGTACATTGGGGAAACTATGCAGACGCTGCGACAACGGATGAATGAACACCGCTCGACAATCACCAGGCAAGACTGTTCTCTTCCTGTTGGGGAGCACTTCAGCGGTCACGGGCATTCGGCCTCTGATATTCGGGTAAGCGTTCTCCAAGGCGGCCTTCGCGACACACGACAGCGCAGAGTCGCGGAGCAGAAACTGATAGCCAGGTTCCGCACACACAAGGACGGCCTCAACCGGGATATTGGGTTTATGTCACACTATTTCACATAAATATTTCTGCTTTTTTCCTCCTGAGTCTTTATCATGCGATCCTAGAATCAGAATTTATGTCACACTATTTGTAACTCCCACAGTTGCGTGGACCTGCAGAGTTTCACTGGCTGTCTTGTCTGGAGACAATACACATCTTTTTAGCCTGTCTTGATGCTCTCTCCACTCCCATTGTTTTGTTTCTTAAAGACTGGATTAGTTGTAAGTATTCGCATTCCAACCATTATTCATGTAAATTGAGTCTGTGTCTTATAAGTTCTGTTTGTGAACAGAATTCCCACTCACCTGAAGAAGGGGCTCAGAGCCTCGAAAGCTTGTGTGGCTTTTGCTACCAAATAAACCTGTTGGACTTTAACCTGGTGTTGTTAAACTTCTTACAAGGCAGATGAAGTCAGGGCATGGATGGGTACATGGAACTGGGATATTATAGCAATTACTGAAACATGGCTAAGGGAGGGACAGCACTGGCAGCTCAATGTTCCAGGGTACAGATGCTATAGGAAAGATAGAACAGGAGGTGAGAGAGGAGGGGGAGTTGCACTTTTGATTAGGGAAAGCATCACGGCCGTACTGAGAAGGGATATATCTGAGGGTTCGGCCACTCAGTCTATATGGGTAGAACTGAGAAATAAGAAGGGGGAAATCACTTTGATAGGATTGTACTATAGGCCCCCAAATAGTCAGCGGGAAATTGAGGAGCAAATATGTAAGGAGATTACAGGTAGCTCCAAGAAAAATAGGGTGGTAATAGTCTGAGATTTTAATTTTCCCAACATTGACTGGGACAGCCATAGTATTAGAGGGTTGGATGGACAGACATTTGTTGAGTGTATTCAGGAGGAATTTCTCATTCAGTATGTGGATGGCCCGACTAGAGAGGGGCAAAACTTGACCTCCTCTTGGGAAATAAGGAAGGGCAGGTGACAGAAGTGTTAGTGAGGGATCACTTTGAGACCAGTGACCATAATTCTATTAGTTTTAAGATAGCTATGGAGAATGATAGATCTGTCCCAAAAGGGAAAATTCTAAATTGGGGCAAGGCCAATTTTCATGGCATCAGGCAGGAACTTTCACAAGTTAATTGGGGGTAGTCTGTGGGAAGGCAAAGGGACGTCTGATAAGTGGCATGCTTTCATAAGTGTGTTAACCAGGGTTCAGGGTAAGCACATTCCTCTTAGAGTGAAGGGCAAGGCTGGCAGAAGTCGGGAACCCTGGATGACTCGGGATATTGAGGCCTTGGTCAAGAAGAAGAAAGAAGCACATGACATGCATAGGCAGCTGGGATCAAGTGAATCTCTTGAAGAGTATAGGAGGTGTAGGAGTAGAGTTAAGAGAGAAATCAGGAGGACAAAAAGGGGACACAAAATTGTTTTGGCATATAAGACGAAGGAGAATCCAAACAGCTTCTACAAATACATAAAGGGCAAAAGAGTAACAAGGGAGAGAGTAGGGCCTCTTAAGGATCAACAAGGTCATCTATTTGCGGATCCACAAGAGATGGGTGAGATCCTAAATGAATATTTCTCATCAGTATTTACTGTTGAGAAAAGCATGGATGTTAGGGAACTTGGGGAAATAAATAGCGATGTCCTGAGGAGTGTACATATTACGGAGAAGGAGGTGCTGGAAGTCTTAAAGCGCATCAAGGTAGATAAATCCCCAGAACCTGATGAAGTGTATCCCAGGACGTTGTGGGAGGCTAGGGAGGAAATTGTGGGTCCCCTAGCAGAGATATTTGAACCATCGATAGACACGGGTGAGGTGCCTGAAGATTGAAGAGTGGCAAATGTTGTGCCTTTGTTTAAAAAGGGCTGCAAGGAAAAGCCTGGGGACTACAGGCCAGTGAGCCTCACATCTGTGGTGGGTAAATTGTTGGAAGGTATTTTGAGAGACAGGATCTACAGGCATTTAGAGACGCAAGGACTGATTAGGGACAGTCAGCATGGCTTTGAGTGGAAAATCATGTCTCACAAATTTAATAGAGTTTTTTGAAGGGGTAACCAAGAAGGTAGATGAGGGCAGTGCAGTTGATGTTGTCTACATGGACTTTAGCAAGGCCTTTGACAAGGTACCGCATGGTAGGTTGATGCATAAAGTTAAATCTCACGGGATCCAGGGTGAGGTATCTAAATGGATACAAAATTAGCTTCTTGACAGAAGTTGTTGTTGTAGAGGATTGTTTTTCAAACTGGAGGCCTGTGACCAGCGGTGTGCCTCAGGGATCAGTGCTGGGTGCACCGTTATTTGTCATTTATATAAATGATTTGGATGAGAATATAGGAGGCATGGTTCATAAGTTTGCAGATGACACCAAGATTGGTGGCAGAGTGGACGGTGAAGAAAGCTATCTCCAATTGCAACGGGATCTTGATCAATTGGGCCAGCGGGCTGACGAATGGCAGATGGAGTTTAATTTAGACAAATGCGAGGGGATGCATTTTTGGTAGATTGAACCAGGGCAGGACTTACTCAGTTAATGGTAGGGCATTGGGGAGAGTTACAGAACAAAGAGATCTAGGGGTAGCTCCTTGAAAATGGAGTCACAGGTGGACAGAGTGGTGAAGAAGGCATTCAGCATGCTTGGTTTCATCGGTCAGAACATGGAATACAGGAGTTGGGACGTCTTTTTGAAGTTGTACAAGACATTGGTAAGGCCACACTTGGAATGCTGTGTGCAATTCTGGTCACCCTATTATAGTAAGGATATTATTAAACTAGAAAGAGTGCAGAAAAGGTTTACGAGGATGCTACTGGGACTTGATGGATTGAGTTATAAGGAGAGGCTGAATAGACTGTGACTTTTTGGAGCGTAGGAGGCTGAGGGGTGACCTTATGGAGGTCTATAAAATACTGAGGGGCGTAGACAAGGTAGATAGTCAATATCTTTTCCCAAAGGTCGGGGAGACTAAAACTAGAGGGCATAGGTTTGAGGGGAGAGATACAAAAGTGTCCAGAGGGGCAATTTTTTCCACACAGAGTGGAGAGTGTCTGGAACAAGCTGCCAGAGGTAGTAGTAGAGGCGGTACAATTTTGTCTTTTAAAAAGCATTTAGATAGTTACATGGGTACGATGGGTATAGAGGGATATGGGCCAAATGCGGGCAATTGGAATTGGTTTAGGGGTTTTAAAAAACAAAGGCGGCATGGATAAGTTGGGCCGAAGGGCCTGTTTCCATGCTGTAAACCTCTGACTCCAATATTTGGACGAGCACTTGAAATATCATAACATTCAAGGATATGGGACTATGAGATTAGTGTGCCTTTAGTGTTAGTTGCTGTCGATGCAGGCTTAATGGGCCGAAGGGCCTTTTTTGCACTGTATGACGACTCGATCCAATGACATGCTGCAGAATGTTCTCAGTTTAAAGTCGCCAGGTCCCTGCTAGCTTTCTGACAACCCAGCAGGTTCAGCCCTTTTAATTCGCTGCCCTGAGAGAAATCCATCCACCATGACAGATTAAAATTTCCCTGTCATGCAGGTTGATCAGGTTCCATAAGGATAGGGCTAACATTGGGATACCGGAACCAAATTTATTCTCCATGATAAACTTGCTATATTCACTACAAATTCTTTGAACCTGCTCCACCATTCAATAAGATCATTGCTGGACTTCTACGTCAACTCCACTTTACCACCCTATCCATATATCCGTTGATTTCCTTAGTGCCCAAAAATCTACCTTACTATGAGAAGTACTCATCAACTGAACATTCAGAGCCCCACGGGACAGACGATTCCAAAGAAATTATTTGATTTGTACCAGTTTTGATCTGACTTTTCTTTTGTAGCAGGTGTCCATTTAGGGGTATGTGTTTTAATATGAATTTTCATTTCATGATCATTTAATTTGGAAGTCACATATCTTTGGCGTGAAATGTCAACTGCCAGATTGTAACTGATTCCTGAAAATCTACATTAAGCTTTCCAACAGCATCACAATTATTGCACAAGCTGTTATCCAGGTTAGCAGCTGGTGCAATAATTGCGAAGAGTTGAGATTTTCCGTTTTTTCATAATTTATCCAAATCCAGAAAGGTAAACGGAAATGGATGCAAGATTATACAAGTTGTCTCAGCTTGAAGGAATCAGTTCATAATAATAAGACATTTACAGCACAGAAGGAAGCCATTAGTCCCACCGTGTCCATGCTGGCTCTCCATGGGAGAACAAGTTGTATAGGAACAATAAGAGCAGGCCTCTCCAGCTTAAATCTGCAATTCAATTAGATCATGGTTGATATGTAGTTCAATTCCATTTACCCATTTTACTCATTTTTTGGAACAGAATTTCAGATTTCCATTACCTTTGTGTAAAAATGTGCCTCCTGGTTTCACTTGAAAATTGCTTGCTTATAATTAGGTTCTGGATTGTTCCCCTTGTTCTGGATTCCAGCACTGCAGGAAATAGTTCCTCTGCGTCTACCCAAACAAATCTCATCATTTTAAACACCTCATCCCAAAATAACCCCTTCGTCTTGCAAACTCAAGATAATAGCAAGTTTATTTATATGTCCTCATAATGCAAAATTTTATGTTAGAGTATCATTGTGGTGAACTATGCTGTACCTCCTCCAAAGCAATATATTTTTCATAAGACAAAGTGGCCAAAACTGAATGCAGCTCTCACATAGGGCCTGACCAAGATCCTATACAAATCAATCATTTCTTCACTTTTGATTTCAAACTTCTTTCAGATAGTCAGTATTGCATTGACATTAAAAATGTGGGTTTTCAAACCTCACAAATATTGCACTTCACAGTGAAAGTGCTACAAGAGGAAAGAAAACGTAACAGGTAATCAACAGGCACTGGAACCAGACTGCTCCCACTGTCTTGTTCACTCTCTCTCTATACAGTCTTGTACCATGTTATTTCAAGTATTTCCAATAATGGTAACTGCACTGATCAAACATAACAAATATATCAGAAATATATAGAGTCAATATTGCTGGCACTTGCCTGACCACAGCAACATGAAATCCCTCAACATGCACAAACTGGATGTTTCTGTCCCAGTATTCATCTGGCTATTTAGATACATGGAGACGACAGCAAAAGACCAAATGATTCACCCAACCGATCCCATACAGCCATGATACAGTACGACACACAATTACGTGCAATAGGCTGTGTAGTTTAAACTTTAATAATTCAGTGACTGATGAAAGCATCCTCCTGTAATAACAAGAGAGAGAAGTAGGACAAACATTGCACCAATTCCCTTACCTTTCACACTTGGGAGTGGAAAGACCATTAAAAAGGGAAAGACAGAGTTAAAACAGGAAAAGGGACTGTTCCGAGTATACAGCTCAGTTTCAGTACTGTTACAGCAAAGATCCAGTTCACATTGGCAGAACCAAAAGCCACTCAGAAGTGGATTTGGCATAAATCCATAGAACCATAGAAAATTACAGCTCAGAAACAGGCCTTTTGGCCCTTCTTGTCTGTGCCGAACCATTTTTTGCCTAGTCCCACTGACCTGCACTTGGACCATATCCCTCCACACCCCTCTCATCCATGAACCTGTCCAAGTTTTTCTTAAATGTTAAAAGTGACCCCCACATTTACCACTTTATCCGGCAGCTCATTCCACACTCCCACCACTCTGCGTGAAGAAGCCCCCCCTAATATTCCCTTTAAACTTTTCTCCTTTTACCCTTAACCCATGCCCTCTGGTCTTTTTCTCCCCTCGCCTCAGCGGAAAAAGCCTGCTTGCATTCACTCTATCTATACCCATCAAAATCTTATACACCTCTATCAAATCTCCCCTCAATCTTCTACGCTCCAGGGAATAAAGTCCCAACCTATTCAATCTCTCTCTGTAACTCAGCTTCTCAAGTCCCGGCAACATCCTTGTGAACCTTCTCTGCACTCTTTCAACCTTATTTACATCCTTCCTGTAACTAGGTGACCAAAACTGTACACAATACTCCAAATCCGGCCTCACCAATGCCTTATATAACCTTGATGTGGAGATGCCGGCGTTGGACTGGGGTAAACACAGTAAGAAGTTTAACAACACCAGGTTAAAGTCCAACAGGTTTATTTGGTAGCAAAAGCCACACAAGCTTTCAAAGCTCTAAGCCCCTTCTTCAGGTGAGTGGGAATTCTGTTCACAAACAGAGTTTATAAAGACACAGACTCAATTTACATGAATAATGGTTGGAATGCGAATACTTACAACTAATCAAGTCTTTAAGAAACAAAACAATGGGAGTGGAGAGAGCATCAAGACAGGCTAAAAAGATGTGTATTGTCTCCAGACAAGACAGCCAGTGAAACTCTGCAGGTCCACGCAACTGTGGGCGTTACAAATAGTGTGACATGAACCCAATATCCCGGTTGAGGCCGTCCGCGTGTGTGGGAACTTGGCTATCAGTTTCTGCTCAGCGACTCTGCGCTGTCGTGTGTCGCGAAGGCCGCCTTGGAGAACGCTTACCCGAATATCAGAGGCCGAATGCCCTGACGCTGAGACAACGGATGAATGAACACCACTCGACAATCACCAGGCAAGACTGTTCTCTTCCTGTTGGGGAGCACTTCAGCGGTCACTTTTAGGGAATTCTGTACCTGTATTCCCAGATCCCTCTGTTCAACTGCACTCTTCAGACTCCTACCATTTACCCTGTACGTTCTACTTTGGTTTGTCCTTCCAAAGTGCAATATCTCACACTTGTCTGCGTTAAATTCCATTTGCCATTTTTCAGCCCATTTTTCTAGTTGGTCCAAATCCCTCTGCAAGCTTTGATAACCTTCCTCACTGTCCACTACACCTCCAATCTTTGTATCATCAGCGAACTTGCTGATCCAATTTACCACATTGTCATCCAGATCATTGATATAGTTGACAAACAACAATGGACCCAACACCGATCCCTGCGGCACACCACTAGTCACAGGCCTCCACTCAGAGAAGCAATCCTCCACAACCACTCTCTGGCTTCTTCCATTGAGCCAGTGTCTAATCCAATTTACTACCTCCCCATGTATACCTAGCGACTGAACCTTCCTAACTAACCTCCCATGAGGGACCTTGTCAAAGGCATTGCTGAAATCCAGGTAGACAACATCCACCGCCTTCCCTTCATCCACTTTCCTGGTAACCTCCTCGAAAACTCTAATAGATTGGTCAAACATGACCTACCACGCACAAAGCCATGTTGACTCTCCCTAATAAGTCCCTGTCTATCCAAATATTTGTAGATACTATCCCTTATCACACCTTCCAATAACTTGCCCACCACCGACGTCAAACTTACTGGCCTATAATTTCCCGGATTTCTTTTGGAACCTTTTTTAAACAACGGAACAACATGAGCCACCCTCCAATCATCCGGCACCTCCCCCGTGAATACTGACATTTTAAATATGTCTGCCAGGGCCCCTGCAAGTTCAACACTAGCTTCCCTCAAGGTCCGTGGGAATACCCTGTCCGGTCCTGGGGATTTATCCACTCTGATTTGCCTCAAGACAGCGAGCACCTCCTCCCCTTTAATCTGTAAAGGTTCCATGAGCTCCCTACCTGTTTGCCCTATTTCCGTAGACTCCATGCCCGTTTCTTCAGTACTGTTAAAATCCTTTTAACAGTATACCTTAACACTCTTCAGAATCATCGGAAAGCCACTTTTTGAAAAGTTTAAGTTTGATTATTTTAAAAATTAGTTTGCAGTTTCGTTATGGCCATTAGACAAACAACAGAAGGATGTCAACCCGATGTGACTTTATGCTGAATTCTGGGATACTTGCTCATCAGGTGACTTGGTCTTTGTTAGCATCACACTTGATAAAGGAGAAAAAACATGTGGCCCTTAAGCTAGTGATGCAAGACATCAAAATTGAACAGTCAAATTGTGGGATCATCAACCTCCCCAGCAATTAAAATTATCAGTTGCGATCCCTAAATTCAAAGACATAGCAGCAGTAGGGAGCCTGCTCCACCATTCATTATCATGGCTGATCATCAAATTCAATATATTGTGCAAAGCAAAACAGGTGTCAAAACATTCAGCCTCGTGCATTAAATTGGTGCAGTTTAATTTGTGATGCTTATAACCATCTTCTGTAAATTTAGAATTCCATTCTGAAATTAGATTTGTAACTCTAAAGTTCTTCTAACTTGAATTCCTTAGGAATATGTATCAGTTGAATATATTGGTTTTGTTAAGCACACCAATCACTTTCACACAATTTTATATAGACTTTGCAAGCTGCTCAATGCATTCTATGCCCGTTTTGAGCAAGAGGTCAGCGAGAGTACGCCCTCCACCCTGGAAGCCCTGGATGAACCTGTATCTGGGGTCACCATTGTAGATGTCAGAGCAGCTTTCTTGAAGGTCAACCCACGGAAAGCAACTGGCCCGGATGGGGTACCCGGACGGGGTACCCGCACATGCACTCAGATCCTGTGCGGGTCAGCTGGCGGAGGTATTCACAGACACCTTCAACCTCTCTTTACAACAATCTGAGGTCCCTATCTGCTTCAAGGTGACGACCTTCATCCCGGTACCTAAGAAAAACCAAGCAGCTGCCTTAATGACTATCGGCCCGGGGATCTGACATCCATCATTATGAAGTGCTTCGAAAGGTTAGTCATGGTACGAATCAATTCCAGCCTCTCAGACTACCTGGATCCACTACAGTTTGCCTACCGCTGCAACAGGTCCACAGCAGACGCCATTTCCCTGGCCCTGCACTCAACCCTAGAACACCTAGAAAACAAGGACACCTATGTCAGACTCCTATTTATTGACTACAGCTCAGCCTTCAACACTACCATTCCCACAAAATTCATCTCCAAACTCCGTGGCCTGGGCCTCGGCACCTCCCCCTGCAACTGGATCCTGAACTTCTTAACTCATAGACCACAATCAGTAAGGATAGGCAACAACACCTCCTCAACGATCATCCTCAACACCGGTACCCCACAGGGCTGTGTTCTCAATCCCCTACTATACTCCTTAAACACCTATGACTGTGTGGCCAAATTCCCCTCCAATTCGATTTTCAAGTTTGCTGAATACACCACCGTAGTGGATTGGACCTCAAGCAATGATGAGATAGGGAATCTGGTGAACTGGTGCGGCAACAATAATCTCTCCCTCAATGTCAACAAAACGAAGGAGATTGTCATCGACTTTAGGAAGTGTAAAGGAGAACATGCCCCTGTCTACATCAATGAGGACAAAGTAGAAAGGGTCGAGAGTTTCAAGTTTTTAGGTGTCCAGATCACCTGTCCTGGTCCCCCCATGCCGACACTATAGTTAAGAAAGCCCACCAACGCCTCTACTTTCTCAGAAGACTAAAGGAAATTTGGCATGTCAGCTGCGACTCTCACCAACCTTTACAGATGCACCATAGAAAGCATTCTTTGTGGTTGTATCACAGCTTGGTATGGCTCCTGCTCTGCCCAAGACCGCAAGGTTGTAAATGTAGCCCAATCCATCACGCAAACCTGCCTCCCATCCATTGATGCTGTCTGAACTTCCCGCTGCCTCGGCAAAGCAGCCAGCATAATTAAGGACCCCACGCACCCCGGACATTCTCTCTTCCACCTTCTTCCTTTGGGAAAAAGATATAAACGTCTGAGGTCACGTACCAACCCACTCAAGAACAGCTTCTTTCTTCCCTGCTGCTGTCAGACTTTTGAATGGACTTACCTTTCTCTACACCCTAGCTATGACTGTAACACAACATTCTGCACTCTCTCGTTTCCTTTTCTATGAACGGTATGTTTTGTCTGTATCGCGCGCAAGAAATAATACGTTTCACTGTCTGTTAATACATGTAACAATAATAAATCAAATCAAAAGTTTTATAAAACTATTCTGTATTTTTAATTGACTCATACCAAGCAAGGGCAACAAAAACATTATGACAAAGCAGTTCTCGTAACAAAGGCACACTGATATGTGCTTGTTTCAAAGATGTTTTACAGGATATACTGATACCTATAGATCAAATTGGACTTCTGGATTAAATGAGTTCACGCTCCCAGATCACACATGCTGTTTTATCTCAGAGTCATAAAGGTTTACAGCATGGAAACAGGCCCTTCGGCCCAACTTGTCCATATCGCCTTTTTTTTTAAAACCCCTAAACTAATACCAATTGCCTGCATTTGGCCCATATCCCTCTCTACCCATCTTACCCATGTAACTGTCTAAATGCCTTTTAAAAGACAAAACTGTACCCGCCTCTACTACTACCTCTGGCAGCTTGTTCCAGACACTCACCACCCTCTGTGTGAAAAGAATTGCCGCCCTGGACACTTTTGTATCTCTCCCCTCTCACCTTAAACCTATGCCCTCTGTTTTTGACTTTCCTACCTTTGGGAAAAGATATTGACTATTTAGCTGATCTGTGCCCCTCATTATTTTATAGACCTCTCTAAGGTCACCCCTCAGCCTTCTACACTCCAGAGGAAAAAGTCCCAGTCTATTCAGCCTCTCCTTATAACTCAATCCATCAAGTCCCGGTAGCATCCTAGTAAATCTTTTCTGCACTCTTTCTAGTTTAATAATATCCTTTCAATAATAGGGTGACCAGAACTGTACACAGTATTCCAAGTGTGGCCTTACCAATGTCTTGTACAACTTCAACAAGACGTCCCAAATCCTGTATTCCATGTTTTGACCAATGAAACCAAGCACGCCGAATGCCTTCTTCACCACTCTGTCCACCTGTGACTCCACTTTCAAGGAGCTATGAACATGTACCCCTAGATCACTCTGTCCTGTAACTCTCCTCGATGCCCTACCATTAACTGAGTAAGTCCTGCCCTGGTAGATTCGACCAGAATGCAACACCTCGCATTTATCCAAATTAAACTCCATCTGCTATTCGTCAGCTCACTGGCCCAATTGATCAAGATCCCGTTGCAATCCGAGATAACGTTCTTCACTATCCACTATACCACCAATCTTGGTGTCATCTGCAAACTTACTAATGATGCCTCCTATATTCTCATTAATATAAATGACAAATAACAGTGGATCCAGCACTGATCCCTGAGGCACACCGCTGGTCACAGGCCTCCAGTTTGAAAAACAACCCTCTACAACCACCCTCTGGCTTCTGTCATCAAGCCTATTTTGTATCCATTTAGCTACCTCACCCTATATCCCGTGAGATTTTACCTTATGCAAGCAACAACCTACCATGCGGTACCTTGTCAAAGGCGCTGAAATTCAAACTCAGGATCTCCTGTTTACTAGACAGGCGCTTTAACCAACTAAGCCACTGCGCTAACACTTAGCCACTGCGCTAAATAAAGCGGACATTAAAACCATTCTAAGGAGACTTTAAACACCAATTATGGCAATGCGCTCGTATTCTGTGCATCTCCTGTATAACTTTCAGTACTACCAAATTTGCAATATTTTAGATGAGTACTTTGTAATCTTCTTTATTACTTTTCAAGTTATAAGCAACTTTACCATTCACTCCATCCTTTGTTTTAAAAGTAACCACATTTCATTGTTTTTTTTTTAATATACTTTTCCAATTCAATCAAATCAAATCCAATTCAGAGTCTCAACAAGTTGAGACATTTCAGATCCAGGCTGACAAGACAGGGCGAGCGACCAAATCACCCTGTCCTGGGCCTGATCTACATGAGCCAAGTTGATTGGAGGAGCAAAGCAACACCTCCTCCAAGACTTGAGCTCATTTGCATCTTAGCCAAAAGGCCGGGATGCAACTTTTAAAAATTGCTTCATATGAAACATATGAAGCTTCAATGTAACCCAATGACCTCAACCAAGTGCAGCATCCAATCCATACTACACTTGATCTTAGCCAAAAGGCCGAGAAGGGGAGCAGGCTGAGGGTAAGGGAGCTTGTTTGTGCAAAAATCGGAGGCCCAGCAGCAGCCTGGGAAGGTTTTGGAGGGTTTAAAAGTAGGCTGCACCTTTGAGCGGGCAGCGTCGTTAGCAGGCAGCAGAGGGCAGAGTGAGAGCTGAAGGGCTTTGGCTCAAAACGGGCTTTGGCGAGAACAGGCAGAGGCGAGAGTAGGTTTTTTTTTTCCTTTTCAGTAAGTTTATTCCTGTATTTCCCTAGAGATAAAAAAAATGCCAGGCAAGACGTTGGAATGCTCCTCTTGCAGGATGTGGGAGATCAGGGAGACCTCCGGTATCCCTGATGACAGCACCTGCAAAAGATGCATTCAGCTGCAGCTGCTAGCAAAGCGTGTTAGGGAACTGGAGAAGGAGCTTGATGACCTCCATCTAATTCGGGAGAATGAGAAGTATATAGACAGTAGCTTTAGGGAGATAGTTACACCTAAGCAGCAGAGCACAGGAAATTGGGTTACTGTAAGGAGAGGAAATGGCAGTGTGAAAGGACAGGCAGAGCAGGGTTCCCCTGTGGCCATACCCCTCCACAACAGGTATACTGAATCGGATACTGTTGTGGGAGATGCTTTACCTGGGACAAGCTGCGATAGCCGGAACTCTAATACGGAGTCTGGTTATACAGCGCAAAAGGGTGGGAGGAAGAAGAGGAGAGCAGTAGTGATAGGGGACTCAATGGTCAGAGGTACGGACAGGAGGTTCTGTGGTCGGGACAGAGACTCCCGCATGGTTTGTTGCCTCCCAGGTGCCAAGGTCAGCGATGTCTCCGATTGCGTGCACAGCGTTCTAAAGTGGGAAGGTAATCAGCCAGATGTCGTGGTACACATCGGTACAAATGACGTGGGAAGGAAGAATGAGGAGGTCCTAAAGAGTGAGTATAAAGAGCTTGGAAGGAAATTAAAAAGCAGGACCCCGAGGGTAGTAATCTCAGGATTGCTACCTGAGCCACATGCCAGTGAGGGCAGGAGTAGGATGCTTGGGCGGATGAACACGTGGCTGAGAAACTGGTGCAGGGGGCAGGGTTTCCAATTCTTGGATCATTGGGACCTCTTCTGGGGCAGGTGGGACCTGTACAAGAGAGACGGGTTACACCTAAACTAAAGGGGACCAATACATTTGCAGGGAGATTTGCTAGTGTTATTGGGGAGCGTTTAAACTAGATTTGCAGGGGGATGAGAACCAGAGTGCCAGAGCAGATAGTGGAGCAGGGGTCAAAAGACAGGTTAGTTCAAGCAAAATCACAAATGGAAGGGTTGAGTGTGGTGGAAATAATCTTTTGAGGTGTGTCTATTTCAATGCCAGGAGTATTGTGGGGAAGGCAGATGAGCTGAAGGCGTGGATAGACACATGGAAATATGACATTATAGCCATTAGTGAAACTTGGCTACAGGAGGGGCAGGGCTGGCAGCTCAATGTTCCAGGGTTCCAATGTTTCAGGCGGGATAGAGGCAGAGGCTTAAAAGATGGGGGGGTGGCATTATTGGTCAGGAAAAATGTTACAGCAGTACTCAGGCAGGATAGATTAGGGAGCTTGTCTACAGAGGCCCTGTGGGTGGAGCTGAGAAACAAGAAAGGTATGACCACATTAATGGGGTTGTATTATAGACCACCCAATAGTCAGCGAGAATTGGAGGAGCAAATCAGCGGAGAGATAGCTGACAACTGCAAGAAACACAAAGTTGTGATAGTAGAGGATTTTAATTTTCCACATATAGATTGGGACTCGCACATACTGTTAAAGGTTTAGATGGGGTAGAGTTTGTAAAATGTGTTCAGGAGAATTTCCTACATCAGTATATAGAGGTGCCAACTAGAGAGGATGCGATATTGGATCTCCTATTGGGAAATGAGTTAGGGCAGGTGATGGATGTGAGTGTGAGGGAACACTTTGGATCCAGTGATCATAATGCCATTAGTTTCAACCTGATCATGGATAAGGATAGATCTGGTCCTCGGGTTGAAGTTCTGAACTGGAAAAAGGCCAAATTTGATGAAATGTGAAGGGATCTGGGAAGTGTGGATTGGCACAGGCTGTTCTCTGGTAAGGATGTAAATGGAAAGTGGGAGGCCTTCAAAGGAGAAACTTTGAGAGTGCAGAGTTTGTATGTTCCTGTCAGGATTAAAGGCAAAGTAAATAGGAATAAGGAACCTTGGTTCTCGAGGGAGATTGTAACACTGGTTAAGAGGAAGAGAGAGTTGTATGAAATGTACAGGCAGCAACGAACAGATCAGATGCTCGAGGAGTATAAAAAGTGCAAGAAGCTACTTAAGAGGGAAATCAGGAGGGCTAAAAGAAGACATGAGGTTGCTTTGGCAGACAGAGTGAAGGAAAATCCAAAGAGCTTCTATAGGTATGTTAGGAGCAAAAGGATAGTGAGGGATAAAATTGGTCCTCTTGAAGACCAGAGTGGTAGACTGTGTATGGAACCAAAAGAGATGGGGGAGATACTAAATGGTTTTTTTGCATCCATATTTACTGAGGAAACGGGCACGGAGTCTACGGAAATAGGGCAAACAGGTAGGGAGGTCATGGAACCTTTACAGATTAAAGGGGAGGAGGTGCTCGCTGTCTTGAGGCAAATCAGAGTGGATAAATCCCCAGGACCGGACAGGGCATTCCCACGGACCTTGAGGGAAGCGAGTGTTGAACTTGCAGGGGCCCTGGCAGACATATTTAAAATGTCAGTATTCACGGGGGAGGTGCCGGATGATTGGAGGGTGGCCCATGTTGCTTCGTTGTTTAAAAAAGGTTCCAAAAGAAATCCGGGAAATTATAGGCCAGTAAGTTTGACGTCGGTGGTGGGCAAGTTATTGGAAGGTGTGATAAGGGATAGTATCTACAAATATTTGGATAGACAGGGACTTATTAGGGAGAGTCAACATGGCTTTGTGCGTGGTAGGTCATGTTTGACCAATCTATTAGAGTTTTCGAGGAGGTTACCAGGAAAGTGGATGAAGGGAAGGCGGTGGATGTTGTCTACCTGGATTTCAGCAAGGCCTTTGACAAGGTCCCTCATGGGAGGTTAGTTAGGAAGGTTCAATCGCTAGGTATACATGGGGAGGTAGTAAATTGGATTAGACACTGGCTCAATGGAAGAAGCCAGAGAGTGGTTGTGGAGGATTGCTTCTCTGAGTGGAGGCCTGTGACTAGTGGTGTGCCGCAGGGATCGGTGTTGGGTCCATTGTTGTTTGTCATCTATATCAATGATCTGGATGATAATGTGGTAAATTGGATCAGCAAGTTCGCTGATGATACAAAGATTGGAGGTGTAGTGGACAGTGAGGAAGGTTTTCAAAGCTTGCAGAGGGATTTGGACCAACTAGAAAAAATGGGCTGAAAAATGGCAAATGGAATTTAACGCAGACAAGTGTGAGATATTGCACTTTGGAAGGACAAACCAAAGTAGAACGTACAGGGTAAATGGTAGGAGTCTGAAGAGTGCAGTTGAACAGAGGGATCTGGGAATACAGGTACAGAATTCCCTAAAAGTGACGTCACAGGTGGATAGGGTCGTAAAGAGTGCCTTTGGTATATTGGCCTTTATAAATCGGAGTATCGAGTATAAAAGTTGGAGTGTTATGGTAAGGTTATATAAGGCACTGGTGAGGCCGGATTTGGAGTATTGTGTACAGTTTTGGTCACCTAGTTACAGGAAGGATGTAAATAAGGTTGAAAGAGTGCAGAGAAGGTTCACAAGGATGTTGCCGGGACTTGAGAAGCTGAGTTACAGAGAGAGATTGAATAGGTTGGGACTTTATTCCCTGGAGCGTAGAAGATTGAGGGGAGATTTGATAGAGGTGTATAAGATTTTGATGGGTATAGATAAAGTGAATGCAAGCAGGCTTTTTCCGCTGAGGCGAGGGGAGAAAAAGACCAGAGGGCATGGGTTAAGGGTGAAAGGAGAAAAGTTTAAAGGGAATATTAGGGGGGGCTTCTTCACGCAGAGAGTGGTGGGAGTGTGGAATGAGCTGCCGGATAAAGTGGTAAATGCTTTTAACATTTAAGAAAAACTTGGACGGGTTCATGGATGAGGGGTGTGGAGGGATATGGTCCAAGTGCAGGTCAGTGGGACTAGGCAAAAAATGGTTCGGCACAGACAAGAAGGGCCAAAAGGCCTGTTTCTGAGCTGTAATTTTCAATGGTTCTAAGTAACCACAGAAAAAAAAAAATCACCCAGCAAATGGCCTGTCAGTGGTACATTGTTAAAGGCTTTCCGAAATCTATGTTCTGCATAGATTTCTGCATCTTCCCCATCTACTAAGTCTGCCATCTCCTTAAAAAAAAACCTCTGAGGCAGTGACCAGAATTACCTGACCTCACCCATGGATGGGATTCTCTGGTCCTGCTGCAGTGAATGTAGATTTGGCTAAGTGCCAAATTCTCTGTTCTCACTGGCCGCAGTGGCAGGACATATGACATTAGAGAATTCTGGCCAATGTCTACTTGTCAAGCCCCTTCAGAATCTTGTATATTTCATACCTATCGAGATCAGTACGCATTATAAAAATTTCATTCCCCTCTCTCCTGGCACTTTGTCTCAGCAATAAACGGATAATTCAAATCGCCCAGATTTCTCTTGAAGTCGAATGGGAATTTCCTTTTTTTAAAAATAATTCATTTTACAGGATGTGGGTGTCACTGTTGGGCCAGCATTTATTGCCCATCCCTCCATTTCAGAAGGCATATTTGAGAATGGATCTGGAGTCACCTGTAGGTTGACCAGGTAAATATGGCAGATTTCCTTCCTAAAGGACATTAGTGAACCAGATGGGTTTTTACAACAATTGCTTTCATCGTCATCAGTAGATTTTTAATTCCAATTTTTTATTGAATTCAAATTTTACCATTTGCTATGGTGTGATTTGAACCCAGGACCCCAGCACTTTACCCTGGGTCTCTGAATTCCTAGTCCAGTGACAATACCACCACCTCCCCTTGTCCATTTTCTTCCCACTGTTGGAGGTCTACCCCACAATCTGGTAATGCAATGCTGCCTTTTTGATCCCTGAGCTACAATTATACTGGTTGCCTGTATCCCTTCCTTGCTTTACCAGCACTTGTATGTATTTCCTCTTTAATCAATAACAACACTCCACCCTGATTTTTGTTATCTTTATTATCCTATTATAAACTAAATTAGGTTTATTCTCCACTCTTACCCATTCTGCAACCAGGTTTCCGTTAATGCCACAGATTTTTGATGTTACTGTAAAATATTTGTTTCCAGTTTCTGGAGTTTATTTTTCACACTCCAAATAACAATATATGCTTGTATTTTTAAAAACTTGTTTCTTTACAAGTGGCTTATTTGTCCCAAATACACCTTCCCTTCAATTTTTTTTCCCTCCAGTTATAATTAGTCAATTTAATTTTATTCCCCTAATTCCATATCTATCTTGCCAAATTATTTTCTTCTTCAATATTATCCTCATTTATCAGATTATCTTGATTAATTTTATTTTCCTACCTCGTCCTTCATAATTCAAAAACTCTTCTTCACTTCTGATTAACCATTTTTGTAGCCTATCCAAACAGATTAGCTCCCATTTTTCCAAAAATAATGCCAGTGCCCAAAGTGAATTCCCATTCACTCTACACTGAATTCTCAATTTTCCAGTCTTTCACTACACTACCCTATTTAAGAACTGGAAGGAATTCTGAAATCACCATCCATGAAGACCTCAACTAAAGTATGTTTATTAATTTCAAAAATCCATTTTGAAAGGCTTCAACCTTGTAATTACCTACATAATTAGCTGCTACATAGGCCACAATAATTAAAATACATATAAAGAATACACATACAAGAGTGTTGGACCAAAGAAAGCAATAACCATAAAAGAACCACAATTGCATGCAAGGACACTTTTCGTAAATAAAGGGCAACATACTTTTGAAATTTTCCAAGCTTATTGCAGTTCAATTACTCTGGCACATGAAGCTTATTTATTCAAAAGAACATAATTATATAAGTCAATTTTATATTGTACTATATTTAGATATTAGACTCTGAGCTGTGAGGCTCAACTTCAAATGCTAGCCTCAACTGGTCACATCAGGGTTACCCTAAAGGTTTGCTGTTCTCAATCAGTCCCAAGTCCGAATAGGTCCCTTTCCAAATTACTTAAGTACATTTCCTGGGAAAACTGGCTGATAAAAAACACAGACAACATCTACTGACAGGCATTATGTTGCCTTTCTGACCAAGCCAGAAACGCCCATGTCCCTCGAATGAAAAAAAAATTTGGGACGCCTTGAAGTTGAACATACCGTGTACAGTTTTGGTCACCCTATTATAGAAAGGATATTATTAAACTAGAAAGAGTGCAGAAAAGATTTACTAGGATGCTACCAGGACTTGATGGTTCGAGTTATAAGGACAGGCTGGATAGATGGGCGGCACGGTAGCACAGTGGTTAGCACTGCTGCTTCACAGCTCCAGGGACCTGGGTTCGATCCCCGGCTTGGGTCACTGTCTGTGTGGAGTTTGCACATTCTCCTAGTGTCTGTGTGTGTTTCCTCCGGGTGCTCCGGTTTCCTCCCACAGTCCAAAGATGTGCAGGTAAGGTTGATTGGCCATGCTAAAATTGCCCCTTAGTGTCCTGAGATGCGTAGGTTAGAGGGATTAGTGGGTAAATATGTAGGGATAAGGGGTTAGGGCCTGGGTGGGATTGTGGATGGTGCAGACTCGATGGGCCAAATGGCACTGTAGGGTTTCTATGAGACTGGGACTTTTTTCTCTGGAGCGTAGGAGATGGAGGGGTGATCTTATAGAGGTCTATAAAAATGAGCAGCATAGATCAACTAGTCAACATCTTGAGGGCATAGGTTTAAAGTGAGAGGGGAGAGATACAAAAGGGTCCAGAGGGGCAACATTTTCACACAGAGGGTGGTGAGTGACTGGGACAAGCTGCCAGAGGTAGTAGTAGACTTTGTCTTTTGAAAAGCATTTGGACAGTTACATGAGTAAGATAGGTATAGATGGAAATAGGCCAAATGCGGGCAATTGGGACGAGCTCAGGGGTAAAGAGGGCGGCATGGACAAGTTGGGCCGAAGAGCCTGTTTCCATGCTGTAAACCTCTATGATCCATTGGTTATGGGATCGCTTAGCTTAGTCTATTACTTGCTGTTTGGCACGCAAGCAGTCCTGATTGCTAGCTTCACCAGGTTGCCACCTCATTTTTAGGTATGCCAGGTGCTGCACCTGGCATGCCCTCCTGCACTCTCTATTGGACCAGGGTTGATCCCAGGGCTTGATGGTAATGGTTGAGTGGGGGATATGCTGGGCCATGAAGTTGCAGGTTGTGCTGGAGTACAGTTATGGCGCTATTGATGGCCCACAGCGCCTCATGGATGCCCAGTCAGAGATCTCTTCGAAGTCTATGCCATTTAACACAGTGATGGTGCATGGAGGTTATTCTCAATGCGAAGGTGGGACATCGTATCCACAAGGAGTGCACGGTGGTCACTTTTTACCGATACTGTCATGGATAGATGCATTTGCAGCCGGAAGATTGGTGAGGATGAGGTCAAGTATATTTTTGCCTCTTCTTGGTTCCCTCATCACCTGCAGCAGACCCAGTATTGTAAGTTATATCCTTTAAGAACTGACCAGCTGCCCGAACCGATCTTGGTGGCGGACACTGAAATTCCCCTACCTAGAATACATTGTGTACCCTTACTATGCTCAGTGCTTCCTCCAAGTATTGTTCAACATGGAGGATTATTGATTCATCAGTCAAAGGAGGACAGTACATGGTAAACCTTCTTGAAAGGCAATCAACATAAAGCGACTAGCCCAGATGGAGTACCTGGACGAGCACTCAGATCTTGCACGAACCAGCTGGTGGGGGATTCACAATGTGGAGATGCTGGCGTTGGACTGGGATAAACACAGTAAGAGTTTTAACAACACCAGGTTAAAGTCCAACAGGTTTATTTGGTAGCAAATGCCATTTGCTACCAAATAAACCTTTTGGACTTTAACCTGGTGTTGTTAAAACTCTTACGGGGGATTCACAGACATCTTTAACCTCTCTTTACACCAATCTGAGGTCTCTATCTGCTTCAAGAAGGCAACCATCATCTCTGAACCAAAGAAAAGCCAAGCAGCGTGCCTTAATGACTATTGCCGGTGGCTCTGACATCCATCATTATGAAGTGCTTTGAAAGGTTAGTCATGGCACAAATCAATTCCAGCCTCCCAGATTGCCCAGATCCACTACAGTTCGCCTATCGCCGCAACACGCCCATAGCAGATGCCATCTCCCTGACCCTTCACAACCCTGAACCACCTGGATAACAAAAAACACCTATGTTAGGCTCCCATTTATTGACTACAGCTCAGCCTTCAAAACCAGTATTCCTACAAAACTCATCTCCAAACACAGAGGTCTAGGGCTCAGCTCCTCCCTCTGCAACTGGATCCTAGTCTTCCTAACACACAGACTGCAATCAGAGAGGATAGGCAACGACACCTCCTCCACGATCATGCTCAACACCGTTGCCTCTCATGGCTGTGTCCCCAGCCCCTTACTATACTCCTTATACACCTATGACTGACTGTGTGGTCAACTTGATTTTCAAGTTTGCTGATGACACCACTGTAGTGGGTCAGATCTCAAACAATGATGAGATGAGAGTACAATAAAGACAGGAGAATCTGGTGAACTGTGCGACAACAGTAATCGCTCCCTCAGTGGAGGACATGCCTCTATCTAGATCAACAGGGATGAAGTGGAAATGGTCGAGAGCTTCAAGTTTCTCTGTGTCCAGATCACCAACAACCTGTTCTGGTCCCTCTTCGCCAACACTATAATTAAGAAAGCCCACTAATGCCTCTACTTTCTCAGAAGACTAAGGAAATTTGGCATGTCCACCACGTCTCTCACCAACTTTTACAGATGCACCACAGAAAGCATTCTTTCTGGTTGTATCATAGCTTGGTATGGCTCCTGCTCTGTCCAAGACCGCAAGAAGCTCAGTCCATCACGCAAACAAGCTTCCCATCCATTAACTCTGTCTATACTTCCCCACTGCCTCGGAAAAGCAGCCAGCATAATTAAGGACCCCAAGCACCCCGGACATTGTTGTTTCCACCTTCTTCCATCAGGAAAAAGATACAAAAGTCTGAGGTTATGTACCAACCAACTCAAGAATAGCTTCTTCCCTGCTGCCATTAGGCTTTTGAGTGGTTCTACCTCATCTTAAACTGATCTTTCTCTACATCCTAGCTGTGACTGCAACACTACATTCTGCACCCTCTCCTTTCCTTCCCTATGTAAGGCATGCTTTGTCTGTATAGAGTGCAAGAAACAATATGTTTCACTGTATACCAATGTGTGACAATAATAAATCAAAACAAAGGTTTCCTTGCCCATGTTTAACCTGAAGCCACAAGACTTCATGAGGTCCAGAGTCAACGTTGAGGACTCCCAGGGAAATCCCTCCCAACTGTATATGACTGTGCTGCAGCCTCTGCTGGGTCTGTCTTGCCGGCGAGACAGGACATATCCAAGGATGGCAATGGTGGCATCTGGGTGTTATCTGTAAGGTATGATTCTTTGAGAATGACTATGTCAGGCTGTTGCTTGATTAGGCTATGGGACAGCTCTCCCAATTTTGGCACTAACCCCCAGATGTTGGTGAGGAGGACTTTGCATGGTCAACAAGACTGTTTGGTTTGCCGTTGTCTTTTCCAGTGCCTGCGTTGATGCCAGGTGGTCCCTCCGGTTTCATTCCATTTTTTATAGACTTTGTAGCAATTGATACAACTGAGTGGCTTGCTAGCCATTTCAGAGGGCAGTTGAGAGTCAATCACATTGCTGTGGCTCTGGAGTCACATGTCCACCAGAACAGGCAAGAACGGCAGATTTCCGTCCGTAAAGGACATTAGTGAACTAAAATAGTTTTTCCAATAATCAACAATGGTTTCATAGAACATTATAGCGCAGTACAGGCCCTTCGGCCCTCGATGCTGCGCCGACCAGTGGTACCAATCTAAAGCCCCTCTAATCTACACTATTCCAATATCATCCATATGTTTATCCAATAACCACTTGAACGCTCTCAACGTTGACGAGTCCACCACTGCTGCAGGCAGGGCATTCCACGCCCTTACTACTCTGAGTTAAGAACCTACCTCTAACATCTGTCCTATATCTCTCACCCCTCAATTTAAAGCTATGTCCCCTCGTGCTAGCCAACACCATCCGAGGAAAAAGGCTCTCACTATCCACCTATCTAATCCTCTGATCATCTTGTATGCCTCTATTAAGTCATCTCTTAACCTTCTTCTCTCTAACGAAAACAACCTCAAACCCCTCAGCCTTTCCTCATACGATTTTCCCACCATACCAGGCAACATCCTGGTAAATCTCCTCTGCACCCTTTCCAACACTTCCACATCTTTTCTATAATACGGCGACCAGAACTGTACGCAATACTCCAAATGCGGCCGCACCAGAGTTTTGTACAGTTGCAGCATGACCTCCTGGCTTCGAAACTCAATCCCTCTACCAATAAAACCTAACACACCGTATGCCTTCTTAACAACCCTATCAACCTGGGTGCCAACTTTCAGGGATCTATGCACATGGACACCCAGATCCCTCTGTTCATCCACACTGCCAAGAATCTTACCATTAGCCCAGTACTCTGTATTCCTGTTACTCCTTCCAAAGTGAATCACCTCACACTTTTCCGCATTAAACTCCATTTGCCACCTCTCAGCCCAGCTCTACAGCTTATCTATGTCCCTCTGTAACCTGCCACTTCCCTCCGCACTGTCTACAACTCCACCGACTTTCGTGTCATCCGCAAATTTACTAATCCATCCTTCCACGCCCTCATCCAAGTCATTAATAAAAATGACAAACAGCAGTGGCCCCAAAACAGATCCTTGCGGTACACCACTAGTAACTGAACTCCAGGATGAATATTTCCCATCAACCACCACCCTCTGTTTTCTTACAGCTAGCTAGTTCCTGATCCAAACCACTAAATCACCCTCAATCCCATGTGTCCGTATTTTCTGTAAAAGCTTACCATGGGGAACCTTATCAAACGCTTTGCTGAAATCCATATACACCACATCAACTGCTTTACCCTCATCCACCTCTTTGGTCACCTTCTCAAAGAACTCAATAAGGTTTGTGAGGCATGACCTACCCTTCACAAAACCGTGCTGACTATCCCTAATCAAATTATTCCTTTCTAGGTGATTATAAATCCTATCTCTTATAATCCTTTCCAATACTTTGCCCACAACAGAAGTAAGGCTCACCGGTCTATAATTACCAGTGTTGTCCCTACTCCCCTTCTTGAACAAGGGGACAACATTTGCTATCCTCCAGTCTTCTGGCACTGTTCCTGTAGACAATGACGACACAAAGATCAAAGCCAAAGGCTCTGCAATCTCCTCTCTAGCCTCCCAGAGAATCCTAGGATCAATCCCATCCGGCCCAGGGGACTTATCTATTTTTACTCTTTCCAGAATTGCTAACACCTCCTCCTTGTGAACATCAATCCCATCCAGTCCAACAGCCTGCATCTCAGTACTCCCCTCGACAACACTGTCCCTCTCCAGTGTGAATACCGACAAAAAATATTCATTTAGTTCTTTAGGTCCTTCCTGGCTAACTTGTAACTCTCAAGCGCCCTAACTGAGCCTTCACTTCTCATCTTAACATAAGTCTCCTTCTTCCTCTTCACGAGAGATTCAACCTCCTTAGTAAACCACGGTTCCCTCACACGTCTGCTTCCTCCCTGCCTGACAGGTACATATTTATCAAGGACGCGTAGTAGCTGTTCCTTGAACAAGTTCCACATTACAATTGTGCCCATCCCCTGCAGTTTCCTTCCCCAACCTATGCCAGCTAAATCTCGCCTAATCGCATCATAATTTCCTTTCCCCCAGCTATAACTCTTGCCCTGCGGTATATACCTACCTATCCTTTTCCATTGTTAAAGTAAACGTAATCGAATTGTGGTCACTGTCACCAAAGTGCTCACCTACCTCCAAATCTAACACCTGGCCTGGTTCATTACCCAGTACCAAATCCAATGTGGCCTTGCCTCTTGTTGGTCTATCTACATACTGTGTCAGGAAGCCTTCCTGCACACACTGGACAAAAACCGACCCCTCTAAAGTACTCGAACTATAGCTTTTCCAGTCAATATTTGTAAAGTTAAAGTCCCCCAGTACAACTACCCTGTTACTTTCGCTCCTATCCAGAATCATCTTTGCAATCTTTTCCTCTACATCTCTGGAACTTTTCAGAGGTCTATAAAAAACTCCCAACAGGGTGACCTCTCCTTTCCTGTTTCTAACCTCAGCCCAAACTACCTCAGTAGACAAGTCTTCATCAAATGTCCTTTCTGCCACCGTAATACTGTCCTTGACTAACAATGTCACACCTCCCCCTCTTTTACCACCTTCCCTGCACTTACTGAAATATCTAAACCCCGGAACCTGCAACAACCATTCCTGTCCCTGCTTTATCCATGTCTCCGAGATGGCCACAACATCGAAATTCCAGGTACCAACCCATGCTGCAAGCTCACCCACCTTATTCCGGATGCTCCTTGCGTTGAAGTATACACACTTCAAACCGCCTTCCTGCCTGCCAGTACACTCCTGCGACTCTGAAACCTCATCCATGACCTCACTACTCTCAACCTCCTGTACACCGGAGCAACAATTCAGGTACCCACCCCCCTGCTGAATTAGTTTAAACCCTCCCGAATAGCAAATTTCCCCCCCAAGATATTGGTACCCCTCTGGTTCAAGTGCAGACCATCCTGTTTGTAGAGGTCCCACCTACCCCAGAAAGAGCCCCAATTGTCCAGGTATCTGAATCCCTCCCTGCTGCACCATCCTGTAACCACGTGTTCAACTGCTCTCTCTCCCTATTCCTCTCCTCACTATCACGTGGCACGGGTAACAAACCTAAGATAACAACTTTGTTTGTTCTAGTTCTAAGCTTCCAACCTAACTCCCTGAATTTCTGCCTTACATCCCCATCCCTTTTCCTACTATGTCTTGAGTGCCTATGTGAACCACAACTTGGGGCTGGTCCCCCTCCCCCTTAAGGATATCGAAAACATGATCTGAGACATCGCGGACTCTGGCTCCTGGGAGGCAACACACCAACCACGTGTCTCTCTCGTTCCTGCAGAATCTCCTATCCGTCCCTTTAACTATGGAGTCCCCAATGACTAATCCTCTACTCCTCTCCCCCCTTCCCTTCTGAGCCACAAGGACAGACTCTGAGCCAGTGACCTGTAAACCATAGCTTACCCCTGCTAAGTCGTCCCCCCCAACAGCATCCAAAAGTGTACTATCCCCAATTTCTACGACATTTTTTGTTTCTCCCCCCACTTGGATGGCTCCCTGTACCTTGATGCTGTGGTCAGTTTGCTCATCCTCCCTTTCCCTACCCTTCTGGGCTGCCGGGCCGGACTCTGCGCCGGAGGCACGGCCACTGTTGCTTCCCCCATGGTCATCAGAAGACTCTTAAATCCAGATATTTTTTATTGAATTCAAATTCCACCAACTGCCATGGCAGAATTTAAACCCGGGTCCCCAGAACATGAGCTGAGTTGCTATATTAAATAGTCTAGTGATAATACCACTGGGCCATCACCTCCCCACTTTGAGGTTGTAAAATGAGCAATCAATCACACCTATAATGTCACTGACACAAGTTTTAATCCAATTAACACTTCTTCATCTTGTCCAAATAAACAAACAGACATTGGAAAATGTTAAAAAGCAATAAAGATGTTAATCAGAATGTTGCTTGGGATGGAGCATTTAAGCTATAAGGAGACTAGATAGCCTTGAATTAGAGCAGAGAAGGCTGAGGGGGAACATGATTGAGGTGTATAAGATTGGGAGGAGTATGGACAGAGTGAGTAGGGAACAGTTGAGGGGTCAATCCTTGGTTGAGGGGTCAATCACAAGGGAGCATAGTTTTAGGGTAAGGGGCAGGAGATTCAGAGGGGAATTGAGAAAAACATTTTCACTCAGAGGGTGGTGGGAATCTGGAATGCACTGTGAGGGTAGTGGAAGCTTGAAACCTTATAATCTTAAAAAAAATATTTGGATATCATAACATTCAAGGACATACGTCAAGTGCAGAAAAATGGAATTAGCGTACCTTTAGTGGCAGTTGTCAGTGAAGACTGGGTAGGCTGAGGGGCCTTTTCAGTGCTGTATGCCTCTATGATTATGACTCTAAATAGGCTAACACTATCTTTCAAGCTGTGTAAACCGATCTTTACGGAGTCGAGTCCATTATGTTACGAGAAGCTCGGTCAAGCATTCATAAAGGGGATAGAGAGAAAAAGATACCTGGCTATCTGTTCAAACCTCTTCCATGGATAAACATACAAACATAGAAGATATGAGCAGGAGGAGGCCATTTGGCCCTTCTCCGCCATTCATTACGATCATGGCTGATTGTCCAACTCAATAGCCTAATCCTACTTTCTCCCCACAACCTTTGATCCCATTCGCCCCAAGTACTATATCTAGCCGCCTCTTGAATACATTCAATGTTTTGGCATCAACTACTTCCTGTGGTAATGAATTCTACAGGCTCGCCATTCTTTGGGTGAAGAAATGTCTCCTCACCTCCGTCCTAAACGGTCTACCCCGAATCCTCAAACTGTGACCCCTGGTTCTGGACTCCCCCACCATCGGGAACATCCTTCCTGCATCTACACTGTCTAGTCCTGTTAGAATTTTGTAAGTTTCTAGGAGATCCTCCCCTGATTCGTCTGAACCCCAGCGAAAACAATCCTAACCTAGTCAAACTCACCTCACACAGCAGTCCTGCCATCCCCAGAACAGCCTCGAGCACTCCCTCGAGAGCAAGAACATCCTTCCTCAGGAAAGGAGACCAAAACTGCACACTATGTTCCAAGTGTGGCCTCACCAAGGCCCTGTATAATTGCAACAACACATCCCTGCTCCTGTACTTGAAACCTCTCGCAATGAAAGCCAACATACCATTTGCATTCTTTACCAAAATGTGGTTGTCAAAGGATACATAATCATAGAAGGTTGTCAAAGATACAGCGTGATATAGATCAGCTGCATGGGTGGAGAAATGTCAGATGTAGAGTTTAATCCGGGCAAGTATGAGATGCTGCACTTTGGGAGATCAAATGTTAAGGGCAAGCATACAGTTAATGGCAGGACCGTGAACAGCATTGATGTACAGAGAGATCTTGGGGCTCAAGTCCATAGCTCCCTGAAAATGGCCACCCAAGTAGATAGGGTGGTAAAGACATATGGCATGCTTGCCTTAATTGGTCGGGGCACCGAGTACAAGAGTCAGGATGTCATGTTGCAGCTTTATAAAACATTGGTTAGGCCGCACTTAGAGTAATGCGTTCAATTCTAGTCGCCACATTACAGGAAGAACATGGAGGCTTTGGACAGAGTGCAGGAGAGGTTCACCAGGATGCTGCCTGGATTAAAGAGTATGAGCTATAAGGAGAGGCTGGACAAACTAGGGTTCTTTTCTCTGGAGCGGCGGATGCCGAGGGGAGCCCTGATAAAGTCTATAAAATTATGAGAGGCATAGATAGAGTTGACAGTCAGAATCTTTGTCCCAGAGATGAAATGCCTAATACTAAGGGGCATACACTTAAGGAGAGAGGGGGAAATTCAAAAGATGAGAGGGGCAAGTTTTTGTTTTACAGAGTGGAAGGTGTCTGGAACACGCTGCCAGGGGTGGTGTGCCGGCAGATATGATAGGGGCATTTAAATAAGCACATGAATATGCAAGGAATTTAGGGAAATGGACAAAAGGGCAGGCAGAAGAGATTAGTTCAATTTGGCATCATGTTCAGCACAACATCGTGGGCTGAAGGGTTCTTGTGCTGTACTGTTCTGTCAATCCAATGAAGCCCTATGTGACCTTTGGCAATAGATCATCCTTAAGTCCCTGAACTATTATATTACTAACTGGTCTATTTAGTTCATTACCATTCAATCACAATGGATGCTGAACTGAAATAAAAATCCTTCCCTTGAGTGCAATATGCTCAGTGAATTACAAATATAACCAAATCGCATTCATTCATTGGTTTTCTCTTTTTCCTTGACTCAAGAGGACAATATACAATATAATTGAGTGACAGGTCATCCCATTCTCATTAAGCATTATTTTCAAGACTGACAGGCAGTTCTTACATTGATTTTGTTAATTAACACTCCACAAGCCACAGGACCTCTTCTGTGAAGATGTTATGCAAAAGCTAGAGAATACCCTGTGGTAACTACAACAAACTAGATGCAACTACATTATGGACAATGAAATCAGTGGTGCGTTGCAACCTAC
Source organism: Mustelus asterias (assembly GCF_964213995.1). NCBI lineage: Eukaryota > Metazoa > Chordata > Chondrichthyes > Carcharhiniformes > Triakidae > Mustelus > Mustelus asterias. The sequence continues at coordinate 75,892,611 of NC_135814.1, read as the reverse complement.
TGAGCGCACACCAGTAAACTTCACAACAATATTAGCATTAATCTTGCACTCCCATGTTTGCAACTTAAATGGACTAAATTTAGCATGACATTACCGATGTCATGATGCTGGATATACTCTAGAAGTTTCCAAATTATAGTCTATTGGCCACATACAGCATACAAGCCTGGGCGAACCAGCATCCAAAGTCAGGGCAATTTAAATTTTGTTTGAGATTAGTTATTATTTCCTGCTTTGTAAGACCTCAAATTTTATGGACCTGACATTTGCAAAGAGTCAAAGCCTATTACCTTATAATTGGATAATCCTTAGTCAGAATACTCAAAACCAATTAGTCTCCACCAAATACATAGGATACACTTTGCAGAAACAGGCCATTCAGGCCAATCAATCAATCAATCCATCTATCAATAGGTTTCATTTCCTCCACTCAAACCTCCTCCCATCTTTTTCTCATCAAAATCAACTATTATAAGTTTCTATTCCCTTTTTCCTTTATGCTTCACTAGCTTCTCCTTAAATGCATCTATCTTATTCACTTCAATCCTACCTGTGTAGTAAGAAGTTTCAATTTTCACACGGTTGGATTTCTGGGTGACTCTCTTATATTCTTGGCCTCCAATTATTCTGTTCCACTTAAGAAAACTTTCAAAATCTTTCATAATTTGAAAGGCCTTTATTAAGTCACTCTTCAGTCTTTTTTCAAGAGACACCCAGCATGCCAACCCTTCTGTGACAGGTATATTGTAACATGTATAGAGCCATCGAACCATAGAAAGGTTACAGCACAGAACAAAGCAATTTGCCAGCTCGAGGACAGCCAGGTGCCCTTTCTAACCCCAAGCCAAAAGAGAAAATGTTGGAAAATCTCAGCAGGTCTGCCAGCACCTGCAAGGAGAGAAAAGAGCGAATGTTTCGAGTCCAGATGACCCTTTGTCAAAGCTACTTTGACAAAAGGTCATCTGGACTCGAAACGTCAACTCTTTTCTCTCTTTACAGATGCTGCCAGGCCTGTTGAGATTTTCCAGCATTTTCTCTTTTGGTTTCAGATTCCAGCATCCACAGTAATTTGCTTTTATCCAGACCTTTCTAATCCCACCTTCCTGCACTTGGCCCAGAGCCCTGTAGTTTACAGCACTTAAGGTGCAGATCAAGGTATTTTGAGAGTTTTTAAGGTCTCCGCCTCTACTACCAACTCGGGCAGCAAATTCCAGACACCCACCACCCTCTGTAAAAAAAAGTTATTCTTCAAGTTCCCTCTACATCTTCTGTCACTTATCTTGTCCCCCGCTTCCAGAATTCTCCACCAAGGGAAACAATTTTATCCTGCTCACTCCATCTCTTCCCCTCATAATTTTGTACACCTCTTTCAAGTCAGCCCTCAGCCTTCTTTGTTGCAAGGAAAATAACCCCAACCTACCCAATCTCTCCTCATAGCTACATTTTTCTAGAACTGCTAACATTCTTGTAAACTTCCTCTGAACCCACTCCAGAGCAATTAAGTCCTTCCTGTAATATGGTGACCAGAACTGCTCACAAGACTCTGGTTGAGGCCTCACCAGTGTTTTATACAATTTCAACATTATATCCTTACTTTTATATTCTATATCTCTGCCAATGAAGGAGAGCGTTCCATATCCTTCTTTACACCTTGTCGACTTGAACTGCAGCCTTTAGGGACCTATGCACTTGTATGCCAAAATCTCTCACTTCATCCACTCTTCTTTGTAAAATCCCATTTAATCTGTTTTCCCTGTAACTGTTTAATCTCCCTAAATGCAATACTTTACACTTCTCTATGTTAACATTTATCTGCCACTTTACTGCCCACTCCAACCCATCAATATTGTTTGTAGATTATAGCTATCCTCTACACTATCCACCACTCGGCTAATCTTTGTCTCGTCTGCAAATTTTCCAATTGTGATTTCCCATGTTCACGTCCAAATCATTAATATATAACACAAACAGCAAAGGGTCCCAACACTGAACCCTGTGGAACACCACTTGAAAGAACTTTCCATTCGCAAGGGCATCCATTAACGATTACCCTTTGTTTCCTGTTACTAAGCCAACTTTTGAATTAGTTTAGCACATTACCCTGTATCCCATGAGCTATTACTTTTTTGACTGGTCTGCCATATGTCAAACGCCTTGCTAAAATCCACGTACACGACATCCACTGTTCTACCTTCATCAACCTGTCTCGTCACTTCCTCAAATAATTCAATCAAGTTTTTGAGGCAAGACCTTCCTTTAACAAATCTATGCTGACCATCCCTGACAAGTCCATGCCTTTTTATGTGATAGTTAATCCCATCTTGGATGAGGAAGTGGAGGGATGGGTTGGTAAGTTTGCCGACGACACGAAGGTTGGTGGGGTTGTGGATAGTCTGGAGGGATGTCAGAAGTTACAGAGGGACATAGATAGGATGCAAGACTGGGCGGAGAAGTGGCAGATGGACTTCAACCCAGATAAATACGTAGTGGTCCATTTTGGCAGGTCAAATGGGATGAAGGAGTACAATATAAAGGGAAAGACTCTTAGTACTGTAGAGGATCAGAAGGACCTTGGGGTCCGGGTCCATAGGACTCTAACATCGGCCACGCAGGTGGAGGAGGTGGTTAAGAAGGCGTATGGTGTGCTGGCCTTTATCAATCGAGGGATTGAGTTTAGGAGTCGGGGATAATGATGCAGCTATATAAGACCCTCGTCAGACCCCACTTGGAGTACTGTGCTCAGTTCTGGTCGCCTCATTACAGGAAGGATGTGGAAAAGATTGAAAGGGTGCAGAGGAGATTTACAAGGGTGTTGCCTGGATTGAGTGGCATGCCTGATGAGGATAGGCTGAGGGAGCTCGGTCTTTTCTCCTTGGAGAGACATAGGATGAGAGGAGACCTAATAGAGGTATATAAGATGTTGAGAGGCATAGATCGGGTGGATTCTCAGAGGCTTTTTCCCAGGGTGGAAATGTCTGCTACGAGAGGACACAGGTTTAAGGTGCTGGGGTGTAGGTACAGGGGGAACGTTAGGGGTAAGTTTTTCACACAGAGGGTGGTGGGCGAGTGGAATCGGCTGCCGTCAGTGATGGTGGAGGCAAACTCAATAGGGTCTTTTAAGAGACTCCTGGATGAGTACATGGGACTTAATAGGATGGAGGATTATAGGTAGGCCTAAAAGATAGGGATATGTTCGGCACAACTTGTGGGGCCGAAGGGCCTGTTTTGTGCTGTAGTTTTCTATGTTTCTATCTTTCAGGATTGAGAGACAATTGTTCGGCATTTCCTTTGACCACTTTTTAAACAATAGAATTATGTTTGCATTTCTCCAGTCCTCCATTACCTCCCGTGCATCCAGTCAGGATTAGAAAATCATCCTCAGAGCATCTGCTATCTCTTCCCTGACCTCCTTCGGCAGCCTGGGAAACAGTCCATCTGCCCCTGGTGAATTATCAACTTTCAAGGATTCCAACCCTTCGAGTACTTCCTCTCTCTTTATGGTTAGCCTGTCTAATATCTCAGTATTCTGCATCATCTGTGACAATACTGTACCTTTAAAAAATATATTTTAATGATGTTTCACTGCAGGATATTTTGTCAGCACTGTGTTGTCTGTAGCTGATGTTCTTTGTTGATTTGATTTATTGTCACATGTATTAATATAGTGAAAAGTATTGTTTCTTGCACGCTATGCAGGCAAAACATACCGTTTATAGAAAAGGAAACGAGAGAGTGCAGAATGTAGTGTTACAGTCATAGCTAGGGTGTAGAGAAAGATCAACTTAATGCAAGGTAGGTTCATTCAAAAAGTCTGACAGCAGCAGGGAAGAAGCTGCTCTCGAGTCGATTGGTACATGACCTCAGACTTTTGTACCTTTTTCTCGAAGGAAGAAGTTGGAAGAGAGAATGTCCAGGGTGCATGGGGTCCTGGTATGCTGGCTGCTTTGCCGAGGCAGCGGGAAGTGTAGCCAGGGTCAATGGATGGGAGGCTGGTTTGCGTGATGGATTGGGCTACATTCACAACCTTTTGTAGTTCCTTGCAGTCTTGGGCAGAGCAGGAGCCATACCAAGCTGTGATATAACCAGAAAGAATGCTTTCTATGGTACATCTGTAAAAGTTGGAGGGAGTCGTAGCTGACATGCCAAATTTCCTTAGTCTTCTGAGAAAGTAGAAGCGTTGGCGGGCTTTCTTAACTATAGTGTCGGCCTGGGGGTACCAGCACAAGTTGTTGGTGATCTGGACACCTAAAAACTTGAAGCTCTCGACCCTTTCTACTTTGTCCCCGTTGATGTAGACAAGGGCACGTTCTCCTTTACGCTTCCTAAAGTCGATGACAATCTCCTTCGTTTTGCTGACATTGAAGGAGAGATTATTGTTGCCGCACCAGTTCACCAGATTCTCCATCTCATTCCTGTACGCTGTCTCGTCATTGTTTGAGATCCGACCCACTACAGTGGTGTCGTCAGCAAACTTGAAAATCGAATTGGAGGGGAATTTGGCCACACAGTCATAGGTGTATAAGGAGTATAGTAGGGGGCTGAGAACACAGCCTTGTGGGACACCAGTGTTGAGGATGATCGTGGAGGAGGTGTTGTTGCCTATCTTTACTGATTGTGGTCTGTGAGTTAGGAAGTTCAGGATCCAGTCGCAGAGGGAGATACCAAGGCCCAGACCACAGAGTTTAGAGATGAGTTTCGTGTCCACACACCAGCTGTTGTTACTGAAGCAGTATAATTGATATCATGTTGATTTTAATTTTAACTAATGCAGTGTTCTGTGGTTTTAATGTTCCCCTGGGATTGCTGAGTACAGTAAGAAGTCTCACAACACCAGGTTAAAGTCCAACAGGTTTATTTGGTAGCAAATACCATAAGATATACCATATGGTATTTGCTACCAAATAAACCTGTTGGACTTTAACCTGGTGTTGTGAGACTTCTTACTGTGCTTACCCCAGTCCAATGCCGGCATCTCCACATCATTGCTGAGTAGCCCTTGATTGTGGGTGATTGACAGGTCATGTCATGTGACTGAGGACAGCTACTTTTCACATTGTATTCTTGTTATTTTTTGCTTTCAGAAGCTGTTTGAAGTTAAGAGAAAGAGAAGTGTTTTTTCCCCCCCTCCCTCTCTGGGGTTGGAGTTTTTGCTGTTTAAGTGTTGCTGTGTTGGAAGCTGCCAGGGCCTGGGCTTACCTCTAAGGATATATCCTTCTCTGAAGACAGCTGCAAGGATCACTGTCCAGAAGTGTTAAAAAAGCTGGAAATCCAGCATCATGTGAGCATACTAGTTTTTCTGCTAATACTGGAGAAGGGTGCATGTCTGTGGGACATTATCTGCAGTATTCTTTGTGTCTATTGTACAGTTTCTTTTTCTGTTTGATCTTCCCCTGTATTGTTCTAGATAACCATGGAGGTCTAGATGTGGCAGGACCACTCTTATTTTTGGAGGGGACATTTCTACATTAAGAACCTCGCTTTTTAGTGCTTCTTACTGGTTTTCCACTGATTTATCTCCGAGCAGTGCTGTCCAGTCCACCTCTGCCAAGTCCCTTCTCATTCCTGCAAATTTGCCTTACCCTCGTTCAAAAAAACTTTTATTCATGCGTTATCTTTGTCCTTTTCCGCGGCCATGCTAAATCTAACTGAATTGTAATCACTATCCCCAATATGGTCACCAACTATCACTTCACCCATTTGCCCTTCTTCGTTCCCCGAGACTAGGGCTAAAATGGCATCTCCCCTTGTTGGGTTTGGTTGTAAAAAAATTCCTGGACACACTACATGATTTCTTCTCCCTCGATGTCCTTGTTTGAATCCCAGTTCATATGGGATAGTTAAAGTCTCCTACTATTATTGCCCTCTTATTCGTACAGGAACAAATGTGCGTACATATTCGTTCTTCTATCTCCCTTTCACTATTTCAGGATCTGTAGAAGACTCCCAGTAGTGTGACTGTAGCCTTTTTTTTATTTCTAAGCTCAACTCATGAAGCCTTATTTCTACATCATGCATTTCTGTTTTGTGAGATGCTGTTGAAGTCAAGCTGTTGTAGTTGTACACTGGAGATACGTTGGACTATGGGTGGTGGAAGTGAATACTTGAGGTTAATAGAGGTGCCAATCCAATTAACTACTTTAACCTGGTTGTTATTGCTGGAACTGTGCTCATCTGGACAAGTAGACAGTGTCTTGGAGAAGATTCTTAGAGATAGGATGTATGCGCATTTAGAAAGGAATAAACTCATTAACGATAGTCAGCATGGATTTGTGAGAGGGAGGTCATGCCTCACTGACCTGGTGGTGTTTTTTGAAGAAGTGACCAAAATGGTTGACGAAGGAAGGGCCATGGATGTTGTCTATATGGACTTTAGTAAAGCATTTGACAAAGTCCCTCATGGTAGGCTAGTGAAAAAGGTTGGATCTCATGGGATAAAGGGGGAGGTGGCTAGATGGGTGGAGAACTGGCTTGGTCATAGAAGACAGAGGGTGGTAGTGGAAGGGTCTTTTTCCGGCTGGAGGCCTGTGACTAGTGGTGTACCGCAGGGCTCTGTATTGGGACCTCTGCGGATTGTGATTTATATAAATGATCTGGAAGAAGGAGTAACTGGGGTGATCAGTAAGTTTGCGGACGACACAAAACTGGCAGGACTTGCAGATAGTGAGGAACATTGTCAGAGGCTACAGAAGGATATAGATAGGCTGGAAATTTGGGCAAGGAAATGGCAGATGGAGTTCAATCCTGATAAATGCGAAGTGATGCATTTTGGTGGGAATAATGTAGGGAGGAGCTACACGATAAATGGAAGAACCATAAAGGGTGTAGTGACGCAGAGGGACCTGGGTGTGCAAGTCCACAGATCTTTGAAGGTGACGTCACAGGTGGAGAAGGTGGTGAAGAAGGCATATGGCATGCTTGCCTTTATAGGACGGGGCATAGAGTATAAAAGTTGGGGTCTGATGTTGCAGATGTATAGAACGGTGGTTCGGCCGCATTTGGAATACTGCGTCCAGTTCTGGTCGCCACACTACCAGAAGGACGTGGAGGCTTTGGAGAGTACAGAGGAGGTTTACCAGGATGTTGCCTGGTATGGAGGGGCTTGGTTATGAGGAGAGATTGGGGAAACTGGGGTTGTTCTCCTTGGAAAGACGGAGGATGAGGGGAGACTTAATAGAGGTGTATAAAATTATGAAAGGCATAGATAGGGTGAACGGTGGGAAGCTTTTCCCCGGGTCGGTGGTGACGTTCACGAGGGGTCATAGGTTCAAGGTGAAGGGGGGGAGGTTTAACACAGATATCAGAAGGACATATTTTACACAGAGGGTCGTGGGGGCCTGGAATGTGTTGCCGGGCAAGGTGGTGGAGGCAGACACACTGGGAACGTTTACGACTTATCTAGACAGCTATATGAACGGAGTGGGAATGGAGGGATACAAAAGAGTGGTCTAGTTTGGACCAGGGAGCGGCGCGGGCTAATTGTTCTTTGTTTCTCGTTTCAAGGCTTCATTCTATGATCATCTTGCTGGTGCCAGTACAGAGCGAGACTGCGGATAGTTGGGAACCTGTCTCGGGGGCAGGGAATTCAGATGGTGTTCGTAAAGCAGAAGTGGAAATGAATAGGGTTGGGAAGCATTTTCTGATCAGGGCCAGTGTGATCTCCTGGACTTGTTTCGATCGCCTCAGGGGGTCGGAGAGGAATTTCCCAGATTTTTTTTCCCCATATTGGCCCTGGGGTTTTCACTCTGGGTTTTCGCCTCTCCCTGGAGATCACATGGTCTGGAATGGGGGGGTGGGGGTGAGTTAATAGGTTGTGATGAACAAAGCATCGTAGCTGTGAGGGACAGCTCGGTGGATAGGATATTAGGATGTAGATAGGCTGGAAAATTGGGCGGGGATCCTGGATTCAGGATTCAATCCTGGACCGGGGAGCGGCGCGGGCTTGGAGGGCCGAAGGGCCTGTTCCTGTGCTGTATTGTTCTTTGTTTCATCATAATACTGACGTGCATTCTAGATGTCAGACAGGCTTTGGGAATCAATAGGTAAATAACTCACTGCAGGATACCCAGCAGTCTTTTTATCCTAGCCACAGTATTTATGTCGATGTTCAGATAAGTTTCTGGTCATTGGTGACACACTCACCTGCACGTGTAGACACAGCCCCGAATGCCAGGGAAACTGGTTAGACTCGCTCTTGGAGGAGATGGCACCTGTGTGGCAGTAAGGCCACTTGCAACAAGCCTGGATGATTGCCAGGTATTGCTGTATGGCAACCATTCGCTGTTCCATTATCTGAGGAATAGCAAATGGAACTGACCACTGTGCGAACATCAATGTGAAACCTCACTTTTGACCTTGTGCTATACACAAGATCTTTGATCACAGAATCATTACAACACAAGAGGTCAATTGGCCCGTGTCTCCAAATGAGCAACTCACTTTGCAGTATTCTCCAACCCTTGTCTTGTATCGCTGTGCCTTTAAGAATGGTATTTTAAGCATGTTCTCTGGAGTTTTTATTTATTTTTGGCACGGAGATGTCTGAGCAGATGGCCTTTTAGTGCTAAAGTCATGTGCTGGGCCTTTTGTTTACTTTAATCTGGGCCTAATGCAATGTCCTGGAGTTTTACGACCCTTTTTAATTGTCTGGTTTGCCACTGGTTATGGTCAGGTGGTTCCAGAAGTTTTTACTTTCAGTTTGGCAAAAGCTGTTAGGACTCCAGACTGCAAGCAGTATGTTCTTGTCTCTCTCCCTGGTATTAGAAATTTAGCTCTTGGTGGCAGGCTAGCTAGTAGCTAGAGACAAGGAGTCTTTCGATTTGTGCTGAAAGTTCCAGGGCTGGAAGGCTTCAGCATTTTCAACTCAACATCCAAAGGAGTAATCCACAGTAGATGTTGGAAAGCTGCAAAATCTAGCATCACGTGAGCATACTTATTTTCTGTGCTAAACCGAGACCAGGATGTGTGTTTGTAGGGATTTATTTGGTTGGAACAACATTCTTAGCTGTTGAGATAAATATATCATGGTTGTTTTTATTTTCTTGTTTAAAATTGTTAAAAAGTTATTGCTAATTTTCTTACTATGTGTTAACTGTATTCTTAAATAAATTTTGTTTGTCAAAGCTCCCCAGTGGATCATTTGAATCATAGCTGGAATGAAACTTCTTATGCTTACCTGTGCCAAAGTTCAAAGTGCAAAACTTATGGTCGAGGCTGACTTCATAAAACACATTGGAGTTTCTAACCTTGATTATAACACCCTGCACATTCTTCATTTTCAGATAACAGTCTAATTCTCTTTTGAATAACGTGATTGAACCTGGCTCCACTACACTCGGGCAGTGCATTCCAGATCCACTGTGTGAAAAATATTTTTTTTATCCCGCTTTTACTTTTTCAAATTATTTTAACTGTATTCCCTCTTCCTATCTATTCTGTCCAAACCCCAAATGATTTTAAATACCTCTATCAGGTCTCAGTCATTTCTCCAGGGAAAACAGTCCTAACTTCTCCAATTTATCTTCAGAACTGAAGGTCCTCACCTCCAGACTATTCTCGTGAACCTTTTCTGAACTCCCAACAAATCTTCACATCCTACCGAAAGTGCGGCACCCAGAACTGGATGCAATACTCCAGTTGAGTCCGAACTAGTGTCTTATTCATTTCAACATAACCTCCTTGCTCTTGTAGAACCATAGAAACCATAGAAAATTACAGCTCAGAAACAGGCCTTTTGGCCCTTCTTGTCTGTGCCGAACCAGTTTTTGCCTAGTCCCACTGACCTGCACTTGGACCATATCCCTCCACACCCCTCTCATCCATGAACCCGTCCAAGTTTTTCTTAAATGTTAAAAGTGACCCCGCATTTACCACTTTATCCGGCAGCTCATTCCACACTCCCACCACTCTCTGCGTGAAGAAGCCCCCCCTAATATTCCCTTTAAACTTTTCTCCTTTCACCCTTAACCCATGCCCTCTTGTCTTTTTCTCCCCTAGCCTCAGCGGAAAAAGCCTGCTTGCATTCACTCTATCTATACCCATCAAAATCTTATACACCTCTATCAAATCTCCCCTCAATCTTCTACTCTCCAGGGAATAAAGTCCCAACCTATTCAATCTCTCTCTGTAACTCAGCTTCTCAAGTCCCGGCAACATCCTTGTGAACCTTCTCTGCACTCTTTCAACCTTATTTACATCCTTCCTGTAACTAGGTAACCAAAACGGTACACAATACTCCAAATTTGGCCTAACCTTACCATAACACTCAACTTTTATACTCGATACTATGATTTATAAAGGCCAATGTACCAAAGGCACTCTTTACGACCCTATCCACCTGTGACGTCACTTTTAGGGAATTCTGTACCTGTATTCCCAGATCCCTCTGTTCAACTGCACTCTTCAGACTCCTACCATTTACCCTGTACGTTCTACTTTAGTTTGTCCTTCCAATGTGCAATGTCTCACACTTGTCTGCGTTAAATTCCATTTGCCATTTTTCAGCCCATTTTTCTAGTTGGTCCAAATCTCTCTGCAAGCTTTGAAAACCTTCCTCACTGTCCGCTACACCTCCAATCTTTGTATCATCAGCAAACTTGCTGATCCAATTTACCACATTATCATCCAGACCATTGATATAGATGACAAACAACAATGGACCCAACACCGATCCCTGCGGCACACCACTAGTCACAGGCCTCCACTCAGAGAAGCAATCCTCCACAACCACTCTCTGGCTTCTTCCATTGAGCCAGTGTCTAATCCAATTTACTACCTCCCCATGTATACCTAGCGACTGAGCCTTCCTAACTAACCTCCCATGAGGGACCTTGTCAAAGGCCTTGCTGAAATCCAGGTAGACAACATCCACCGCCTTCCCTTCATCCACTTTCCTGGTAACCTCCTCGAAAAACTCCAATAGATTGGTCAAACATGACCTACCACGCACAAAGCCATGTTGACTCTCCCTAATAAGTCTCTGTCTATCCAAATATTTGTAGCTCCTATCCCTTATCACACCTTCCAATAACTTGCCCACCACCGACGTCAAACTTACTGGCCTATAATTTCCCGGATTTCTTTTGGAACCTTTTTTAAACAACGGAACAACATGAGCCACCCTCCAATCATCCGGCACCTCCCCCATGAATACTGGCATTTTAAATATGTCTGCCAGGGCCCCTGCAATTTCAACACTAGCTTCCCTCAAGGTCCGTGGGAATACCCTGTCTGGTCCTGGGGATTTATCCACTCTGATTTGCCTCAAGACAGCGAGCACCTCCTCCCCTTTAATCTGTAAAGGTTCCATGACCTCCCTACCTGTTTGCCCTATTTCCATAGACTCCATGCCTGTTTCCTCAGTAAATACGGATGCAAAAAAACCATTTAGTATCTCCCCCATCTCTTTTGGTTCCATACACAGTCTACCACTCTGGTCTTCAAGAGGACCAATTTTATCCCTCACTATCCTTTTGCTCCTAACATGCCTATAGAAGCTCTTTGGATTTTCCTTCACTCTGTCTGCCAAAGCAACCTCATGTCTTCTTTTAGCCCTCCTGATTTCCCTCTTAAGTAGCTTCTTGCACTTTTTATACTCCTCGAGCATCTGATCGGTTCCTTGCTGCCTGTATATTTCATACAACTCTCTCTTCCTCTTAACCAGTGTTACAATCTCCCTCGAGAACCAAGGTTCCTTCTTCCTATTTACTTTGCCTTTAATCCTGACAGGAACATACAAACTCTGCACTCTCAAAATTTCTCCTTTGAAGGCCTCCCACTTTCCATTGACATCCTTACCAGAGAACAGCCTGTGCCAATCCACACTTCCCAGACCCCTTCTCATTTCATCAAATTTGGCCTTTTTCCAGTTCAGAACTTCAACCCGAGGACCAGGTCTATACTTATCCATGATCAGGTTGAAACTAATGGCATTATGATCACTGGATCCAAAGTGTTCCCTCACACTCACATCCATCACCTGCCCTAACTCATTTCCCAATAGGACTGGAGGGGATGCAGAGGAGATTCACGAGGTTGATTCTGGAGTTGAGAGGGTTGGCTTATGAGGAGAGGCTGAGTAGACTGGGGCTATACTCGTTGGAATTCAGAAGAATGAGGGGAGATCTTATAGAAACATATAAGATTATGAAGGGAATAGATAAGATAAAAGCAGAGAAGTTGTTTCCACTGACGGGTGAAACTAGAACCTGGGGACATAGCCTCAAAATAAGGGGAAGCAGATTTAGGACTGAGTTGAGGAGGAACTTCTTCAAAGGGTTGTGAATCTGTGGAATTCCCTGCCCAGTGAAGCACTTGAGGCTACCTCATTGAATGTTTTTAAGGCAAGGGTAGATAAATTTTTGAACAGTAAAGGAATTAAGGGTTATGGTGAGCGGGCGGGTAAGTGGAGCTGAGTCCACGAAAAGATCAGCCATGATCTCATTGAATGGTGGAAGAGGCTCGAGGGGCCAGATGGCCTGCTCCTGCTCCTAGTTCTTATGGACACCAAGGCCTAGGTCATTAATATACATCAGGAAAAGCAAGGCTCCAAACACTGACCTGGGGAACTCCACTCCTAAATATGTCCATTAATACATCTGTGTTTCCAATCACTCAGCCAATTTCATAACCGTATTGCAACTGTCCTTTTTATTCCATGAGCTATAACTTTGCTCGTGAGTTTGTTGTGCAGCACTATATCAACATCATTTGGAAATCCATGCACACATCAACAACACTGACCATCTGTTACCTCCTCAAACAATTCTTGCAAGTTAGTCAAACATGATTTTCCCTTTAAAAAAATATGCTGCCCTTCCATAGTTACTCCAAATTTGGCCAAGTGGCTATTAATTTGATCCTAAATTGTTGTTTCTAGAACAACACCAAAGTTAAACTGACTGACCTGTAGTTGCTGAGTTTAATTTTTACACTTTTTTTGAATAAGGGGATAACATTTGTAATTATTTTTTCTCCAGTCCTCTGGCACCACTTACGAGTCTAAGAGGGGACAATTGTGGCCAGTGCCTCTGCAATTTCCACATCATTTCATCCAGTTCATCCATCAATTTTAAGTACAGCCTATCCAATTACTCCTTTTCATCAATTTTAAACTCTTCTGGAGTCTGAATTACTTTATCTTTCACCAAGGCCTTTCACCATCTTCCTTTGTAAAGACAGAAGCAAAGCATTAATTTATTACCCCAGTTATACCCTATGCCTCCATGTGTAAATACCCCCTGGTCCTTCATCAGCCCTACTCCTCCTTTTCTGAGGATGTTCTTGCTCTCAAGGAAGTGCAGCAAAGGTTTACTGGGGATGGTGGGACTGATGTATGGGGAGAGATTGACTAGGTTGGGATTCTTTTCGCTGGAGTTAGAGTCATAGAGGTTTACAGCATGGAAACAGGCCCTCTGGCCCAACTTGTCCATGTCGCCCTTTTTTTTTTAAAACCCCTAAGCTAATCTCAATTGCCCACATTTGGCCCATAGCCCTCTATACCCATCATACCCATGTATCTATCGAAATGCTTTTTAAAAGACAAAATTGTGGCCACCTCTACTACTACCTCTGCCAGCTTGTTCCAGATACTCACCACCCTCTGTGTGAAAGAATTGCCCCTCTGGACACTTTCGTATCTCTCCCCTCTCACCTGAAACCTACGCCCTCTAGTTTTAGACTCCCCTACCTTTGGGAAAAGATATTGACTATGTAGCTGATCTGTGCCCCTCATTATTTTATAGACCTCTATAAAATCACCCCTCAGCCTCCTATGCTCCACAGAAAAAAGTCCCAGTCTATCCAGCCTCTCCTTATAAATCAATCATCAAGTCCCGGTAGCATCCTAATAAATGTTTTCCACACTCTTTCTAGTTTAATAATATCCTTACTATAATAGGGTGACCAGAATTGCACAGAGTATTCCAAGTGTGGCCTCACCAATGTCTTGTACAACTTCAACAAGACATTCCAACTCCTGTATTCAATGTTCTAACCGATGAAACCAAGCATGCCGAATACCTTCTTCAAAAACTCTGTCCGCCTGTGACTCCACTTTCAAGGAGCTATGAACATGTACCCCTAGATCTCTTTGTTCTGTAACTCTCCCCAACGCCCTACCATTAACTGAGTAAGTCCTGCCCTGGTTCAATCTACCAAAATGCATCACCTCGCATTTGTCTAAATTAAACTCCATCTGCCATTCGTCAGCCCACTGGCCCAATTGATCAAGATCCCGTTGCAATTGGAGATAGCTTTCTTCACCGTCCACTATGCCACCAATCTTGGTGTCATCTGCAAACTTACTAACCATGCCTCCTATATTCTCATCCAAATGATTTATATAAAATGACAAATAACAGTGCACCCAGCACTGATCCCTGAGGCACACCGCTGGTCACAGGCCTCCAGTTTGAAAAACAGCTCACTACAACCACCCTCAGAATCCAATTTTGTATCCATTTAGATACCTCACCCTGGATCCCGTGAGATTTAACCTTATGCAACAACCTACCATGCGGTACCTTGTCAAAGGCCTTGCTAAAGTCCATCTGGACAACATCAACTGCACTGCCCTTCATCTACCTTCTTGGTTCCCCCTTCAAAAACCTCAATGAAATTTGAGAGACATGATTTCCCACTCAAAGCCATGCTGACTGTCCCTAATCAGTCCTTGCGTCTCTAAATGCCTGTAGATCCTGTCTTTCAAAATACCTTCCAACAATTTACCCACCACAGATGTGAGGCTCATTGGCCTGTAGTTCCCAGGTTTTTCCCTGCAGCCCTTTTTAAACAAAGGCACAACATTTGCCACTCTCCAATCTTCAGGCACCTCACCCGTGACTATCGATGATTCAAATATCTCGGCTAGGGGACCTGCAATTTCCTCCCTAGCCTCCCACAATGTCCTGGGATACACTTCATCAGGTTCTGGGGATTTATCGACCTTGATGCACTTTAAGACTTCCAGCACCTCCTTCTCTGTAATATGTACACTCCTCAAGACATCACTATTTATTTCCCCAAGTTCCCTAACATCCATGCTTTTCTCAACAGTAAATACTGATGAGAAATATTCATTTAGGGTCTCACCCATCTCTTGTGGATCCGCACATAGATGACCTTGTTGATCCTTAAGAGGCCCTACTCTCTCCCTTGTTACTCTTTTGCCCTTTATGTATTTGTAGAAGCTCTTTGGATTCTCCTTTACCTTTTCTGCCAAAACAATCTCGTGTCCCCTTTTTGTCCTCCTGATTTCTCTCTTACCTCTACTCCTACACCTCCTATACTCTTCAAGAGATTCACTTGATCCCAGCTGCCTATGCATGTCATGTGCCTCTTTCTTCTTCTTGACCAGGGCCTCAATATCCCGAGTCATCCAGGGTTCCCGACTTCTGCCAGCCTTGCCCTTCACTCAGAGGAATGTGTTTTTTCCCTGAACTTTGGTTAACACACTTTTGAAAGCATGCCACTTACCAGACGTCCCTTTGCCTTCCCACAGACACCTCCAATTAACTTTTGAAAGTTCCTGCCTGATACCATCAAAATTGACCTTGCCCCAATTTAGAATTTTAACTTTTGGGCCAGACCTATCATTCTCCATAGCTACCTTAAAACTAATAGAATTATGGTCACTGGTCCCAAAGTGATCCCTCACCAACACTTCTGTCACCTGCCCTTCCTTATTTCCCAAGAGGAGGTCAAGTTTTGCCCCCTCTCTAGTCGAGCTATCCACATATTGAATGAGAAATTCCTCCTGAATACACTCAACAAATGTCTGTCCATCCAACCCTCTAATACTATGGCTGTCCCAGTCAATGTTGGGAAAGTTAAAATCTCCGACTATTACCACCCTATTTTTCTTGGAGCTACCTGTAATCTCCTTACATATTTGCTCCTCAATTTCCCGCTGACTATTTGGGGGCCTATAGTACAACCCTATCAAAGTGATTTCCCCCTTCTTATTTCTCAGTTCTACCCACATAGACCGAGTGGCCGAACCCTCGGATATATCCCCTCTCAGTACGGCCGTCATGCTTTCCCTAATCAAAAGTGCAACTCCCCCTCCTCTCTTACCTCCTGTTCTCTTTCCTAAACCATATGTACCCTGGAACATTAAGCTGCCAGTGCTGTCCCTCCCTTAGCCATGTTTCAGTAATTGCTATAATATCCCAGTCCCATGTACCCATCCATGCTGAGTTCATCTGCCTTGCCCGTCAGGCCTCTTGTATGGAAATAAATGCAGTTTAATCTGGACTTCCCTTGCTCCCTGTCTTGCACTAGGATTACTGACATTGCCTTTACTACTTAATGTGCTCTCTTTAACTTCTGTGCTGTCCTCAAACTTCTCTTCTGTCTCCCTACTGCTTTGAGTCCCACCCCCCTGCCAAACTAGTTTAAACCCTTCCGAGTGGCTCTAGCAAATCTCCCCACCAGAATGTTAGTCCCCCTCCAGTTCAGATGTAACCCGTCCCTCTTGAACAGGTCAGCCCAGAAGAGGTCCCAATGATCCAAAAATCTAAATCCCTGCCCCCTGCACCAGCTCTCAAGCCAGGCATTGATCTGCCTAATCCTCCTATTCCTATTCTCACTAGCACGTGGCAGCGGAAGTAGTCCTGAAATTACTACCTTCGAGGTCCTGCATTTTAGCCTTCTGCCCAACTCTCTATATTCACATTTCAGGACCTCATCCCTTTTCCTACCTATGTCGTTGGTACCAATGTGTACAACGACCTCTGGCTGCTCACCCTCCCCCTTAAGAATGTCCTGCAATCACTCAGACGTCTTTGACCCTGGCACCAGGGAGGCGACACACCATCCTGGAGTCTCAATTGCGGACACAGAAACGCCGGTCTGTGCCTCTAATTAGCAAGTCCCCTATTACTACTGCTTGCTTGCTCTTTGCCCGACCCTGTCCCACAGTAGAACCAGCTGTGGTGTCACAGGCCTGGCTGCTGCTGGCATCTCCCCCTCAACAGTATCCAAAATGATACAGCTGTTTGAAAGGGGAATAGGCACAGGAGACTCCTGGCGGTCACCCATCTACCTGTCTGAAACTGTGGTGTGACAACCTCCCTGTAACTAGTGTCTATCACACTCTCTGCCCCCTGTATGCTCCAACCGAACAATGCGATCTGAGGGGAGCTGCAACAGGACACACTTCCTGCAGACAAAGTTGTCAGGGAGACTAGATTGCTCCCTAATTGCCCACATCTGACAGGAGGAGCATGCCACTGCCCTTATACAGGTAAAAGGATAAAAGAATCTCAACTCACCTCTCCCTTGCTTGTGGTCCTCCTGCCAGCTTTTTTTTTGGTTAGAGGAGGAGGTAGGGAGGGATACACTGAAGTAGTGTTTGGGGTTTAACTGTCCCTTCACAGCAGCTCTTCCACAAACCACCTTCTGGTCACAGTGACTGCACTTATGCAAATATGACCTGCAAGCGCCAATCATCTTTGCCACTCTGCTGCCCTCACCTGGACACTTGCCTTCACTCGAAGTAGGAAGGTGTCTCCCAGACATTTGTCCTATTCAGACAAATGAGGAGGGATCTCATAGAGACGTATAAAATTCTAACAGAACTAGACAGGGTAGATGCAGGGAGGATATTCCCAATGGTGGAGGAGTCCAGAACCAAGGGTCACAGTCTGAGGATTCAGGGTAGATCATTTAGGACAAAAGTGAGGAGACATTTCCTCACCCAAAAAGTGGTGAACCTGTGGAATTCATTACCACAGGAAGTAGTTGATGCCAAAACCTTGAACTTATTCAAGAGGTGGCTGGATATAGCACTTGGGGCGAATGGGATCAAAGATTATGGGGAAAAAGCAGGATTAGGCTACTCAGTTGGACAATCAGCTCTGATCGTAATGAATGGTGGAGCAGGCTCGAAGGGCCAAATGGCCTCCTCCTGCTCTATCCTCTATGTTTCTATGTATTCAGTGTCCTTAGCAATTTCTTGATCTATAACATGACAGAAAATAGAACAATAGTTAGCATGGATTCCAACTAATCTGACAGAATGTCGTCGTATCGAGGACAATAGAGTATCATACACTTGGATTTTTAAAAGACATTTGATAAGATACCAAAAGGTAAATTTGTGTCAAAGGTTAATGCATGTGGAGTCCGATTAATGCATGTGGAGTCAGCAGACAACCAGCTGAATGCTTAACAAATTGGTTAAGACATAAAAATAGTTATTCAGATGGGAGGAAGTTAGACAGCAGTACTCCCATAAAATAAGAGCTGGAAACAATGTTTTCATAATTTACATTAATGATTTGGGCTTAGGAACAAGTGAATCAACATTAACATTTAAAGATAATATCAAAACAGCAGGTATAACTATCAACAATCTGCATAGCACAATTAATGTAATAGAGTCGTAAGGGGCTTCTCACAGGGTCATTATAAAATAAAACACCCAGCCACCTAAGGGGATATTAAGGCAGATGACCAAAAATTTGGTCAAAGTGGTAGGTTTAAAGTAATGTATTAAAAAAAAGCAAGGGAGAGAGGCAGAGAGATGTAGAAAGGGTATTCCAGAGCTGAGGGCCTAGACAACTAAAGACACACCAATGGTGGAGCAATTAAAGTAGGGTAAGAGGAATGCAGAAATGTGGGAGGGTTGTGGGGCTGGAGCAAATTACAGAGCTGGAGAGGGATGAGGCCATGGAAGGATTTGAAAAAAAAGGATGAGTCCTCTCCAATTGCCATGGCTTCACCCACTGAGCCCTCTTCAATTGCCAGAGCTTCTTCCCCCAAGCTCTCCTCACTTAAAGTCTGCCAACCGCAACCCTTTACCTGATTTTTAACTTAACTAGGACTACTATTTCTCCCTTTCCAGGACACTTCCTTTGGGACATGCCTTGGACACTTTCAATGGTGCTCTGATGCCAGTCACGCGATCCAGATTTCCATGACATTTTCCATCTCTGGGCAGGTGTAATGGGTCTGTCCTTGGCTCAGAGAATTTGCACTGTTGAATTGCAGTCCATTCCCAGTCTGTACATACCCGAAAACTTAAAGGCCTGTCAGTATTTTGAGTTCTAGACCCCTGATCTCGCCTCCACGGTTAAGTTTAACTTTCATAACACCAGTACCACTACTTTAACAATTTAACTTTATACAGAACATAGGGACAGCTTGAGGTTTAGAAGACTGAGAGGCGATCTTACTGAAACATACAAGATCCTGACGGAACTGGATCGAGCAGATACTGGGTAAATGTTTCCTTTTGACGAAGACACCAGAACCAAGGGACACAGTTTAAAAATAAAAGAGGTCTCCCTTTTAAGACAGAGATGGGGAAAACAAATTTCTCTGAGGGATATTATCCTCTATATTTCTTTCCAGAAATCAGCGGAAGCTGGGCATTACACAAGAGTAGGCCATTTGGCACTTCAAGCCTGTTCACCATTCAAATAGATCATGGCTGACCTAATTGTGGTTTCCACTCCATCTTTCTGTCTGCCCCATAACCCTTGACTTCCTGGTCTATCAAAAAATCAAACATGGCCTTCAATAAATTTAATATTCAAGGTTGAGTTTGACATACGTTTAATGTACAAGGAAATCAAGAGTTGTTACTGCAATAATCTGATCAGCCATGATCTTGTCAAATGACAGAGCAAATTTGAAGGGCTAAGTGGTCTACTCATGTTCTTATTTTATGATGTCATGACAGTCCTTGATTAGTCTTTGCCTTTCTAACAGAAAATTTATACTGTCCTTCAAATTTTTCCAATAACTCACCCCATCACAGAGGTTAGGCTGACTGGCATGTACTTCCTTCTTAAACAATGGTACAATATTAGCAATTCTCCAGTCTTCAAGCGCAATGCATTGTTGCCAGAGAGGATTGGAAAATGATGGTGAGGTACTGCCATTCCCTCCCTCACTTCCCTTAGCAGCCTGAGATACATTTCATTTTGGCCTTGTAATTTATCCACTTTCAAAGATGCTAAATCCCTTAATACTTTCACTCTCACTATGTTTATACCACCCAATATTTCATATGCCACCTCCTTAACTTCTATGTGCATCACCTCCCTCTATCGTGAAGACAGACACCAAAATATTCATTAAGGCCATATCTTCTCCTCTCTGTACTCAAGCTACTTTTTGAGTTTCTAATCAACAGTACTTTTTACTTGGTTAGATCCTCTTGCTCTTTGTGTACTTATAAATCATTAGCTTTTCCTTGATTTTAATTGTCAATATATTTTCATGCCCTCTCTTTGCCTTCCTAATTTTAATTTCACTGTTCCACATAGTGAATTTGAGATAACTGACATATTGCCTTATTTTATTCTATATGTTCTTTAACATCTAGGGGGCTTGAGATTTGGGAGACCAACCCTTTTTCTTTGTGGAAACATATTTGTTCTGAAACTTCTATCTCCTCCTGAATGCCTCCCACTGGTTTGACACTGATACCTTCAAGTTGTTTATCCAGTCCATTTTTACCAAATCACATGTCAGCTTAATAAAATTGGCCTTCCCCCAATTTAAAACTTTTACTCTTGGTCAATCTTTGTCCTATTCCATAAGTACGTTAAATCTAACTGAAATTAGATCACTACCACCAAAGTGCTCTCACCGATTCCTCTTCCACCTGCCCAGCTTTATTTCCTAAAAACCAAATGCAAACTGCCCTCTCTCTTGTTGGACTTGAAACATGCCTACCAAAAAAAATCTTCTGAATGCATTTTAAGAATTGTGTGTGTCCTATCTTTTACACCGATTTTATCCCAGTTAACGTTAGAGTAACTGCTACGAGAAGAGATTCAAAATTCATGTAATTAAGCTAAAACTAACCTTTGTCTTCAGCTCTGTGGTTGGGATCTCTAAGATCCAATGAGCCTTGGGCCTCCCACGCTGGCTGGAAATGAGCCGCACATGCATAGTTTAGATTTTTATGTAGCGTATGACCAATGGGACTTGGAGCTGAAGACAAAGGTCTCATGTGCCTGCACAAAAAGTGAAAACTCACAGAGAGAGCAAAAACTCAGAAGCGAGAGAGACAGGGAGAGATTTTTTAAAAACAGATAAGAGGCCAGGGCTAAGTTAAAAGTTAAGTTCCCAGTAAGGGAAGGTGACAGAGAAAATAGGAGATGCATCTGACAAATGTTTTATAGTATAGAGGTATGCCATGACTAATAAAAGGTCAAGATCCATTGGTCTATGCTATACTTCCTGTGTGATTGCCCGGTTTTATTCCTCAGTTCAACCCAACCGGACTCGTTTAATGATTTTCTAGCATATCACTTCTCACAGCTGTGATTTCATCTTTAACTAATATTGCAATCCCTTCTTTTTTAATCCTATCTATGCATCTGGAATTCTTGTAACCAGAAATGTTACCATTCCTGCTCTTAAGCTACGCTTAAGTAATATATGAAATAATTCTTTCAAGTGTTTATCTGTGTGCTCAGCCCAACTGCCTTGTTCACCACACATTGAAGTATATAATTACTTAATAACTCCTTTGTTATCTATTTTCTAACCTTCTCTGTCTTCCATACTCATTTACTAATTTTCTGCCATTGATTTCCAGCTTTCTCTTGCTTTTGCATCTACAGTCCAGTTCCATCCCTTTCCAAGCTAGTTTAAACCCTTCCAAAAACAGTAGCAAACCTCCAGACCGTGATATAAATCTCAAACCTTTTCAGATGCAACCTGCCTGGCTTCCCAGGAACCTATCCCAATGCCCAATCTAAAATTCTCCCTCTAACCACACATTAATCTGCACTATCCTCCTATTTCAGTATACTCCAGTATGTGGCATCGAGTAATCCAGAGATTGCTGCCTTTTAAGCCCTACTTCTTAATTTTGTTCCTTTATTACAACAGTGACTATTTCATTCCAGATTACTGTTCCAAAGCACTCCGCAGTAAGAGATCATTTGACAAACTACAGATGATCGCTTAGATTTGTGTTGTTTTCACTTGTTTTTTTAATTAATTTTAAAGTCACATCAGTATTATGGTAAATAGGACAATTTAAATTGTTAATTGAATTATATTTGAAAAATATCAACCTTCATTGCAGCTGTTAAGAATATTTTCATATTTTATCAAAATGCATGATGCTGGGGTTTTAAATTTCCATTTCGGATATGTGCATTATTCATTAAACGTTATAAATAATTACAACTCGTTAAAATGTAAAAGTTAGCTGCAGATGGCTCTCTGAATACCTTTACACATTTTTCAAATATAACATATTATGACTAATCACAATATTCTACACAAACAATAAAATATTTAAATCAGTATTGCTGGTTAGGAGCATGCATCGACAGTGCAGCTCAAAATTCTGCGTGGACTGTCGATTCTCATGTGGTGACTCCCAGCAGGTGTCATCAGCAAATCTGCCAAAAGAAAAACTTGCACAGAAATTGATATGTGAATAAAAGCGTTATTCCAAGACTGCTTTCAGGCAGTCTGAAGGAGCAGGAATAAATCAATGTGACTAATTTTTCCATTTGGGATGAAAAAAAGAAAATGCTGTAAATATTCAACAGCTTAAACAGTATTAGTGGAGAGAGAAACAGAGTTAATATTTCACGTCAATGACCTTTCATCAATTTTGAGTGGTATTTTACTTTTGTCAATTTGAAGACTGGTTTTAAAAATGCTCAAATAAATGAACTGATAAATTTTGCCTCTGTACCACAGATTAACACACAAACTGAAAAACATGTTGCTCCATTACATGAACAAGTTTCAGCAAACCGTCAAGGGGAAAGGACAAGAAACAAAGTAGAAGCAGGACTAGGCCATTTAGCTCTTCAAGCCTGGTCTGCCATTCATTATCAAATTCAATACCATGATCCCCCCCACTCCCCCCTCCCCCAATATCCCTTGATCCCTTTAGCACCAAGAGTTATATCTAATTCTTTCTTGAAATCACACTATGTTTTGGCCTCAACTACTTTCTGTGGTCGTGTATTCCACAGATTCACCACTCTCTTGATGAAGAAATTTCTTCTCACCTCCGTCCCTTATCCTCAAACTATGACCCCAGGTTCTGGGCTCCCCACCCTTGGGAACATTCTTTCTGAATGCTCTGTCTAGTCCCGTGAGAACTTTATATGTTTCTATGAGATCCCCTCTTACTCATCTAAAACCCCAATGAATATAATCCTAACCAACTTAGTCTCTCCTCATATGCCATACCAGGAAACAGCCTGGCAAACTTCGCTGTACTCCATCTATAGCAATGATGTGGAGATGCCTGCATTGGACTGGGGTGGGCACAGTAAGAAGTCTCACAAATTTTATGATTTGAATACCGGAATAGAGATGTTTTACTGCAATTGCATAGGATGTTGGTGAGGCCACACCTTGAGTACTGTGTGCAGTTTTGGTGTCCTTTTGAGGAAGGATGTTTTTGCTATAGATGGGCACAGTAAGAAGTCTCATAACATCAGGTTAAAGTCCAACAGGTTTATTTGGAAGCTTTTGGAGCGCTGCTCCTTCATCAGGTGAGTCAAGGAGCAGCGCTCCGAAAGCTCATGATTCCAAATAAACCTGTTGGACTTTAACCTGATGTTATGAGACTTCTTACTGTGCCCATCTATAGCAAAAACATCCTTCCTCAAAAGGACACCAAAACTGCACACAGTACTCAAGGTGTGGCCTCACCAACATCCTATGCAATTGCAGTAAAACATCTCTATTCCGGTATTCAAATCATAAAATCCCTACAGTGCAGAAGGAGGCCATTCGACCCATTGAGCCTGCACTGACCTTGCACCCAGGCCCTATCTTCGTAACTCCACATATTTACCCTGACACAGTAAGGGGCTATTTAGCATGGCCAATCAACCTAACCCGCACATATTTGGACTGTGGGAGAAAACCGGATCACCCAGAGGAAACCCACGCAGACACGGGGAGAACATGCAAACTCCACACAGACAGTTACCAATTGAGCCCGGGTCCCTGGCCCTGAGAGGTAGCAGTGCTAACCAGAGCGCCACCGTGCCATCCTCTCGCTATGAAGGCCAATATACATTTGCCTTTATTACTGCCTGCTGTACCTGCACGCTTAGTTTCAGTGACTGATGCACAAGGATACCAAGGTCTCGCTGAGTATCCACCTCTCAATTTACACCCAAATAATAATTGTCTTCTATTTTTGCTACTGAAGTGGATACCCTCACATTTATCCACTTTATATTGCATCTGCCAAGCATATGCCCATACACTCAGCTTGTCCAAATCACTCTGAAGCATCTCTGCATCCCCTTCACAGTGTGGAGATGCCGGCGTTGGACTGAGGTAAACACAGTAAGGAGTCTAACAACACCAGGTTAAAGTCCAACAGGTTTATTCATGAATGTGGAGATGCTGGCGTTGGACTTGGGGTAAACTTGTTGGACGTGGGGTAAACCTGTTGGACTTTAACCTGGTGTTGTTAGACTCCTTACTGGTGTTTCCCCTTCACAGCTCAGCTTTCCACCCAACTTTGTATCATCTGCAGATTTGGAGATAATATAGTTAGTTCCCTTGTCCAAATCCTTAACATATGTGAACAGCTGGGGTCCTACCACAGATCCCTGCAGTACCCACTAGTCACTGCTTGCCAATCGGAAAACGATCCATTTAATCCAACTCTTTGCTTCCTGGCTGCTAACCAGCTTCCTATCCATCTCAAGACACTACCTGCAATCCCATAAGCTTTATCTTCACATATTAATCTGTTATGTGAGATCTTGTTGAAAGCCTTCTGAAAGTCCAAATGAACCACATCCACCTGTTCTTCCTGGTCAACTCTACAAATTATATCCTCGAAGAATTCCAGTAGATTTGTCAAGAATGATTGCCCTTTCATAAATCCATGCTGACTTTATCTGATTAAACTATTGCTTTCCAAATGCTGTGTTATGAAATCCTTGATAATAGACTCTAGCAACTTCTATCTACGGATTCTTTGCAGGCTCATTGGTCTATAGTTTCCTGGTTTCTCTCTACCTCGCTCTTTGAATAGCGGGCTTACATTAATGTTATGGTTCAGGTCAGAAACTCCAAAGTTTTTTTTAATGAAGGATGCCTGAATCATAAGTTTTGCATTGTGAATTTGGATAGGATAAGCATGAGATATTTCACTTCAGGAATTATTCAAGTTACCCACGAGGGAGCTTTTAGCAAACAAAGGTTATTTAAGAATATAGTTAACATGTATAGTAAGAAAATTAGCAAGACCTTTAATCAATTACAAACAATCATGACAATGTATAACCCTTAATGAATATATAAGCTGTCCCAATCAAACCAACCTCCATAAACAACCCTTTAAACAGGTTCAACACAGCATAGACTAAGGCTCATACGATACTGGGGTCGAGGCTGTTAGTTAAATTCTATAGTCAAATGCTCTTGAGACTCAGAACAGTTTGAAGACAGGACAGCTTCCCCAAAACACCAGAGAGAGACTCTGGTCCAGCCCCTAACAATAGCAGATTTTCACCCTTCAGGAAAACAAGATCTGGTTTTCATCTAACCAACAGAATTTTCAAAACAACAGGGAGAGGGGAAAAAACACTTCTTTTTAGCTTGCTGTCCCTTCTAAAACTTAAACCTGCAGCTCCGAACTGAAATGGAATCCTTGTCATCTGACCTGCCCAGTTTTTTTCCCCTCCCAACAATGACATCACCTAAAGGTGTGAGCATGAATTTTTAAAAAAACTCTTTAAAAAGGTACACTAACATCACACTAGTTACCCTGAAATCTGTAGGAACCATTCCAAAATCCAAAGAATTTTTGAAAATGGCCACCAATGGATCTACTATTTTAGGGCCACTTCCTTAAGTACTCTGGGATGAAGATTATCAGGTCCTGGAGATTTATCTACCTTCAATCCCATCAATTTCCCAAAACCATTTCTCCACTCATCCTGATTTCATTCAGCTCCTCATTAAAACTGGTTTCTCAGAACTTCTGGTACATTTGCCTTCGTTTGTGAAGACAGAGGCAGACTAATGTAAGAATTTAGTCCCTCAGCCATTTCTTTGCTTCCCCAATTGTAAGAGGCCTACATTTGATTGTCAATCATTTTCTCTATACATATCTACAGAAACTTTTAGTCAATTTTTATGTTCCCCACTATCTTACCTTCGTACTCTATTTTCACCTTCCTAATCAATCCTTTGGTCCACCTCTGCTGAATTTTATACTGCTCCCAGTCATCAGGTTTATTGATTTTCCTTGCCAATTTGTATGTTTCTTCTTTGAATCCAATACCATTTTTAATTTCCCTTGTAAGCCATGGTTTGGTCCCAGTTCCCTTTCCACTCTTGCATAAAAAAGCAATAAACGACTTTGAGTTCATCTATTCATTCCTTGAATGCCTGAAATTGCCAGTCCATTGTCCTTCCTTTCAGTAATGTTTCCCTGTCTATCGAAGCCAACTCATATCATCATCTTTAATGAAATTCAGAACCCTGGTCTCAGAATCAACCACCTCAGTATCCAACTTGACAAAGAACTCTATCATATTATGGTCACTCAACCCCAAGAGTTCTCTCATAAATAGATTACCAACTAATCCCCTCATTGCATCTTCTCAAGAAAAAAAACAGCTGGGGTGAGAAATGGGGCTAGCAGGGGTATTTCAGCAGGATTGCAACAAATTTAACAGATCAAATGAGGAGTTAACCAAGGACCATTTCATTATTCTGACTGAGGAAAGAATAAGGAAAATAAATAGATGCAATATCAAATTTACCAACTACCAGGAGTATAAAGTTACATGTCAAGAGGAATACAAATTGCCACGTGAAGATTTATCTTTTGAAGTTCCCTACTGCATGAGCAGAAATTTCTAATGATTTCATTGTGAAATAACTTCTCAGAGCCCAGTGACCCTTCATTAGAGTCCCTTTATTTACAACTTATCTCCACTCCTAAGAGTGCTTCAGGTAGAATGCCAGAAGCAGGAATGTCAGTAGACTTGACACTCCTCAATATATACACTGGTGAGACTCCTTGATTGGGCAGGCAATCATTACCTCAAATCAGGAAGCTCATACTCCAAGAGGCCAATCTCATGGGCCCCTTTGAGGTCATTATACATCTTCCCCTTAGGTGCAAGGAACCTTGGCAGCTCATGCTCCTCAAGAGTCTTTTGCAAGCTTTCAGCACTAGATCCGGTTTCTCCAACTCAGCATGCAACGTGTGCAGGGTATATCGAAAAGGCGCTAATCTGTTACAATGCGAGTGCCAGAGTTCTGGTTCACTCCATTCCTTGGGAGGCAAACAAGTAGCCATGGCTTCATCCATAGTGTCCATTTTGGACTCCGAATTCCTAACTACGAGCATCGGAAAGCCGAGGGGAGGCTGGTCCGGGAGGACGCTCCTCAGTTCTCAGTCCACAGGACATTGTAGGCTCCTGGATGAACTGTGATTCAAGGCCCGCACCTGGTCTAGATATTTTTCCTGGGTGGCTTCACCCACGTATATTCGGAGGATACCGTCCTCATTCTCGAGTCAACTGTTCCCGGTAGCAAAGTGGGCCACCAGGTGCAATTCTTTACCAGTACTTTTTCACCAGCCTCCAATTGTCTCACCTAGCTGCTGTTGTGACCTCTGCATTCGGCTTCTTGCTGCCTTTCCATCTTCCCCCCAGGTTCAAGAAAATCAAACTCAATCTAGTGCGGAGTCATAGTCAGTGAGTCAGAGGTTTACAGTATGGAAACAGGCCCTTGGCCCAACTTGACCATGCTGCCCTTTTTGAAAAACAACTATGCTAGTCCCAATTGCCCACGCTTGGCCCATATTCCTCTATACCCATCTTATTCATGTAACTGTCTAAACGCATTTTAAAAGACAATATTGTACCTGCCTCTACTACTACCTCTGGCAGCTTGTTCCAGACCTCAACACCCTGTGTGTGAAAAAATTTCCGTTCTGAACCCTTTTGTATCTCTCCCCTCACACCTTAAACCTATATCCTCTAGTTTTAGACTCCCCTACCTTTGGGAAAAGATATTGACTATCTAGCTGATCTATGCCCCTTATTATTTCATAGACCTCTATAAGATCACCCCTCAGCCTTCTCCGTGCCAGAGAAAAAAGTCCCAGTCTATCCAGCTTTTCCTTGTAACTCAAACCATCAAGTCCCAGTAGCATGCCAGTAAATCTCTTCTGCACTCTTTCTAGTTTAATATCCTTTCTATAACAGGGCGACCAGAACTGTACACAGTATTCCAAGTGTAGCCATACCGATGCTTTGTACAACTTCAACAAGACATCCCAACTCCTGTATTCAATGTTCTGACCGATGAAACCAAGCATGCCGAATGCCTTCTTCACCACTCTGTCCACCTGTGACTCCACTTTCAAGGAGCTATGAACATGTACCCGTAGATCTCTTTGTTCTGTAACTCTCCCCAATGCCCGACCATTAACTGAGCAAGTCCTGCCCTGGTTCAATTACCAAAATGCATCACCTCGCATTTGTCTAAATTAAACTGCATCTGCCATTCACCAGCCCATAGTGGACAGTAGAGATAACCATCTCTACTGTCCACTATGCCACCAATCTTGGTTTCATCTGCAAACTTACTAACCATGTCTCCTAAATTCTCATCCAAATCGTTAACATAAATGACAAATAACAGTGGATCCAACACCAATCCCCGAGGCACACCGCTGGTCACAGGCCTCCAGTTTAAAAAAACAACTCTCTACAACCACCTTTTGTCTTCTGTCATCAAGCCAATTTTGTATCCATTTGGCTACTGTGGTGAACCATCGTTGGTTCCCACTGGATAGTGCTGAGCCAGGGGCTGGCCAGGACTACAAGGATGTACATATGTTACTGTTGGATTGTGCTATTGTTGCTGTTGGGTTAGGGTGGGGTTGTTACACCTGTGTATGTTACTATTGTGGCACATCCCAGTCGGGCTCCGCCTCCTGGGAGAGGTATAAGAGTCCCTGCTCTGGCCGGGACCCCTTCAGTCTGGGATAGTGTACATAAGTTCTGATAGCTTCATTAATAGGAAATAAAAGCCTTCATTTACTGAAGCCTCGAGCCTCGTGTCTAAATTGATGTGCATCAATTTTATTTATTACTATTAAACTCTCGAC
Source organism: Mustelus asterias (assembly GCF_964213995.1). Classification (NCBI taxonomy): domain Eukaryota; kingdom Metazoa; phylum Chordata; class Chondrichthyes; order Carcharhiniformes; family Triakidae; genus Mustelus; species Mustelus asterias. The sequence goes on along the minus strand of NC_135814.1, from coordinate 75,863,513 downwards.
GGAAAAAAAAAGGAGAGTATGGAGCAAATTCTCAAGCCAGAAGATCTGACGCTAGATCCACGTGCGGTGGGCGCTTCTAACACCTTCGACCACTGGCTGAAGTGTTTCGAAGATTACCTAGCAGCCTCCGCAGCGGTCACTACAGATGATGACAGACTCCAGGTCCTCCATGCGAGGGTAAGCGACACAGTCTACCTCGCGATCCGTGTGGCCACTAATTACCCTAAGGCCCTCGAGCTTCTAAAGAAGTGCTATACAAAACCACCTAACGAGATACACGCTCGTTACCTCCTAGCCACACGACGACGGTAGTCGGGCGAAACGATGGAGGACTATGCCAATGAGCTCTTACAGCTAGCCAGGGGCTGTGACTGCAAAGCTGTGTCGGCTGAGCAGAGCATGTACGACCTCGCCCGAGATGTGTTTGTGGCCGGGGTCGGATCATCATACATCCGTCTCAAACTGCTGGAAAAGGGTAACCTTAACCTTACCCAGACCATCGAATTAGCAGAAATGCTCGAGTCGGCTTCAAAGAGCTTAGTCTTATATCCAGAGGACCATGTGGAGACAACGTGGCAGGAGCAGTCGCAAATCCCTCCTCGCCCCTCGGGCTCGAAGTGCTGTGTTATGGTGTGCTCCCATTCGGGCCAGACAACGGCTGCAGCCCCATGCGGCCCGCGGTGCTATTTCTGTGGAGGAGCAAAACATACCCGACAAAAGTGTCCCGCTAAAGCGGTAATGTGCACCGCATGCGGTAAAAAAGGGCATTATGCAAAGGTGTGCCGATCGAAACCCAGGAACGGCAGTGCGGCCTGCGATTCTTCAGAGCTTGGATCATCATCATCATAGTCGTCGCGGGGTTCGTCCACGTGCGAGTCCAGGACGACGCCATTACGGTCGGAGGAGTATGACCACCAGGGGTCGCTGAGTTTGGCGCCCTCACCCACGTGCGATTCATGGGGGCAGCCATGTTGGTCGACACTGACCACGAACGACCAGCACGGGTCCTCCGCATCGATTTCAGCTGCCTGCAGTGGCGTTCATGAACCAACGGTGACGTTGGTCATCCTGGACCAGGCCAAGCCTCATAGGCTCGATCGTTCAATGATGGATATCCAGGTAAACAATCATGTGCTTTATTGTCTGTTTGACAGCGGGAGCACTGAGAGCTTTATCCACCCAGACACTGAAGAGGTGTGGACTCCAGATTCAACCTGCCAAACAGACAATCTCTATTGCATCAAGGTCCCGGTCTGTTGCCGTGCTAGGGAGTTGCGTGGTTACCTTGAAAAGTACAAGGCACAGTTTACGAGCGCTTCAAGCTCCTTGTGTTGCCGTATCTTTGCGCGCCAATACTTCTCGGACTAAACTTCATGGTCCACTCGAGGAGTGTAATCCTACAGTACGGTGGGCCACTCCCTTCGCTGGCAGTGGGAGAACAGCTGCAGTCTCCAAATTGCCCAACGCGCCCCGCCTGCAACCTCTCGACGTTAAAGATCACCACACCCTCCTTATTTCAGAATCTGGTACCAGGCTGCAAGCCCATCGCTACTAAAAGTAGGCGTTACAGCACTGAGGGTCGGATCTTCATTAGATCTGAGGTTCAGCGGCTCCTCAAAGAAGGGATCATACAACCCAGTGTTAGTCCGTGGAGAGCACAGGTTGTGGTAGTCAAGAGCGGGAACAAACCCCGGATGGTCATTGACTACAGTCAGACCATTAACCGATATACGCAGCTGGATGCGTATCCCCTCCCGCGCATATCTGATATGGTCAATCAGATTGCGCAGTACCGGGTGTTCTCCACCATAGACCTCAGGTCCGCCTACCACCAACTCCCCATTCGCCCAGAGGACCGACAATACACGGCTTTTGAGGCGGATGGTCGCTTGTACCATTTTCTTAGGGTTCCCTTTGGTGTCACCAATGGGGTCTCGGTCTTCCAGCGTGCTATGGACCGAATGGTGGACCAGAACAGGCTGCGGGCTACCTTCCCGTACCTGGATAATGTCACCATCTGCGGCCATGATCAGCAGGACCATGACACAAACCTCCAGAACTTCTTACGCACTGCATCTCGCCTGAACTTGACCTACAACAGGGAGAAGTGTGTGTTCCGTACGCGCCGTTTAGCCATCCTGGGATACGTGGTGGAAAACGGGGTCATTGGCCCTGATCCAGACCGTATGCGCCCCCTTGCTGAACTTCCCTTGCCTGCTAGTGCAAAAGCACTGAGAGGATGCCTAGGCCTCTTCTCATATTATGCGCAGTGGGTTCCCAACTACACGGACAAAGCCCGTCCACTTAAGTCCACGACTTTTCCCCTAACACCAGAGGCCCAATTGGCCTTCAAGAAATTGAAAGACGACATCGCGAAAGCTACGATGCAAGCGGTAGACGAGTCCATCCCCTTTCAGGTGGAAAGCGATGCATCTGATTTTGCCCTGGCCTCCACACTTAACCAGGCGGGCAGGCCCGTCGCATTTTTTTCCCGCACCCTCCAAGGCCCCGAAATTCGACATTCAGCGGTGGAAAAGGAGGCTCAGGCCATTGTGGAGGCCGTCAGACACTGGCGCCATTACTTGGCAGGAAAACGGTTCACCCTGATCACGGACCAGCGGTCCATGGTGTTCATGTTTAACAACACGCAGAGGGGCAAGATCAAGAATGACAAGATCTTGCGGTGGAGAATTGAACTCTCCACCTATAACTACGATATCATGTATCATCCAGGGAAACTCAATGAGCCCTCGGATGCCCTCTCGCGTGGAACATGCGCTAGTATTCAGGAGGATCGTTTGAACGCCCTCCATAATGATCTGTGCCATCCTGGGGTCACTCGGCTCTACCACTTTGTAAAAGCCCGCAACCTGCCTTACTCGGTGGAGGACGTCAGGTCGGTAACAAGGAGCTGTCGGATTTGCGCGGAATGCAAACCGCACTTTTACCGACCTGACCGGGCACATTTGGTCAAGGCCACTCGTCCCTTCGAGAGACTGAGTGTTGATTTTAAGGGCCCCCTTCCCTCAACAGATCGGAACGTGTACTTTCTAAACATCATCGAGGAGTACTCCCGGTTCCCTTTTGTTGTTCCCTGCTCGGATACATCTGCTGCCACGGTGATCAAGGCATTCCGTGATCTTTTTACCCTGTTCGGGTACCCCAGCTACATCCATAGTGACAGGGGCTCGTCGTTCATGAGCGATGACTTGAGGCAATTCCTGCTCTCATACGGGATTGCCTCTAGTAGGACCACGAGTTATAACCCATGGGGTAATGGACAGGTGGAACGAGAGAATGCTACCGTCTGGAAGGCTGTCTTATTGGCGTTGAAATCCAAAGGTCTTCCAGTCTCCCGTTGGCAGGAGGTCCTCCCTGATGCGCTTCACTCTATTCGCTCCCTCCTGTGTACGGCAACCAATGCTACTCCCCACGAGAGGATGTTCTCATTCCCTCGGAAGTCTTCCTCGGGGATATCTTTACCGTCTTGGTTGACGTACCCAGGACCCGTCCTCCTGCGGCGACATGCAAGGGACCGCAAGTCCGACCCCTTGGTCGAACAGGTCCATCTCCTCCACGCCAACCCTCAGTATGCCTATGTGGCATACCCTGACGGGCGAGAGGACATGGTCTCGATCCGAGATCTGGCGCCAGCAGGGGACGTAGCAACCCCTGTCGCTCCCATACCCCAGTCACAAACCCATTATCTCTCATTTCTTCCCCGGACACGGCGCGGGCAGCATCGGGACCATTGCTTAACAATTTTACTCCCATGTACAGCTTGCCTGAGCCCAGAAGATGGTTGCCACCGCAGGGCGTGTCAGGATCCCCTGCACCACCGTCACCCCAGGGTCAACCGGCCTGAGAGTCCGTGGAAGAACAGCTGGACGCCGTTTTGGGGAGAATGCCACCGCAAGTGCCTACTCCGGTGTCACCGCCGGTATTGAGGAGGTCACAACGACGGTGCGGTCCCCCTGACCGTCTGAACTTATAGACTGCTGACATTTTATTCTGGTTTTTGTACCCCGCCGGCCTTTGTTTCAAAGGAGGGGTGAATGTGGTGAACCATCGTTGGTTCCCACTGGATAGTGCTGAGCCAGGGGCTGGCCAGGACTACAAGGATGTACATATGTTACTGTTGGATTGTGCTATTGTTGCTGTTGGGTTAGGGTGGGGTTGTTACACCTGTGTTGTGGCACATCCCAGTCGGGCTCCGCCTCCTGAGAGAAGTATAAGAGTCCCTGCTCTGGCCGGGACCCCTTCAGTCTGGGATAGTGTACATAAGTTCTGATAGCTTCATTAATAGGAAATAAAAGCCTTCATTTACTGAAGCCTCGAGCCTCGTGTCTAAATTGATGTGCATCAGCTACTTCATCCTGGATCCTGTGAGATTTAATCTTATGCAACAACCTACCATGCGGTACCCTGTCAAAGGTTGTCTGCCGATGAACAATTCTGTGGGTGCTATTCTTGTAGTGGCATGGGGGGGGGGGGGGGGATTGTCCTATCATCAAATAACCAAGGGGAGAGGCTGTATCCATTGAGGCTGCTGGCTGGTTTTTTAAACGGTAAGAAGTCTCACAACACCAGATTAAAGTCCAACAGGTTTATTTGGTAGCAAATACCGCATTTGCTACCAAATAAACCTGTTGGACTTTAACCTGGTGTTGTGAGACTTCTTACCGTGTTCACCCCAGTCCAACGCCGGCATCTCCACATCATGGTTTTTTAAAACCAGCTTTTAAAGTCTGGACTGCTCGACAATAGATAGGCTCAGCTATTTCAGCAAGTAGTACACAATGGAGCCTATTAAACAGAACAAGAACAGATGGTCTTTATTTTTCTAAACTATGCCAAATGTCCTGTTAACAAAAGCAGTTGAAGAGCAAATGGAGGCTTTTTCCTCTCCTCTCGGTGAAAACAGCTGGACTCATTCACATCACCTCATATTACTGAGATTCCAAGCAGTATTTTCTAAAGTTTTTAAATGCATAAAAGCCCCTTTCCCAATGCAAAAAAAGTACTTTGTTGCATCTCAACACTTACACAATGTTGATCAATCTAACGATCAACTTACCTTTGCAGGACAGTACCTCAATCTATCATTGCAACAAAAACACAGACATACAATACCTAATTATTGAAACTGAAAGAACATTTTTGTTGTATTTGAAAGCTCACACAGAAAAACTTTTGGGTTTCTGACATGGAACTGGATTCTTCTGACATGTCATTAACCTACTTACAGAAGGGCCCGGCTCCACAAAAAAATATTGGGGGCTTTAAAAGCACCCACTTGCACTAACTGTCCGCACCCTTATCCCATGCCAGCAAAATTGGTGGAAATGGGAATGGGAACACAGATCCTAGGATCTGGATGTGGCAGTCATTTTTTAAAAGAGCTCTGTGTCGTGCAACGCAGCAAAAGCTCCAGGTCCTTAGGCAGAATTAAATGGCCTGCCGGCAGCAAGGTTGCCAAGCAGGGTGCACATAAAAGCAAACCTGGCCTCCCAGATAGCGCTCCCAATCAAGGCAAATTGTCTGGATCAAGGGATGCAACATTGGGAAACGGAGGGGGTGGCCCAGTGAGAGCCACACTCCTGCCCTTTTTTCAGACACAAAGCCTCCCCCAACTAGGCAGTGACCCTCTCCCATGACCCCTTTCCCACCCTGACTCAGTGGCCTGGATCTCTTGGCACTGATGAGCTATGGAGAGCTGCTGATTTCTGCCAGCTCTCATGGGTGGGATCTTTGCCCCAGGATCTTGCATCCTGGGAAAGGCCCAAAGTTTGACAGTTAAGTGCACCTAACTCCATTGTGCCTTCTCCAGAGGTGGCATGCAGATTCCACCAGTTCTCCAACTGGCAGGCAAGACCCCGATGCCAACATTAAATTCTACCCCACGTGTCAAATTATCTGCCCTCACAAAAGATGTATTTATCTCCCGGGCGGCACAACCAGAGTGCTTCCCAAACAGAGCATATTACTTTGTCTACGCCAATTGAATATGCTGGAAGGAGACCTCAATATTATCTATCACTTCAAAATGTCTGTACCAAACACCACCAATTAGAAACATAGAAAAACTACAGCACAATACAGGCCCTTCAGCCCACAAAGTTGTGCCGAACATGTCCCTACCTTACCGATTACTAGCCTTACCTATAAACCTCTATCTTACTAAGTTCCATGTACTTATCTAAAAGTCTCTTAAAAGACCCTATCGAATCCGCCTCCATCACCATTGCTGGCAGCCCATTCCACGCACCCAGCACCCTCCGAGTGAAAAACTTACCCCTGACATCTCCCCTGTACCTACTCCCCAGCACCTTAAACCTGTGTCCTCTTGTGGTAACCATTTCAGCCCTAGGAAAAAGCCTCTGTGTGTCCACTCGAACAATACCTCTCAACATCTTATACACCTCTATCAGGTCACCCCTCATCCTTCATCTCTCCAAGGAGAAAAGGCCGAGCTCACTCAACCTATCCTCATAAGGCATGCCCCCCAACCCAGGCAACATCCTTGTAAGTCTCCTCTGCACTCTTTCTATGGCTTCCACATCCTTCCTGTAATGAGGCGACCAGAACTGAGCATAGTACCCCAAGTGTGGTCTGACCAGGGTCTTATATAGCTGCAACATTATCTCACGACTCCTAAACTCAATTCCTCAATTGATGAAGGCCAATACACTATACGCCTTCTTAACCACAGCCTCAACCTGCACAGCTGCTTTGAGCGTCCTACGAACTCGGACCCCAAGATTCTTCTGATCTTCCACACTGCCAAGAGTCCTACCATTATTATATTCTGCCATCCTATTTGACCTGCCAAAATGGACCACCTCACACTGATCTTGGTTAAACTCCATCTGCCATTTCTCCGCCCAGTCTTGCATCCTATCAATGTCTCGCTTGCAGCTTCTGACATCCCTCTACACTATCCACAACACCTCCAACCTTTGTGTCATCAGCAAACTTACCAACCCATCCCTCCACTTCCTCATCCAGGTCATTTATAAAAATCACAAAGAGTAAGGGTCCCAGAACAGATCCTTGGGGCACTCCACTGGTGACCGACCTCCATTCAGAATATGACCCATCTATAACCACTCTTTGCCTTCTGTGGGCAAGCCAGTTCTGGATCCACAAAGCAATGTCCCCTTGGATCCCATGCCCCCTCACTTTCTCAATAAGCCTTGCATGGGGCACCTTATCAAATGCCTTGCTGAAGTCCATATATACTACATCTTCTGCTCTTCCTTCATCAATGTGTTTAGTCACATCCTCAAAAAATTCAACCAGGCTCATAAGGCATGATCTGCCTTTGACAAAGCCATACTGACTATTCTTAATCATATTATACCTCTCTAAATATTCATAAATCCTGCCTCTCAGGATCTTCTCCATCAACTTACCAACCACTGAGGTTACACTCACTGGTCTATAATTTCCAGGGCTATCTCTACTCCCTTTCTCGAATAAAGGAACAACATCCGCAATCCTCCGGAACCTCTCCCGTCTCCATTGATGATGCAAAGATCATCGCCAGAGGCTCAGCAATCTCCTCCCTCGCCTCCCACAGTAGCCTGGGGTACGTCTCATCCGGTCCCGGCGACTTATCTAACTTGATGCTTTTCAAAAGCTCCAACGCATCCTCTTTCTTAATATCTACATGCTCAAGCTTTTCAGTCCGCTGCAAGTCTGCACTACAACCACCAAGATCCTTTTCCATAGTGAATACTGAAGTAAAGTATTCATTAAGTACCTCTGCTATTTTTTCCGGTTCCATACAAACTTTCCCACCTTCACACTTGATAGGTCCTATTCTTTCACGTCTTATCCTCTTGCTCTTCACATACTTGTAGAATGCCTTGGGGTTTTCCTTAATCCTGCCTGCCAAGGCCTTCTCATGACCCCTTCTGGCTCTCCTAATTTCCTTCTTAAGATCCTTCCTATTAGCCGTATACTCTTCAAGATCTCTAACATTACCTCGCTCCCTGAACCTTTTGTAAGCTTTTCTTTTCTTCTTGACTAGATTAATTACAACCTTTGTACACCACGGTTCCTGTAACCTACCATAACTTCCTTGTCTCATTGGAACGTTGCTATGCAGAACTCCAGACAAATATTCCCTGAAAATTTTCCACATTTCTTCCGTACATTTCCCTGAGAAAATCTCTTTCCAATTTAAGCCTCCAATTTCCTGCCTGATAGCCTCATAATTCCCCTTACTCCAATTAAACACTTTTCTAACTTGTCCGATTTTATCTCTCTCCAATGCTATTGTAAAGGAGATAGAATTATGATCACCATCTCCAAAATGCTCTCCCACTGAGAGATCTGACACCTGCCCAGGTTCATTTCCCAATACCAAATCAAGTACAGCCTCTCTACATACTGTGTCAAGAAACCCTCCTGAACACACCTAACAAACTCCTCCCCATCTACACCCCTTACTCTAGGGAGATTCCAATCAAGATTTGGGAAATTAAAATTTCCCATCATGACAACTCTGTTATTATTACACCTTGTGGAGATGCCGGCGTTGGACTGGGGTGAACACAGTAAGAGTTTTAACAACACCAGGTTAAAGTCCAACAGGTTTATTTGATAGCAAATACCATTAGCTTTCGGAGCACTGCTCCTTCGTCGGATGGAGTGGAAATGTGCTCTCAAACAGGGCACAGAGACACAAAATCAAGTTACAGAATACTGATTAGAATGCGAATCCCTACAGCCAACCAACCTTAAAGATACAGACAATGTGGGTGGAGGGAGCATTAAGCACAGGTTAAAGAGATGTGTATTGTCTCCAGACAGGACAGCCTGCAAGTCCAGGAGGCAAGCTGTGGGGGGTTACTGATAATGTGACATAAATCCAACATCCCGGTTTAGGCCGTCCTCATGTGTGCGGAACTTGGCTATCAGTTTCTGCTCAGCGACTCTGCGCTGTCGTGAAGGCCACCTTGGAGAACGCTTACCTGAAGATCAGAGGCTGAATGCCCGTGACTGCTGAAGTGCTCCCCCACAGGAAGAGAACAGTCTTGCCTGGTGATTGGCGAGCGGTGTTCATTCATCCGTTGTCTTGGCGTCTGCATGGTTTCCCCAATGTACCATGCCTCGGGACATCCTTTCCTGCAGCGTATCAGGTAGACAACGTTGGCCGAGTTGCAAGAGTAGGTACCGTGTACCTGGTAGATGGTGTTCTCATGTGAGATGATGGCATCCGTGTCAATGATCCGGCACGTCTTGCAGAGGTTGCTGTGGCAGGGTTGTGTGGTGTCGTGGTCACTGTTCTCCTGAAGGCTGGGTAGTTTGCAGCGGACAATGGTCTGTTTGAGGTTGCGCGGTTGTTTGAAGGCAAGATGTGGGGGTGTGGGGATGGCCTTGGCGAGATGTTAGTCTTCATCAATGACACGTTGAAGGCTCCGGAGGAGATGCCGTAGCTTCTCCGCTCTGGGGAAGTACTGGACGACAAAGGGTACTCTGTCCACCGTGTCCCAGTTTGTCTTCTGAGGAGGTCGGTGCGGTTTTTCGCTGTGGCGCGTCGGAACTGTTGATCGATGAGTCGAACGCCATATCCTGTTCTTGAGGGCATCTTTCAGCGTCTGGAGGTGTCTGTTGCGATCCTCCTCATCCGAGCAGATCCTTTGTATACGGAGGGCTTGTCCGTAGGGGATGGCTTCTTTAACGTGTTTAGGGTGGAAGCCGGAGAAGTGAAGCATCATGAGGTTATCCGTGGGCTTGCGGTACAGTGAGGTGCTGAGGTGACTCTCCTTAATGGAGATGCGTGTGTCCAAGAATGCAACCGATTCCAGAGAGTAGTCCATGGTGAGTCTGATGGTGGGATGGAAATTGTTGATGTCATCATATAGTTGTTTCAGTGATTGCTCACCATGACTCCAAAGGAAGAAAATGTCATCGACATATCTAGTGTATAGCATCGGTTGAAGGTCCTGTGTGGTGAAGAAGTCTTGTTCGAACCTGTGCATGAAGATGTTGGCATATTGAGGTGCGAATTTGGTCCCCATGGCTGTTCCGTGTGAATGGATGAAGAACTGGTTGTTGAAGATGAGGACATTGTGGTCCAGGAGGAAGCGGATGAATTGTGAAATTGCACCTGGAAACTGGCAGTTGACGGCGTTGAGTACTGAGGCCATTGCAGCAATGCCATCATCGTGGGGGAGCTGGTGTAGAGCGCTGAGACATCCATTGTGACAAGGAGTGCTCCTGGTTCAACTGCTCCATGTGCGTTGAGTTTCTGTAGGAAGTCCGTAGTGTCACGACAAAAGCTGGGGGTTCTTTGTACAATGGGTTTCAGGATGCCCTCGACGTAGCCGGAGAGGTTCTCGCACAGGGTCCCATTGCCCGATACGATGGGACAGCCGGGTGCGTATGCCTTGTGTATCTTTGTGAGGCAGTAGAGATCTCCAACGCGGGGCGTACGTGGGATGAGAGCACAGAGGGTGCTTTGAAGGTCTGGATCAAAGGTTTTGATCAGAGTGTTGAGTTGACGGGTGTGTTCTTTGGTCGGATCTGTGGGTAACTGTCTGTAGTGTTCCTCGTTGTTCAGTTCTCTGATCAAGACCTTTGATCCGGACCTTAAAAGCACTCTCTGTGCTCTCATCCCACGTACTCCTCGCGTTGAAGATCTCTACTGCCTCACAAAAGATACACAAGGCAAACACACCTGGCTGTCCCATCGTATCGGGCAATGGGACCCTGTGCGAGAACCTCTCCGGCTATGTCGAGGGCATCCTGAAACCCATTGTACAAAGAACCCCCAGCTTTTGTCGCGACACTACGGACTTCCTACAGAAACTCAGCACACATGGAGCAGTTGAACCAGGAGCAATCCTCGTCACAATGGATGTCTCGGCGCTCTACACCAGCATCCCCCACGATGGCATTGCTGCAATGGCCTCAGTGCTCAGCGCCGACAACTGCCAGTTTCCAGGTGCAATTTCACAACTCATCCGCTTCCTCCTGGACCACAACGTCTTCACCTTCAACAACCAGTTCTTCATCCAGACACACGGAACAGCCATGGGGACCAAATTCGCACCTCAATATGCCAACATCTTCATGCACAGGTTCGAACAAGACTTCTTCACCGCACAGGACCATCAACCGATGCTATACACTAGATACATCGATGACATTTTCTTCCTTTGGAGTCATGGTGAGCAATCACTGAAACAACTATATGATGACATCACCAAGTTCCATCCCACCATCAGACTCACCATGGACTACTCTCCGGAATCGGTTGCATTCTTGGACACACGCATCTCCATTAAGGAGAGTCACCTCAGCACCTCACTGTACCGCAAGCCCACGGATAACCTCACGATGCTCCACTTCTCCAGCTTCCACCCTAAACACGTTAAAGAAGCCATCCCCTATGGACAAGCCCTCCATATACACAGGATCTGCTCGGATGAGGAGGATCGCAACAGACACCTCCAGACGCTGAAAGATGCCCTCAAGAACAGGATATGGCGTTCGACTCATTGATCAACAGTTCCGATGCGCCACAGCGAAAAACCGCACCGACCTCCTCAGAAGACAAACACGGGACACGGTGGACAGAGTACCCTTCGTCGTCCAGTACTTCCCCAGAGCGGAGAAGCTACAACATCTTCTCCGGAGCCTTCAACATGTCATTGAAGACGACGAACATCCCGCCAAGGCCATCCCCACACCCCCACTTCTTGCCTTCAAACAACCACACAACCTCAAACAGACCATTGTCCACAGCAAACTACCCAGCCTTCAGGAGAACAGTGACCACGACACCACACAACCCTGTCACAGCAACCTCTGCAAGACGCGCCGGATCATCGACACGGATGCCATCATCTCACGCGAGAACAACATCCACCAGGTACACGGTATATAGTCTTGCAACTCGGCCAACGTTGTCTACCTGATACGCTGCAGGAAAGGATGTCCCGAGGCATGGTACATTGGGGAAACCATGCAGACGCTACGACAATGGATAAATGAACACCGCTCGCCAATCACCAGGCAAGACTGTTCTCTTCCTGTGGGGGTGCACTTCAGCAGTCACGGGTATTCAGCCTCTGATCTTCAGGTAAGCGTTCTCCAAGGCGGCCTTCACGACACACGACAGCGCAGAGTCGCTGAGCAGAAACTGATAGCCAAGTTCCGCACACACGAGGGCGGCCTAAACCGGGATGTTGGATTTATGTCACATTATCAGTAACCCCCACAGCTTGCCTCCTGGACTTGCAGGCTGTCCTGTCTGGAGACAATACACATCTCTTTAACCTGTGCTTAATGCTCCCTCCACCCACATTGTCTGTATCTTTAAGATCTGGTTGGCTGTAGGGATTCGCATTCTAATCAGTATTCTGTAACTTGATTTTGTGTCTCTGTGCCCTGTTTGAGAGCACACTTCCACTCCATCTGACAAAGGAGCAGTGCTCTGAAAGCTAATAGTATTTGCTACCAAATAAACCTGTTGGACTTTAACCCGGTGTTGTTAAAACTCTTACATTATTACACCTTTCCAGGATCTGTTTCCCTATCCGCTCCTCAACATCCCTGTTACTATTGGGCGGCCTATAGAAAACACCCTTCCTGTTCCTAACCTCCACCCACAGAGACTCCGTAGACAATCCCTCCATGGTGTCCATCTTTTCTGCAGCCGTGACACTATCTCTGATCAACAGTGTCACTCCCCCACCTCTTCTGCCTCCCTCCCTGTCCCTTCTGAAACATCTGAAACCCGGCACTTGAAGTAACCAGTCTTGTCCCCGAGTCATCCAAGTCTCTGTAATGGCCACCACATCATATTTCCAAGTAGTGATCCACGCTCTAAGCTCATCCACTTTGTTCACAACACTCCCTGCGTTAAAATAGACACATCTCAAACCTTCGGTCTGAACGCTCCCCTTCTCTATCACCTGCCTATCCTCCCTCTCACACTGTCGACAAGCTTTCTCTATTTGTGAGCTAACCTCCTCTCTCCCAGTCACTTCAATTTGATTCCCACCCCACAACCATTCTAGTTTAAACTCTCCCCAGTAGCCTTAGCAAACCTCCCCGCCAGGATATTGGTCCCCCTGGGATTCAAGTGCAACCTGTCCTTATTGTACAGGTCACACCTGCCCCAAAAGAGGTCCCAATGATCCAGAAACCCGAGTCCCTGCCCCCTGCTCCAATCCCTCAGCCACGCATTTATCCTCCACCTCATTCCATTCCTACTCTCACTGTTGAGTGGCACAGGCAGCAATCCCGAGATTACTACCTTTGCGGTCCTTCTTCTCAACTCCCTCTATTCTCCTTTCAGGACCTCTTCCCTTTTCCTACCTATGTCATTGGTACCAATATGTACCACGACCTCTGGCTCTTCTCCCTCCCACTTCAGGATATCCTGGACGCGATCAGAAACATCCCGGATCCTGGCACCAGGGAGGCAAACACCCATCCGAGTTTCTTGTCTGCGTCCACAGATTCGCCTGTCTGACCCCCTCACTATAGAGTCCCCTATTACAACTGCCTTCCCCCTCCTTTCCCTACCCTTCTGAGCTACAGGACCGGACTCTGTGCCAGAGGCATGGCCACTGTTGCTTCCCCCAGATAGGCTGTCCCCCCCCAACAGCACTCAACCAGGAGTACTTATTGTTAAGGTGCACAGCCACTGGGGTACTCTCTAGTACCTGATCTTTCCCCTTCCCATTCCTAACCGTGACCCACTGGTCTGCCTCGCGTGGCCCCGGTGTGACCACCTGCCTGTAACTCCTCTCTATCACCTCCTCATTCTTCCTAACCAGATGAAGGTCGAGCTGCAGCTCCAGTTCCCTAACGTGGTCCCTTAGGAGCTGCACTCGACGCACCTGGCGCAGATATGGACGTCCAGGAGGCTAGGAGACTCCAGGACCTCCCACATCCGACACCGAGAACAACAAACTGGCCTCACTCATAATTCCCCCTTTCTTCAAATAACACAGGAAACAACTAAGAACTAAACCTACCCTGCCTCGCCCGTTTCCATGCAAACGTCTTCACGTTACTCTCGTCTGTGTAACTCGTTCCAGATAATGCTTCAATTTGAAACATAATGTTTTGAACACAGATCTAAATGCAACATTTAACATCAACTTGTTTTTTTTTAATTTTAGTGTTGCATAGTACAAAACAGCTTTAAACAGTGAAGGGTGCACCAAGTAGGTCCTTGGTGGCCATGGGGCTGGGCGAATGCCAAGGCGGGTTAGTTAGAAAACATGCCTCAGTTCTCAGTGCCTCTAGCCCTAACCCATCACACACCCTCTCTTTCTGCACCCTCCGCCCCCTCCCCCCCATTTCTGCACCCCCCCCCCCCCCAAATATCTTCATGCTATTTGCATGGCAACCCATGCCCCCTTATACCCAATATAACCTCCATGCCAACTCATGCTCCCATCCACACAGTCCTCCTCATACCACCCCTGCCAACTCATTTCCCCATCCACTTCCCCATGACCCTCTTATATAACCTCAAACCATCCTGAGTGTTCTCAATTTGGCAATGTTGTTTACAAACAAAAACAAAAATTCTGCCCACCTTCAGTGGTGGAGGTAAAAGAAACAGAAAATGCTGCAAATGCTCAACAGGTTTATCAGCATCAGAAAGAGAAACAGTTAACATTTCAGGTCAAGTAACTTACTGGTGTTGTTAACCTGTTGGCTTCACTGGGATGAACAATTTAAACTGCGATGACCAATTTCGACAGATAGCATCTTCCATAGTTCAGAATGAATGATAGAAGAAACATACTAATTAAATGCTAAAAGGCATAAGTTATAAGAAAATGAAAACACTAATTGCGAGTCAACATTCACTTAGAAACATAGAAGAAACAGAAAAAAGTACAGCACAAACAGGCCCTTCGGCCCACAAGTTGCGCCGGTCATGTCCCTACCTACCTCGGCTTATATATAGGCTTACCTATAACCCTCAATCCTATTAAGTCCCATGTACTCATCCAGAAGTCTCTTAAAAGACCCCATCGAGTTTGCCTCCACCACCACTGACGGCAGCCGATTCCACTCACCCACCACCTTCTGTGTGAAAAACTTACCCCCAACATCTCCTCTGTACCTACTCCCCAGCACCTTAAACCTGTGTCCTCTCGTAGCAGCCCTTTCAGCCCTGGGAAAAAGCCTCCGAGAATCCACCGGATCTATACCTCTCAACATCTTGTACACTTCTATCAGGTCACCTCTCATCCTTCGTCTCTCCAAAGGAGAAAAGACCGAGCTCCCTCAACCTATCCTCATAAGACATGCCAACCTCTTGCACTTGATTTGCTGCAACATTAATTAGGGAAAATCTGTCTAACCTAGTGGTGCCTAACAATTTCTCAGGTTTTTTGTGTGCCCACCATCTCCCCTTAGCCTGCCTCTGAACTTGCTTGAAACATGTTACTTATCGAATTTATTCCCAGTTCTGATGAAAGGAGATCAATCAGTTGGAGACTTGGGCGGAGAGATGGCAGATGGAGTTTAATCCAGACAAATGTGAGGTAATGCATTTTGGAAGGTCTAATACAGATAGGAAATATACAGTAAATGGCAGAACCCTTAAGGAGTATTGATAGGCAAAGGGATCTGGGTGTACAGGTATACAGGTCACTGAAAGTGGCAATGCAGGTGGAGAAGGTAGTCAAGAAGGCACACGGCATGCTTGTCTTCATCAGCCGGGGTATTGAGTTTAAAAATTGGCAAGTCATGTTGACGCTTTATAGAACCTTAGTGAGGCCGCACTTGGAATATAGTGTTCAATTCTGGTCGCCACACTACCAGAAGGATGTGGAGGCTTTGGAGAGGGTACAGAAAAGATTTACCAGGATGTTGCCTGGTATGGAGGGCATTAGCTATGAGGAGAGGTTGAAGAAACTTTGTTTGTTCTCACTGGAGAGACAGAGGTTGAGGGGAGACCTAATAGAAGTCTACAAGATTATGAAAGGCATGGACAGAGTGGATAGTCAGAAGCTTTTTCCCAGGGTGGAAGAGTCAATTACTGGGGGACATAGGTTTAAGGTGCAAGTTTTAAAAGAGATGTACGAGGCAGATTTTATTTATTTATTTATACACAGAGCGGTGGGTGCCTGGAACTCGTTGCCGGGGGAGGTAGTGGAAGCGGATACGGTAGTGACTTTTAAGGGGCGTCTTGACAAGTACATGAATGAGATGGGAATAAAGGGATATGGTCCCTGGAAGCGTAGGGGTTTTTAGTTAAGTCAGGCAGCATGGTCGGTGCAGGCTTGGAGGGCCGAAGGGCCTGTTCCTGTGCTGTAATTTTCTTTGTTCTAATCCAAAATGTCAACTCTGTTCCTCTTCTCACAAATGCTGCTGGAGCTGGTATTTCCAACGTTTTCTGTTTCTATTTCAGCTTTCCAACATCCAGTGTTTTACTTTTGAACTTTTCTTAATATGGTGAAACATTTGTCTTTTGATTGTTACATGCAACGCCATTGACCTTGAAAATGGTGAGCTGCAGAGTTTTTCCAGCATTTTTTGTTTTCATTATTATAGACTGGTGTGTTTTTCCAATGAATATAACCAGTAACTAGTCCTGAATTTCACCATTTAATGAGTGGCCATATCTCAAAAAATGGAGAATAGTTACAAAAGATCCTCAGGACCCCTGGGTTACAGAATTCAGAATCAGTCAAGATTCTCATCCCTCGCAGCTTTACTGGAAGTACACAATTGGATGTCAAAGGAGGACACACTGCGCTCAACTGTGATAATCCTTTTGGTTGAACAGCCTATGTGCCAATGCTCACTTTCAAGATTTGTACATAAATAATGATTATTTGGGCGAGATACCACAGGCTGTCACCATTCATTAAATCCTACCCAAACAATGACTTAAAACTTTTGTGACATGGAGATGTCGGTGTTGGTCTGGGGTAGACACAGTGATAAAGTCTTACAACACCAGGTTAAAATCCAACAGGTTTATTTGGAATCACAAGCTTTCGGAGCACTGCTCCTTCATCAGGTGAGTAGAGAGATGGGTTCACAAACACGGCATGTATCGGCAAAGACACAATTGCAAGATAATGGTTGGAATGAGAGTCTTTACAGGTACAGACAGTGCGAGTGGAGAGAGGGATAATCACAAGTTAAAGAATAAAGAAGAACAATTCACACTACTTTAGCCTGTGATTATCCCTCTCTCCACTTGCACTGTCTGTACCTGTAAAAACTCACATTCCAACCATTATCTTGCAATTGTGTCTTTGTCTATATGTGCCGTGTTTGTGAACCCACCAGTTGAAGGAACAGCACTCTGAAAGCTCATCATTCCTAATCAGCCTGTTGGACTTTAACCTGGTGTTAAAACTTTCAGAAAAAGAGAAGCACAGAAAAAGTATGTGAATGATTTGCAGGACAATGTATAGTACAAAAGTAACTATTAATTAACCTATGTTTAGTAATAATTGGACTACCAGCTAACCTACCTGGCCTGCCATAAATCTAATCCAGCAATCTTATGTCATGTCAGAACTCAAGCAAAAGCACCAATTTTAAGCAGTTAAGGATTCTGCAGCCAAAAACACATGCCAATGGACACATTTCAAAGAAGAAAATAATTGTTTTATGAATATTCTTTTGCAAAACAGAAAACAAAATGAAGCTCCAACTATATGTTAGCCAATGCATCTGCCATGGCTCCAAAAATAAGGCAAACAGTTATAGAAATATATTATCCAAACCCGAGGGATGATTTTAAAGCTTTAAATCAGAATGTAGGTTCAAGAGCTACAGAACAAATTGTACTAAGTCCAAAAAATAATGTCCACAAGCTTCTGACTGCCATAACTGTAGAGCACACAGATCATGGACAGTTTCTCAAAAATAAATTTAACGTATTTCGAATGCAGGAAGGGTACTGTACAAAAGTAACCATTAATACCTTACTTATAGGATGTTGCCCTGCAACAAATATGCATGGCAGTTCAGTGTCAATACACCAGCGTACCATGTTAGGACATGTACCTCAGATGGCCCTAACACCAAATTCGAAATGTGTCAAGGTATCTGCGCAGAACACAGATTTGAGACCACTTTATTGTAGGAGTAAAAAGCGTAATTTATTCACCTTCACCAGTAAGTTCACAGCAATATCTTCAGCTGTCCCAAACAAGGTACTTGTCAATGCAGATTATTTCAAAAGCATTTCGGTAAGTTACTTAAAAACTGCATTCGAAGAAATATATGCTTAGTTAGCCAGCGCTTTATCACACGCGCATCTTGCATATCGCTTCGGGATTGATTAATTATCATGTAGGTAGAAGCATGCACATGGATAACCTCTCGGGAAGGTAAATGACATACCTTAATGATGCTACTCCTGCGGGGTGTAGCTTTGGCAGCCTCAATGAGACAAGCTTCCACATCCCCTGTTGCTCCTCCGGACGCTGGTCCCCCGGGACTGAAACGGTCCCCGGCCGCTAAAAGGGCGCTTCTCCTCCTGATGCCCTTTCCGCTTACCACCACTCCTCCAGCAGTTTCCAAATCACCTTCCTCTGTTGTGCCCCAAGCTTTGTGGGAATCTCCAACTGACTCAGGCTCCCAAAGTACTTCAGAATCACGAAGTCCACTCTCCTTCCGACCTTCCGCCATTTTGTGCATAAATTATAGAAAACCAAACAAACTGCAAGTATTTTTTGTATTCTCAACAAAGTCTTCCAGCGGCAATGTTGTTAGACGAGAGTCCCATATCTGTCAGATCAAAACACACTTCGGAGAAGAACTCAGAGCTTGAAAAGAGGCATGGTTCTTGTGTCAGTGTGAAGTCAACTCAAATCTGCAAAACTTATATGTATATCGTTTTAACTGCGATAAAACTGGAAGTTTGCAGAATTTGCGCACTGATGCAAAGTACTGCCCCGCTAACACTTCTTTCTCCTATTTCTCGGTGTAAGCCCCCAACGACAGCTTGAAAATCCGTCGCTACTCCTACGATTGACGTCACCTTCCACCAGTCAGTGCAGCAAAGTCTGGTTTGGTGACCAATCCGCTGCCAATGTGGGAGGGAGTTCCTAACAAACCCAGAGGAAAGGATGAGGCTTCATTTATTACTCATGAAACAATATTACTACTTTAGAAAAAAATGGTTCACAAAAGTTCCAATGAGTGAAATTATTCGGTATGTTTAATTCGGGCGACATGTTTCTCACTTTTGAAACAAGTACATACTTTGAATAAATCTATTAATTCTAAACAATATACAAAGTGATTAGCGTTGATTCTCGCATGGAGTTTTGGTGGTTCAGAAGATTCTTTATTTCAGTCAAATTATCACCGATTTTTTTGAAATGGGAATAAATTGATGCACAGTTTGCAACATTTATTTTATGTGGGGGTTCAGTCGCAACTTTAGTTATTCAGCTACAGAAAAGTAATACAGCAATTCCGTCAGTAATTCGCTCTACCAAGTGCCCAATTTCACTCAATCATTTATCTGGTGAATTTATTTTGCAAAATATATCTGTGACCATGCATCAGAATGACTTAAGAGCTGTACGAATCGTTGGTCTAACGAAATTCCCCTTTATTCCATTTCAGCCAATGATGGAGAACATGATTTTACCAGACGCACGATCGCCCTCTGGCGCAAACACTGATATTTGGAAATGTTAAACGTTTCGACTACATGAGAAAGACGCTCAGTCTTTGAAATCTGCTGTTAAAACAAATGTTTCTGGTATGTAACCTGTGTATTACAATAATTATAAAACCGGGAACATTATTTACTTCGTTTCGGGTCTCATTTATTGTCAATCCTGACAAAGGTTTAATAAATGCTAAAAAAAAAGTTGCAACTCATATAACAAACTAATATTTTAATACTCGACCCGTGTTGATTAAAATTAAATGCCCCGAACATTTCCCCAGGTTAATTAGATGTTTTTATTATTTATATATTCAATCCTTGATATGTAAACCTGTATCAGGTTTGTCAACGTGTTTTTTGTATGTAAATTATGTGGCAGTAAATGTACCTACATTATTCAAATACAGTATTGAACTGTTTAATTACAAATATGAGTTTGTGTTCCGGAACACTGAAAATTATTCTTATTTTTCAAATCCTGTTAGTTATAACTGAGTCATTCGTTTGGAATTGGGGTTTGTCCCTTGTTCTGGTTCGCAATCCAAGAAATTTCAAAAATTCAGTATTGTTAAACTACAATGTACAGCCTTTAAAGATGTTACCTGAAATGGATAGTTGCCACAACTTCATAACGTAGCCATACAATATCAAAAGTTAAATCATTGCGTCTCTCTTTGCGAAGCTTCACTAACTTGTAACTGAAGCGGTGACCTTATGTTTGTTTAATTCGGACACAAAAAAGTGTGAAAAGACTGATCTCGTTTTCAAACGCAATCTTCCCAATTTCCAGGCCTGTTTGATAAGAAAAGTTGTAAGGTTATCTTTTACAGTAAATTCCACCAAGGTGGTTTTTCCAACACAACGTGCGATATATAAGTAGAAAAATCAGAAGAAGCTGACACAATCTCATTCAGCGATGTGGTCAAGCACTTGATTCTGAATTCAAGCTGCACTTAAACTAAACTGCTACGCTAAACTGCTTTGCGGGATGTTGCGGTAATAGTGTAATTATACTGTTTAACATGTCAAACATTTCGAATTGTAAGTTTTGTCAACAAACGAAGATGGCAGATTGTGCAACTTCTCGCATTTGTTCACCCGCTTCAAGTGCTGCACGGTGGTACAGTGGTTAGCACTGCTGCTTCACAGCGCCAGGGTCCCGGGTTCGATTCCCAGTTGGGTCACTTGTCTGTGTGGAGTCTGCACGTTCGCCCCGTGTCTGCGCGGGTGTCCTCCAGGTGCTCCAGTTTCCTCCCATAGTCCAAAGCTGTGCAGGTTAGGTGGATTGGCCATGTTAAATTGCCCCTTAATGTCAGGAGGACTAGCAGGGTAACTATGTGGGGTTACGGGGATAGGACAGTGGGATTGTTGTCGATGCAGGCTCAGTGGGCCAAATGACCTCCTTCTGCACTGATTCTATGATACTTAGTGATTTCATAATACATGCATTTAATTACAGCAGTGTTGTCCAATGGGATTTGGATGCTTGTGACCAGGTTACCTTTTTCGCCACATGATGGAAAACATATGCAATCTTAATGGAAGAAAATCAAAATCTCTTGAAAATAGGCTTTGAGGTTAAAACCTGCAGTATTCAAAACGAATACACTCCTGCCAAAGCCAGGAGAACAACTTCGAAATGTTCTGCAAAGCAAGCCTGCTGTATACACTCTCCAAAGGATGGTAACAATCTACCATTTGAAGTGTTCTGTTTCTGACAATGTGTTCCAATTTATTTGAAAAAACAAATTACTTCAGGAGCATGTCTCCATTTTACCAGAGTTGATTACTATATTTGAAAACTTGGGGAGGGAAAAGAATCAACAAATATCTACATATTATATTGTGCACTCTTGTCTCTTGCCTTGTTTCTGTTCTGTCACCTGCCATTTCTGAAAACAGCTTCTGGACACTTAATTGAACTTCGGCTTATGACGAACCTCTTGTCATATCTGCCAATGGCTACCAATTCCTTTCAATTGCCATTTCAGCAGATTTATTAGGATGAAGACTGAATGCATTTGCATATTGCTGCCCCACTCAAGTTTACCAAAATTGCACATTTCAACCCTCATTAGCAGACAACATTTTCTGTCAACTGTTTCTGTGAAAACTGCCAACTACCAACTGACAGTTCTTCAGTTAACATCCCAAGTCACAAGATTCTCTAAGAAAATTTCAATCGCAATCAGACCATTTTCTGGAAGCTGGCCATGCTTTTACAGCACTTCAGAGAATGGTCCCACGGATCTAAACATAGAGTCATAGAGGTTTACAACACGGAAACAGGCCCTTCGGCCCAACTTGTCCATGCGGCCCTTTTTAAGCCCCTAAGCTAATCCCAATTGCCCACATTTGGCCCATATCTCTCTATACCCATATTACCCATGTAATTGTCTAAATGCTTTTTAAAAGACAAGAGTGTACCTGCCTCTACGACTACCTCTGGCAGCTTGTTCCAGACACTCACCACCCTCTGTGTGAAAGAATTGTCCCTCTGGACGCTTTTGTATCTCTCCCCTCTCACCTTAAACCTATGCCCTCTAGTTTTAGACTCCCCTACCTTTGGGAAAAGATATTGACTATCGAGGTGATCTATGCCTCTCATTATTTTATAGACTTCTATAAGATCACCCCTCAGCCTTCTACGCTCCAGAGGAAAAAGTCCCAGTCTATCCAGCCTCTCCTTATAACTCAAACCATCAAGCATCCTAATAAATCTTTTCTGCACTCTTTCTAGTTTAATAATATCCTTTCTATAATAGGGCGACCAGAGCTGTACACAGTACTCCAAATGTGGCCTTACCAATGTCTTGTACAACTTCAACAAGACGTCCCAACTCCTGTATTCAATGTTCTGACCAATGAAACCAAGCATGCCGCATGCCTTCTTCACCACTCTGTCCACCTGTGACTCCACTTTCAAGGAGCTATGAACATGTACCCCTAGGTCTCTTTGTTCTGGAATTCTCCCCAACGCCCTACCATTAACTGAATAAGTCCTGCCCTGGTTCAATCTACCAAAATACATCACCTTGTACTTATCTAAATTAAACTCCATCTGCCATTCGTCAGCCCACTGGCCCAATTGATCAAGATCCCGTTGCAATCGGAGATAACCTTTTTCACTATCCACTATGCCACCAATCGTGGTATCATCTGCAAACTTAATAACCATGCCACTTATATTAATGATTTGGATGAGAATATAGATGACAAATAACAGTGCACCCAGCACTGATCTCTGAGGCACACCACTGGTCACAGGCCTCCAGTTTGAAAAAACAATCCTCTACAACAACACTCTGGCTTCTGTCAAGAAGCCAATTTTGTATCCATTTAGATACCTCACCCTGGATCCCGTGAGATTTAACCTTATGCAACAACCTACCATGTGGTACCTTGTCAAAGGCCTTGCTAAAGTCCATGTAGACAACATCAACTGCACTGCCCTCATCTACCTTCTTGGTTACCCCTTCAAAAAACTCAATCAAATTTGAGAGACATGATTTTCCGCTCACAAAGCCATGCTGACTGTCCCTAATCAAGCCTTGCGTCTCTAAATGCCTGTAGATCCTGTCTCTCAAAATACCTTCCAACTTAACCACCACAGATGTGAGGCTCACTGGCCTGTAGTTCCCAGGCTTTTCCCTGCAGCCCTTTTTAAACAAAGGCATATTTGCCACCCTCCAATCTTCAGGCACCTCACCCGTGTCTATCGATGGTTCAAATATCTCTGCTAGGGGACCCGCAATTTCCTCCCTAGCCTCCCATAATGTCCTGCGATACACTTCATCAAGTCCCGGGGATTTATCTACCTTGATGCGCTTTAAGACTTCCAGCACTTCTTTCTCCGTAAGATGTACACTCCTCAAGACATCACTATTTATTTCCCCAAGTTCCCTAACATCCATGCTTTTCTCAACAGTAAATACTGATGAGAAATATTCATTTAGGATCTCACCCATCTCTTGTGGATCCGCACATAGATGACCTTGTTGATCCTTAAGAGGCCCTACTCTCTCCCTTGTTACTCTTTTGCCCTTTATGTATTTGTAGAAGCTCTTTGGATTCTCCTTTGCCTTATCTACCAAAACAATCTTGTGTCCCCTTTTTGTCCTCCTGATTTCTCTCTTAACTCTACTCCTACACCCTCTATACTCTTCAAGGGATTCACTTGATCCCAGCTGCCTATGCATGTCATATACCTCCTTCTTCTTCTTGACCAGAGCCTCAATACCCCGAGTCATCCAGGGTTCCCTACTTCTGCCAGCCTTGCCTTTCACTCTAAGAGGAATGTGCTTACCCTGAACCCTGGTTAACACACTTTTGAAAGCCTCCCACTTACCAGACGTCCCTTTGCCTTCCCACAGACTCCCCCAATTAACTTTTGAAAGTTCCTGCCTGATACCATCAAAATTGGCCTTGCCCCAATTTAGAATTTTAACTTTTGGGCCAGACTTAGCATTCTCCATAGCTATCTTAAAACTAATAGAATTATGGTCACTGGTTCCAAAGTGATCCCTCACTAACACTTCTTTATTTGATCACCTAGTGGTAACAAAAGGTGAATTACTTTTCTTGTAGAGTAAAGACCTTTCTAATAAAGCTCTTGTTTGCTTGTGCCTTCGTGGTCTGCAAGCCTATCTTTTAAAAGTACCACAAAAGAAAACTGGCAATGAGGAGGTCGAACCATGCTGGCAGATTCCCAGAGAAATAAATAAAAACATAAAAATTGTCGCTCCATGCTGCAGACATCAAAAAAGGATTTAAAAGATAAAAGCTTTGCTACACCAAAGCTGGCAACAGAGGGATGCCAAAGATTGGCAGCAGCCAGTGAAGCAACGAAAATTTAAACAAAGATTTTGGAGAAAACAACATTGAAAATTTGCTCATCGTCTGCTCTGCCCAGAAAGATCTGGAACAGTACAGGCAGCACCGTGAATAAAAAAAAAACCTGCTGATGCACCATCAATCAAGCAAAGACTAGTTTGTATGCAAGAACAAATAGGCTTTTATTAGCAAAAGACTTGGAGCACACCCATGTCGATGAACTGGTCCAGACTGAGGCAGGGGGTGGGGAGCAGTCGCCTTTATACCTGGACCGGGTGGGGGGAGGAGTCCCGGGCAGGGCCGGCAGGGACATGTCCAGGCATGTCACATATACAGGTAATAAGCTAACAGTGGTTTACCACATTCACTCCGTTTTTAAAAAAGAGTCCGGCGGAGGTGAGGTGGTGGAACGATATTTACAGAATTCTGATCTGCCGCTGCGACCGCCGTAGTGCCAGTTGTGGTGTCAGTTCAGGTGGCCACGGTGTTGGATCAGGCACCAGGGCGTAGTCGCTCGAGTCGTCTGTAGTCCCTTCAGATTGTCGGGTGCGTGGTGGCGGCTCCTGGGGCTCAGGCGTGCTGTATACGGGGGCTAGGGGAGCGTGCTGTAGCCCTGGTGCTGTATGGACAATGTTGGGGGTTGGGGATGTGGGGTTGTGGGTCGTAGTGGCCCCTGGGGCACCTGCAGGTGCCAGGTCTCGAATAGAGACCGTGTCCTCCCGCCCGTTGGGGTACGCCACGTAGGCGTATTGGGGGTTGGCGTGGAGGAGTTGGACCCTTTCGACCAGGGGGTCCGACTTATGGGTCCTCACGTCCTTCCGGAGCAGGACAGGGCCTGGGGACGTCAGCCACGACGGTAGTGAGGTCCCCGAGGAGGACTTCCTGGGGAAAACAAACATTCTTTCATGAGGGGTAGCATTGGTAGCTGTGCAAAGGAGTGATCTAATCAAGTGTAGTGCATCGCGAAGGACCTCTTGCCAGCGGGTGACTGGAAGACCTTTAGATCTCAGAGCTAGTAAAACGGCCTTCCAGACTGTCGCGTTCTCCCTCTCTACCTGTCCGTTCCCCCTGGGGTTGTAGCTGGTGGTCCTACTCGAGACTATGCCTTTGGAGAGTAGGTACTGTCGCAACTCATCACTCAACGGAGGATCCCCGGTCGCTATGGATATAGCTAGGGAAACCGAACAGGGTGAAGAGGCTGTGCAGGGCCCTGACGACCGTGGCCGAGGTCATATCGGGCAGGGAATAGCGAAGGGGAAACGTGAATATTCGTCAATGACGTTAAGGAAGTATATGTTGTGGTCAGAAAAGGGGAGGGGGCCTTTGAAGTCGATGCTTAGGCGTTCGAAAGGGCGGGTGGCTTTTATGAGGTGTGCTCTGTCTGACCGATAGAAGTGCGGCTTGCACTCTGCGCAGACCTGGCAGTGTCTGGTTCTAGACCTGACTTCCTCAATGGAGTAGGGCAGGTTACGGGCTTTAATGAAGTGAAAAAACCTGGTGACCCCCGGGTGGCAGAGGTCGTTGTGGAGAGTCTGCAATTGGTCTATTTGTGCGTTGGCACATATTCCCCGGGACAGGGCGTCTGGGGGCTCATTGAGCTTCCCGGGCCGGTATAAGATGTCGTAATTGTAGGTGGAAAGCTCGATTCTCCACCTCAATATTTTATCGTTTTTGATCTTGCCCCGCTGCGTGTTATTAAACATGAATGCAACTGACCGTTGGTCCGTGAGTAGGGTGAATCGTTTACCAGCTAAGTAGTGGCGCCAGTGCCATACAGCTTCCACTATGGCTTGGGCCTCTTCTCAACAGAGGAATGTCGAATTTCAGGGCCTTGGAGGGTTCGTGAGAAGGCCACGGGTCCGCCCGCCTGGTTAAGGGTGGCGGCTAGAGCGAAGTCAGACGCATCGCTCTCCACCTGGAACGGGACGGATTCGTCTAGTGTGCGCCGTGGCCTTCGCGATGTCTGCTTTGATGCGGTCAAAGGCCAGGCGGGCCTCTGCCGTCAGGGGAAAAGAGGTGGATTTGATGAGCGGACGGGCTTTATCTGCATAATTGGGGACCCACTGGGCGTAATACGAGAAGAAGCCCAGGTATCTCCTCAGTGCTTTGAGGCTGGTGGGGAGGGGGAGTTCCAGGAGGGGACGCATGCGGTCGGGATCGGAACCGATGACCCCGTTTTCCACAACACAACCAAGGATGGCGAGGCGGTGTGTGCGGAATACGCACTTCTCCTTATTATAGGCCAGATTTAGGAGTGTGGCGGTGTGGAGGAATTTGTGGAGGTTGGCGTCGTGGTCCTGCTGATCATGGCCACAAATGGTGACATTATCCAGGTACGGGAAGGTGGCCCGCAGCCCGTTCTGGTCTACCATTCGGTCCATCTCACGCTGGAAAACCGAGACCCCGTTGGTGACGCCGAAGGGGACCCTAAGGAAGTGATAGAGGTGGCCATCCACCTCGAAGGCAGTATATTGGTGGTCCTCTGGGCGGATAGGGAGCTGGTGGTATGCAGATTTTAAGTCGATGGTGGAGAACACCCGATATTGCGCAATCTGATTAACCCATGTCAGATATGCGGGGAAGGGAGTACGCGTCCAGCTGCGTGTATCGGTTAATGGTCTGACTGTAGTCAATGACCATGCGATGTTTCTCCCCAGTTTTAACAACTACCACTTGGGCTCTCCAGGGGCTAGTACTGGCCTCGATGACCCCTCCCCTAGGAGCCGTTGTACTTCGGACCTGATAAAAGCTGTCTCCAGCACTGTACCGTCTGCTCTTAGTGGCGATGGGCTTGCAATCGGGGGTGAGATTTGCAAACAGTGAGGGGGGGGGGGCGACTTTAAGGGTCGAGAGGCTGCAGGTGGTGCGCGGTGGGCGATCTAAGAACTGCTGATTGCAAACGGAGAGCGGGGGAAAAGGCCCACTATACTCCATGGTGACGCTCTTAAGGTGACTGAGGAAATCTAGCCCCAGGAGTACAACAGCGCAGAGTTGTGGCAGCACAAGGAGCCTGAAATTTTTGTACACTGTGCCCCGTACAGTCAGGGCCGCCACGCAGTACCCGAGGACATCCACCGAGTGGGACTTTGAAGTCATGGAGATCGGCTGCTTCACTGGCAGTACTGAAAGGGCGTAGCGACTCACTGTGTTAGGGTGAATAAAGCTCTCCGTACTCCCACAGTCAAATAAACAGTTTGTAATGCGACCGTTTACCTCGATGTCCATCATGGACCTGGCGAGTTGGTGAGGCCTGGATTGGTCCAGCATAATCGAAGCCACCGTTGGAGTTTGCGTTGTCGGGGGGTGCTTCCCCAGGCCGCAGAAGTAGCATTTCGGGCCTCCGGAGACTGCTGCAGCAGTCGGGTCATTGGTGGGACGTGGCATGGTGTAGGCCTGCGGCCCTCCCGAGTACAGAGGTGGTGGCAGCCGCGGTGTCCACGATGCGTCCCCGTGGTCGGGGGTGTAGGCCTCGAGATTACGAAGGCCACTTCTAACGAGTCGGCAAGCGCCACAGTCTTTTGTAGGTCCAGCCCATCCTGTTCCAGCAGTCGTTGTCGGATATAGTTTGACCTGATACTCGTGACATAGGCATCTCTGATTAAGTCCTCAGTGTTTTGGGCGGCTGTTACAGTCTTGCAGTTGCAGGCCCTGCCGAGTGCTCGCAACGCCCGCAGGAATTCATCGCCCAATTCTCCTGGCTGTTGTCTGCAAGTAGCCAGAAGATGTCTGGCGTAGATTTCATTCGACTGTCTGTTGTACTGGCCTTTTAAAAGTTCGATCGCATCCTTGTAAGTTTCAGCGTCTCTAATCATCGAGACTACTTGATCGCTTACCCGGGCGTGGAGCACGTGTAACTTGTCGGTTTTGGTCCGGACGACGGAGAAGGAGGTGAGGAAAGTTTCGAAACAGCGCAGCCAGTGATCGAAGCTGTTAGAGGCTCCTACAGCTTGAGGGTCCAATTCGAGTTTGTCGGGTTTCAGTATCTGTTCCATCCCAAAACTTTTGCTAATAAAATTGATGAACCATCAATCAAGCAAAGACTAGTTTGTGTGCAAGAACAAATAGGCTTTTATTAGCAAAAGACTTGGAGCACACCCATGCCGATGAACTGGTCCAGACTGAGGCAGGGGGTGGGGAGCAGTCGCCTTTATACCTGGACTGGGGGGGGGGGGGAGGAGTCCCGGGCAGGTCCGGCAGGGACATGTCCAGGCATGTCACACACACACAGGCAATAAGCTAACAGTGGTTTACCACACCTGTAATAATAATTTAGAGCTGAGGGTATTGCAAAACTTGGAAGGAAACAGGCTGAGCTCAGGGTTACCTTGTTTGAAAGAAAAATAAATGAGGTGGAGCAAGAACATGATGGCACATTGTGCTGCGCAAGCTCTTTCCATTGTAAAAATGGTGGGAGTTTTTGGTGTCCTGGGGCTGCATGATAAGAACATTGAGCAGTGGAGCTCATACACTGAAAGATTTGAACAGTTTTTTCAGATGAACAAATTTGCGTCTCTACTTTCCTGATCATCATGGGGGTGGGGGGAGGAGATGAACGTTCAACTGCCTGAAAAGTCTAGCGCTGCCTGAGAATCATGATGTGGAGATGCCGGCGTTAGACTGGGGTAAACATAGTAAGAAGTTTAACAACACCAGGTTAAAGTCCAACAGGTTTATTTGAACAGCACCGGACCTTGAGGAACAGCCACTGATCAGACAGCGGCTGAGTGAAAAATCCAAAAGTAACGTCCTCGGAAAGTGGTAAGCTGATTGGTTGGTATGAAACTGATATTAGGGACCATGTTTAAATAGCTGAAGCTAAAAGAAGCGTTATTTATTGGGAAAATAAATTATTTATTATCTGTATCTAGTTCTCGTCTGAGGCGTAAATTTTACACTTAAGATATGTCAGGTGAGGACAGCTGAGTGCAATGTGTGGCTTGTCATATATGGGGAGTCTTGGATGCTGCCAGTGTCTAGATGTCCACCATGTGCAGGGGGTGTTCCCAGCTGCAGAAACTGGAGCTCTGGGTTTCGGAGCTTGAGCAGTGGCTGGAGAAATTGTGGTGCATCCACGAGGCTGAGAACTATGTGGATAGCACGCTTAGAGAGGTGGTCACACCACAGCTCAAGGGACTAGTGGTAAGAAAGGAATGGGTGACCATAAGGCAGTCCAGGAAGAACAGGCAGGTAGTCTCTGGGGTTCCACTCATTAATCGGTATTCCATTTTGGAAGCTGATGACGGCACTGGTACCTCCGAGGAGCACAGCCAGAGCCAAGCTCTAGCGCCACAAGCAACTTGGCTGTACAGAGGCAGGAAGAAAAAAGGAAGGGCGATAGTCATTGGGGATTCATTAGTCAGGGGAGCAAACAGGTGTTTCTGCAGTGCCAGGGTCAGGTATGTCACTGAACGGCTGCAGGGCATCATGAAAGGGGAGGGTGATGCGTCAGAGGCCGTGGTACATATTGGTACCAACGATATAGGTAAACTGAAGAATGAGGTATTGCATCAAAAATTCAGGGAGCAAGGCAGCAGATTAAAGAGCAAGACCTCTAAAATTGTAATCTCTGGATTACTCCTGGCTCAGTTAGGGCACTTGAGAGTTACAAGTTAGCCAGGAAGGACCTAAAGAAAGAGTTAAGAAGAGCCAGGAGGGGACATGAGAAGTCTTTGGCAGGTAGGATCAAGGAAAACCCTAAAGCTTTCTATAGGTATGTCAGGAGTAAACGAATAACTAGGGTAAGATTAGGGCCAGTCAAGGACAGGAGTGGGAAGTTGTGCGTGGAGTCTGAAGAGATAGGAGAGGCACTAAATGAATATTTTTCGTCGGTATTCACACTGGAGAGGGATAGTGTTGTTGAGGGGAGTACTGAGATGCAGGCTGTTGGACTGGATGGTATTGATGTTCATAAGGAGGAGGTGTTAGCAATTCTGGAAAGGGTAAAAATAGATAAGTCCCCTGGGCCGGATGGGATTTATCCTAGGATTCTCTGGGAGGCTAGAGAGGAGATTGCAGAGCCTTTGGCTTTGATCTTTGTGTCGTCATTGTCTACAGGAACAGTGCCAGAAGACTGGAGGATAGCAAATGTTGTCCCCTTGTTCAAGAAGGGGAGTAGGGACAACACTGGTAATTATAGACCGGTGAGCCTTACTTCTGTTGTGGGCAAAGTATTGGAAAGGATTATAAGAGATAGGATTTATAATCGCCTAGAAAGGAATAATTTAATTAGGGATAGTCAGCACGGTTTCGTGAAGGGTAGGTCGTGCCTCACAAACCTTATTGAGTTCTTTGAGAAGGTGACCAAAGAGGTGGATGAGGGTAAAGCGGTTGATGTGGTGTATATGGAGTTCAGCAAAGCGTTTGATAAGGTTCCCCATGGTAAGCTTTTACAGAAAATACGGACACATGGGATTGAGGGTGATTTAGTGGTTTGGATCAGGAATTGGCTAGCTGTAAGAAAACAAAGGGTGGTGGTTGATGGGAAATATTCATCCTGGAGTTCAGTTACTAGTGGTGTACCGCAACAATCTGTTTTGGGGCCACTGCTGTTTGTCATTTTTATTAATGACTTGGATGAGGGCGTAGAAGGATGGATTAGTAAATTTGCGGATGACACGAAAGTCGGTGGAGTTGTAGACAGTGCGGAGGGAAGTGGCAGGTTACAGAGGGACATAGATAAGCTGCAGAGCTGGGCTGAGAGGTGGCAAATGGAGTTTAATGCGGAAAAGTGCGAAGTGATTCACTTTGGAAGGAGTAACAAGAATACAGAGTACTGGGCTAATGGTAAGATACTTGGTAGTGTGGATGAACAGAGGGATCTGGGTGTCCATGTGCATAGATCCCTGAAAGTTGGCACCCAGGTTGATAGGGTTGTTAAGAAGGCGTACGGTGTGTTAGCTTTTATTGGTAGAGGGATTGAGTTTCGGAGCCAGGAGGTCATGCTGCAACTGTACAAAACTCTGGTGCGGCCGCATTTGGAGTATTGTGTACAGTTCTGGTCGCCGTATTATAGGAAAGATATGGAAGTGTTGGAAAGGGTGCAGAGGAGATTTACCAGGATGTTGCCTGGTATGGTGGGAAAATCGTATGAGGAAAGGCTGAGGGGCTTGAGGTTGTTTTCGTTAGAGAGAAGAAGGTTAAGAGGTGACTTAATAGAGGCATACAAGATGATCAGAGGATTAGATAGGGTGGATAGTGAGAGCCTTTTTCCTCGGATGGTGTTGGCTAGCACGAGGGGACATAGCTTTAAATTGAGGGGTGAGAGATATAGGACAGATGTTAGAGGTAGGTTCTTTACTCAGAGAGTAGTAAGGGCGTGGAATGCCCTGCCTGCAGCAGTGGTGGACTCATCAACGTTGAGAGCATTCAAGTGGTTATTGGATAAACATATGGATGATATTGGAATAGTGTAGATTAGAGGGGCTTTAGATTGGTACCACTGGTCGGCGCAACATCGAGGGCCGAAGGGCCTGTATTGCACTGTAATGTTCTATGTTCTATGTGCTAGCTATTATAAAAATAGGAAAATAGGGCAAATGAATGTGTGGCTCAAGAGGAGGAACGGTTTTAGCTTTCTGGATTACTGGCACCATTTCTGGGGAAGGTGGGGCATGTACAAACAGGGCGGTCTGCGCCTGAACCATTTAGGGGCCAACATCCTTGCGAGTACGTTTGCTAATGCTGTTGGGAGGAATTTAAACTAGTTTGGCAAGGGGAGGGGACACAGGGCATGAGTAAAATATAGACACAACAGTAAAGGAAGCAAGGCAGAGTGAGTTCAGATATGTTGAATATCAAGAGAGTAAGGCAAGGCTGGATGATCTTTACTTTAATGCTCGGAATTTAATAGGTAAGACTGGTAAGTTCAGGGACCAAAAAAGAAAATGCTGGAAAATCTCAGCACGTGTGGCAGATCTGTAAGGAGAGAAAAGAGTTGACATTTTGAAACGTCAGCTCTTTTCTCTTTTGGTTTCAAATTCCAGCATCCGCAGTAATTTGCTTTTAAGATGAGTTCAGGGCATGGATTAACACATGAAAGGGTGATATTGTCGCCATCACAGAAACATGGTTGAGGGAAGGGCAGAACTGGCAACTCAACATTCCAGGGTTTAAGATCTTTAGGTGAGACAGAGGAGGGTGTAAAAAGGTGGTGTAGCACTATTAATTAGGGAGTCAATTACTACAATAAGAAGAGATGATTTCTGGGAAGGGTCTTCAAACAACACTTTGTGGGTAGAATTTAGGAATATAAACGGGGCAGCCACATTATTGGGAGTGGATTAAGGCACCCAAAGAGTCAGCAGGAAATAGACAATTCATTGAGGTGAATTAAGGGGAGTACCCGTTAAGAGTATTGATAGGCAGAGGGATCTGGGTGTACAGGTACACAGGTCACTGAAAGTGGCCATGCAGGTGGAGAAGGTAGTCAAGAAGGCAAACGACATGCTTGCCTTCATCGGCCGGGGGCATTGAGTTTAAAAATTGGCAAGTCATGTTGCAGCTTTATAGAACCTTAGTTAGGCCGCACTTGGAATATATTGTTCAGTTCTGGTCGCAACACTACCAGAAGATGTGGAAGCTTTGGAGAGGGTACAGGAAAGATTTAACAGGATGTTGCCTGGTATGGAGGGCATTAGCTATGAGAAGAGGTTGGAGAAACTTGGTTTGTTCTCACTGGAACCACGGAGGTTGAGGGGCGACCTGATAGAAGTCTACAAGATTATTTGGGGCATGGACAGTGGATATTCAGAAGCTTTTTCTCAGGGTGGAAGAGTCAATTCCTAGGGGGCATAGGTTTAAGGTGTGAGGGGCAAGGTTTAAAGGAGATGTACAGGGGAAGTCTTTTGCACAGAGGGTGGTGGGTGCCTGGAACTCGTTGCCGGGGGGGGTAGTGGAAGCAGATACGATAGTGACTTTTAAGGGGCATCTTGACAAGTATATGAATAGGATAGGAATAGAGGGATATGGTCTCCTGAAGGGTGGGGGATTTTAGTTCAGTCAGGCAGCATGTTCGGTGCAGGCCTGGAGGGCCGAAGGGTCTGTTCCTGTGTTGTGTTGTCTGAATAGCAAAGCTTTGCCAGAGGGAGGTCAAGTCTAAAAAATTTGATCGAATTTGTCCATGCCCCAAATAATCTTGTAGACTTCTTTCAGGTCGCCCCTCACCTGAAGGGGCTTGGAGCTCCGAAAGCTTGTGTGGCTTTTGCTACCAAATAAACCTGTTGGACTTTAACCTGGTGTTGTTAAACTTCTTACTTAGTAATAGGACACAAAGGATGGTGGTAGAAGGCTGCTTGAGTGTTTGAAAATCTGTCTCCAATGACGTGCCACAAGGTTCAGTGCTGGGTCCCTTATTGTTTGTTCTCTACAGAAATGATATAGATGAGAATGTGGCAGGAATGATGAGTTTGCAGCTGGCACAGTGGTTAGCACTGCTGCCTCCCAGTGCCAGGGACCTGAGTTCGATTCCGGTCTTGTTTGACTGTTTATGTGAAGTTTGCACATACTCCCAATGTCTGCATGGGCTTCCTTCCGGTGCTCCAGTTTCCTCCCACAGTCCAAAGATGTGCAGGTTAGGTGGATAGGCCATGCTAAATTGCCCCTTAGTGTCCCAAGATGTGTGGGTTCGGGGCATTAGCAGGGTAAGTGTTGAATTGACAGTTTTCCAGTCCTTTGGGACTCTGAGATTACTTCTAGTGCATCCACTATCTCTGGAGCTACTTACTAGGATGTTGCAAACCTGACTGGCTAAGGTACCAAGTCTGCCATTGGGAGTTGACTTGTGGAGCAGTTTACTAATTTCTCAAAGGGTATAGTCACAAAATGATCATGAGAACATCTGGCAAGCACCAGTTCAAGCCCTCACTAAAACAACGACAAGACCAACAGCAACATTTACTGATGTAGCTCATTAAACATCTCCGACCTCGCACGCAGTTGGGATTCTCCGGTCCCGCTGGAGAATTCCGGCCCTGATGGCAGTTCACTCAAAGCTTATCAGACAACATTTGACACTGAGCCACAGAAGAGGAAAGTTGACAAAACTTTGGTCAAAGAGTCAAGTTTTAAGCTTTGTCTCATTTGAGATTACAGGGATAGAGTGGGGAGTAGGCCTGGGAAAGACACTCTGTTGGAGAGTCGGTGCAGACTCAATGGCCTGAATGGCCTCCTTCTGCACTGTCGGGATTCTATGATTCTATGATGACACCAAGATTGGTAGGGTGGTGAATAGTGAAGAATATGTGCAAGAAACTACTTAAGAAAGAAATCAGGAGGGCTAAAAGAAGACATGAGGTTGATTTGGCAGACAAGGTGAAGGATAATCTAAAAAGCTTCTACAGGTATATTAAGAGCAAAAGGATAGTAAGGGATAAAATTGGTCCTCTTGAAGATCAGAGTGGTCGGCTATGTGTGGAACCAAAAGAAATGGGGGAGATATTAAATGGGTTTTTTGCATCTGTATTTACTAAGGAAACTGGCATGGAGTCTATAGAAATAAGGCAAACAAGTAGGGAGGTTATGGAATCTATACAGATTAAAGGGGAGGAGGTGCTTGCTGTCTTGAGGCAAATCAGAGTAGATAAATCCCCAGGACTGGACAGGGTATTCCCTCGGACCTTGAAGGAGATTAGTGTTGAAATTGCAGGGGCCCTGGCAGATATATTTAAAATGTCGGTATCCACGGGTGAGGTGCCGGATGATTGGAGGATAGCTCATGTTGTTCCGTTGTTTAAAAAAGGCTCAAAAAGTAATGCGGGAAATTATAGGCCGATAAGTTTGACGTCAGTAGTAGGTAAATTGTTGGAAGGAGTACTAAGAGATAGGATCTATAAATATTTGGATAGACAGGGACTTATTAGGGAGAGTCAACATGGCTTTGTGCATGGTAGGTCATGTTTAACCAATCTATTAGAGTTTTTCGAGGAGGTTACCAGGAAAGTGGATGAAGGGAAGGCAATGGATGTTGTCTACATGGACTTCAGTAAGGCTTTTGACAAGGTCCTGCATGGGAGGTTAGTTAGGAAAGTTCAGTCGCTAGGTACACATGGAGAGGTAGTAAATTGGATTAGCCATTGGCTCAATGGAAGAAGCCAGAGAGTGGTAGTGGAGGATTGCTTCTCTGAGTGGTGTGCCACAGGGATCAGTGCTGGGTCGATTGTTGTTTGTCATCTATATCAATGATCTGGATGATAATGTGGTAAATTGGATCAGCAAGTTTGCTGATGATACAAAGATTGGAGGTGCAGTGGACAGTGAGGAAGGTTTTCAAAGCTTGCAGACGGATTTGGACCAGCTAGAAAAACAGGCTGAAAAATGGCAGATGGCAGTTTAATACAGACAAGTGTGAGGTATTGCACTTTGGAAGGACAAATCAAGGTAGAACATACAAGGTAAATGGTAGGACACTGAAAAGTGCAGTAGAACAGAGGGATCTGGGAATACAGATACATAATTCCCTAAAAGTGGCGTCACAGGTAGATAGGGTCATAAAGAGTACTTTTGGTACATTGGCCTTTATAAATCAAAGTATTGAGTATAAGAGTTGGAGTGTTATGGTGAGGTTGTATAAGACATTGGTGAGGCCGAATTTAGAGTATTGTGTGTAGTTTTAGTCACCTAATTACAGGAAGGATATTAATAAGGTTGAAAGAGTGCAGAGAAGGCTTACAAGGATGTTGCCGGGATTTGAGAAACCGAGTTACAGAGAAAGGTTGAATAGGTTAGGACTTTATTCCCTGGAGCGTAGAAGAATGAGGGGAGATTTGATAGAGGTGTTTAAAATTATGATGGGTATAGATAGAGTGAATGCAAGCAGGCTTTTTCCACTGAGGCTAGGGGAGAAAAAAACTAGAGGACATGGGTTGAGGGTGAAGGGGGAAATGTTTAAGGGGAATGTTAGGGGGGGCTTCTTCACACAGAGAGTGGTGGGATGGTGGAATGAGCTGCCAGATGAAGTGGTGAATGCGGGCTCACTTTTAATATTTAAGAAAAACTTGGACAGGTACATGGATGAGAGGGGTGTAGAGGGATATGGTCCAGATGCAAGTCAGTGGGACTGTGCAGAAAGATGGTTCAGCACAGCCAAGAAGGGCCAAACAGCCTGTTTCAGTGCTGTAACGTTCTATGGTTCTAATAAGGTCGTAGGTCACAGGAAGATATATTTGGATTGTTCAGATAGGCAGAGCAGTGGCAGATAGTATTTAAATCTGATAAGTGCGGGGTGATGCATTTTGGAAGAAGTAACATGACAAGGGAGTATTTAATGAATGGCAGGATATTAGGAAGCTCAGAGGAACAGATGGATCTTGGAGTACTCATTCACAAATCCCTGAAGGGTTCTACCATTTACTGTATAATTCCTATATGCATTGGATCTTCCAAAATGCATTATCTCACACATGTCCGGATTAAACTCCATCTGCCATTTCTCCACCCAAGTCTCCAACCAATCTATATCTTGCTGTATCTTCTGATAATCCTCTTCGCTATCTGCAACTCCACGAATTTTTGTGTCATCTGCGAACTTACCTACTAATCAGATCAGCTACATTTTCCTCCAAATCATTTATATATACCACAAACAACAAAGGTCCCAGAACTGATCCCTGTGGAACACCGCTAGTCATGATGTGGAGATGCCGGCGTTGGACTGGGGTAAACACAGTAAGAAGTTTAAGAACACCAGGTTAAAGTCCAACAGGTTTATTTGGTAGCAAAAGCCACACAAGCTTTCGGAGCTCCAAGCCCCTTCTTCAGGTGAGTGGGAATTCTGTTCTCAAACAGGGCATATAAAGACACAGACTCAATTTACATGAATAATGGTTGGAATGCGAATACTGTAATTAGCGATTAGCTGTAAGTATTCGCATTCCAACCATTATTCATGTAAATTGAGTCTGTGTCTTTATACGCTCTGTTTGCAAACAGAATTCCCATTCACCTGAAGAAGGGACTTGGAGCTCCGAAAGCTTGTGTGGCTTTTGCTACCAAATAAACCTGTTGGACTTTAACCTGGTGTTCTTAAACTTCTTACTGTGAACACCGCTAGTCACAACCTTCCATTCAAAAAAGCACCCCTCTACTGCTACCCTCTGTTTTCTATGGCTAACATGATGTGGAGATGCCTTCTATGGCTAAGCCAGTTCTGTATCCATCTTGCCAGGTCTTCTCTGATCCCATGTGACTTCATCTTTCGTACCAGTCTACCATGATGTAGTGCAAAATGGGATCAGCGCAACTTTAGTGGTGGTTACTGTCAGTGCAGCCTCAATGGGCAGAAGGGTCTTTTCTGTAAGACTCTATGACTCCATGTGTATTAAATGGAAAACCGAATAGAGAGAAAAGGACCCATGGGATACAAAAAGAGCGCAAAAAAGGACAAGAGTCACAATCAGATGACAAACTGTTGTTAAACATACTGGTCAATGCGGGTTTAACAAATCGTTACTGGTGGCACAGTGGTTAGCACTGCTGCCTCACAATGCCAGGAACCTGGGTTTAATTCCGGCTTCAGGTCACTGCCTGTGTAGAGATTGCCCTTTCTCCCTGTGTCTGCATGGGTTTCGTCTGGGTGCTCCGGTTTCCTTCCACACTCCAAAGATTTGCGAGTTAGGTGGACTGGCCATGATAAATTGCCCCTTCATGTCAGGGGGATTAACAGGGTAAATATGTGGAGTTGCGGGGATAGGGTCTGAGTGGGATTGTTGTTGGTGCGGGCTCAATGGACCGAATAGCCTCATTCTGCACTGTAAGATTTCTATGATTCCATGATTATTCCTTTACTGGATGGCCAACTGGTGAAAATGGAGGTGGACAAGAGCAGCAGTTTCATTGGTACCAGAAACTGTTTACCAAGAGAAACTACAACATATTGTCTTAAAATCACTGTGCTCCCTCTTGCTCACTCTCTCGTGCTCTCTCTTGCTCATCGAGTCTGCACCGACAGAACCTCTCACACAGGCCCACCCCCTGCCCCATCACCATAACCCCACACGTTCATCCCACTAATTCCCCCTAAGCTACATCTTAGGGCACTAAGGGCAATTTAGCATGGCCAATCCACCTAACCTGCATTTCTTTGGACTGTGAGAGGAATCTGGAGAACCCAGAAGAAACCCATGCAGACACGGGAAGAATGTGCAAACTCCACACATACAGTCACACAAGACTGTGATCCCTGATGTTATGAGCCACTACTGTGCCACCATGCTGCCCACTGTGCCACATGCCTTTACACCTTCAAAGATAATACTAAAAACCTATTCTGGGTACGTGGTTCCGTTGAGGGGCTGTATCGAAGTAAATGTGAAGCTAAATGGCAGACCACAGACTTGTCCTTGCACATGTTAAAGGTAACGATCCAACCTAATGGGGAGAGCCTGAATGGAGAGAATCAAGCTAAATCTGAGTGGAGGTGAATCTCATGTCAGAGTCCGAAGCAGATCTACTGAAGATTTTAAAGAAATGTGCCATTGTCTTTAATGGAGAGTTGGGGAACATGAAATAGATCTCAGTCAAGCTAAAGATAAAGGATAAAAGCCAAGCAAGGTGTATAAAGGATAGGTCAGTGCTGTATGCCATCAGACCCAAGGTCGAGGTCTTGAGAGAGGTTAGTTAAGACATGAGTCCTCAAACCCATTAATGTAAGTGATTGGGCCACGCCAATAGTACCCAAGATGAAGAAAGATGTTTCAGTACATATATGTGATTAATTTAAAGTCACTACCAATCCAGTACTGTGTGCAAAGCAATACCCTCTCCCTTTAATTGATGATTTATTTGCTGGGTTCACTGGAGGCCAGTATTTCAGGAAAGCTGAACTTAGTCAAACTTATCTCCAGATCAATGTGGATCCAGATTCACAACAAATGGGATGAAGGAGTACAATATAAAGGGAAATACGCTTAGTACTGTAGAGGATCAGAAGGACCTTGGGGTCCGGGTCCATAGGACTCTAAAATCGGCCCCGCAGGTGGAGGAGGTGGTTAAGGCGGCGTATGGTGTGCTGGCCTTTATCAGTCAAGGGATTGAGTTTAGGAGTCCGGGGATAATGATGCAGCTATATAAGACCCTCGTCAGACCCCACTTGGAGTACTGTGCTCAGTTCTGGTCGCCTAATTACAGGAAGGATGTGGAAAAGATTGAAAGGGTGCAGAGGCGATTTACAAGGATGTTGCCTGGATTGAGTGGCATGCCTTATGAGGATAGGCTGAGGGAGCTCGGTCTTTTCTCCTTGGAGAGACGTAGGATGAGAGGAGACCTAATAGAGGTATATAAGATGTTGAGAGGCATAGATCGGGTGGATTCTCAGAGGCTATTTCCCAGGGTGGAAATGTCTGCTACGAGAGGACACAGGTTTAAGGTGCTGGGGGGTAGGTACAAGGGAAATGTTAGGGGGAAGTTTTTCACACAGAGGGTGGTGGGCAAGTGGAATCGGCTGCCGTCAGTGGTGGTGGAGGCAAACTCAATAGGGTCTTTTAAGAGACTCCTGGATGAGTACATGGTACTTAATAGGATGGAGGGTTATAGGTAGGCCTAAAAGGTAGGGATATAGAAACAAAGAAACATAGAAAACTACAGCACAAAACAGGCCCTTCGGCCCCACAAGTTGAGCCGAACATATCCCTACCTTTTAGGCCTACCTATAACCCTCCATCCTATTCAGTCCCATGTCCTCATCCAGGAGTCTCTTAAAAGACCCTATTGAGTTTGCCTCCACCACCACTGACGGCAGCCGATTCCACTTGCCCACCACCCTCTGTGTGAAAAACTTCCCCCTAACATTTCCCCTGTACCTACCCCCCAGCACCTTAAACCTGTGTCCTCTCGTAGCAGACATTTCCACCCTGGGAAAAAGCCTCTGAGAGTCCACCCGATCTATGCCTCTCAACATCTTTTTTACCTCTATTAGGTCTCCTCTCATCCTATGTCTCTCCAAGGAGAAAAGACCGAGCTCCCTCAGCCTAGCCTCATAAGGCATGCCACTCAATCCAAGCAACATCCTTGTAAATCTCCTCTGCACCCTTTCAATCTTTTCCACATCCTTCCTGTAATGAGGCGACCAGAACTGAGCACAGTACTCCGAGTGGGGTCTGACGAGGGTCTTATAGAGTTCGGCACAACTTATATGTTCGGCACAACTTGTGGGGCCGAAGGGTCTGTTTTGTGCTGTAGTTTTCTATGTTTCTAATATTTGACAATCGTGACATACAAAGGGCTATGAGATATAAAAGACTTCATTTTGGCATTATGTCCTCTCCTGCGTTGTTCCAGTGTGCCATGGATCAAATTCTAAGCAGACTAGAAAGAGTCCAGTACTACTTAGATGATATCTTAGTTACTGGAAAGAATAAAGAAGAGCATCTTCAAAATTTAGATGCCACTCTCCAGAGAATAGGAGGTTACAGACTGTGATTACAGAAGAGAGATGTGAATTTTTCAAATCTTCTATTGAATATCTGGGTCATGTTATAGATGCAAAGGGACTGCACAAATTACCTTTAAAAATAAAGGCCGTAACTGAGAGACATCTCAAAACTCCTTATCATAAGGAAACTCTTAAGTTAATTGGAAAGAACATTCAGTTTGGAGAAAGAGCTGCTGACTTTCTTCATGCATCAATGGTCAAGAAGAATAAAAAGATTTCTGGCAACAAGGAGCCAGCACAGAAATGCACGAAAGATCTTTGGATGACCAAATGCTCCAGATAATCAAATCAAAAGAGTTGGAGCTGCTCAAAGTGCATTCTGCAACATTAATATTCCTTTCCTATTTCACTCTGCACAGCAGCATCTGAAGTTCAATGAACATAAGAAGAATTACCATAACCTGATCTTCCTCAGCAACCTAACCCGAGAGGCTAAATTTGATATGTTCTTAAATAGTGAGAACCCTTTTGGAAATCTTCAGGAGCAACAGCTTCAACTGGATAGTTTAGAAATTGCACGCAAGCAACAAGACCTAAAACGTGAGGCACAGAGTCTAAAGGAGACATGTCACAATCTGGAGAAGGCACCACAGAGGCTGTGCCACACAATTCAAGTATACAGCCTGGAGGGGCATTTATTGGCAACAAATAAACAGATTGACCACGAGACAAGAACTTCCTCTGAAGTGCAAGATTTGAAAAAGCAGCAGAATCAGGTTATAACAACATGAGAACAGGGCTAAACTCCGTGTTTTTCAGAAAAGTCAGGAAGTATTGACAAGCAACTATACCACCAGCGAGAAATGGATACCTGCCATCATAGAACCATAGAAAATTACAGCTCAGAAACAGGCCTTTTGGCCCTTGTTTGCGCCGAACCATTTTTTGCCTAGTCCCACTGACCTGCACTTGGACCATATCCCTCCACACCCCTCTCATCCATGAACCCGTCCAAGTTTTTCTTAAATGTTAAAAACATTTACCATTTTATCCGGCAGCTCATTCCACACTCCCACCACTCTCTGTGTGAAGAAGCCCCCCTAATATTCCTTTTAAACTTTTCTCCTTTCACCCTTAACCCATGCCCTCTGGTTTTTTTCTCCCCTAGCCTCAGTGGGAAAAGCCTGCTTGCATTCACTCTATCTATACCCATCAAAATCTTATACACCTCTATCATTCTTCTACGCTCCAGGGAATAAAGTCCCAACCTATTCAATCTCTCTCTGTAACTCAGCTTCTCAAGTCCCAGCAACATCCTTGTGAACCTTCTCTGCATTCTTTCAACCTTATTTACATCCTTCCTGTAACTAGGTGATCAAAACTGTGCACAATACTCCAAATTCGGCCTCACCAATGCCTTATATAACCTTACCATAACACTCCAGCTTTTATACTCGATACTCCGATTTATAAAGGCCAATGTACCAAAGGCACTCTTTATGACCCTATCCACCTGTGACGTCACTTTTAGGGAATTTTGTACCTGTATTCCCAGATCCCTCTGTTCAACTGCACTCTTCAGAGTCCTACCATTTACCCTGTACGTTCTACTTTGGTTTGTCCTTCCAAAGTGCAATATCTCACACTTGTCTGCGTTAAATTCCATTTGCCATTTTTCAGCCCATT
The DNA here is from genome assembly GCF_964213995.1 of Mustelus asterias. NCBI lineage: Eukaryota > Metazoa > Chordata > Chondrichthyes > Carcharhiniformes > Triakidae > Mustelus > Mustelus asterias. The sequence continues at coordinate 75,820,992 of NC_135814.1, read as the reverse complement.
TTTCTAGTTGGTCCAAATCCCTCTGCAAGCTTTGAAAACCTTCCTCACTGTCCACTACACCTCCAATCTTTGTATCACCAGCAAATTTGCTGATCCAATTTACCACATTATCATCCAGATCATTGATATAGATGACAAACAACAATGGACCCAACACCGATCCCTGCGGCACACCACTAGTCACAGGCCTCCACTCAGAGAAGCAATCCTCCACAACCACTCTCTGGCTTCTTCCAACGCCGGCATCTCCACATCATTTTTCCATTGAGCCAGTGTCTAATCCAATTTATGTATACCCAGCGACTGAACCTTCCTAACTAACCTCCCATGAGGGACCTTGTCAAAGGCCTTGCTGAAATCCAGGTAGACAACATCCACCACCTTCCCTTCACCCACTTTCCGGGTAACCTCCTCGACATACTCTAATAGATTGGTCAAACATGACCTACCACGCACAAAGCCATGTTGACTCTCCCTAATAAGTCCCTGTCTATCCAAATATTTGTAGATCCTATCCCTTATCACACCTTCCAATAACTTGCCCACCACCGACGTCAAATTTACTGGCCTATAATTTCCCGGATTTCTTTTGGAACCTTTTTTAAACAACGGAACAACATGAGCCACCCTCCAACCATCCGGCACCTCCCCCGTGAATACTGACATTTTAAATATGTCTGCCAGGGCCCCTGCAAGTTCAACACTCGCTTCCCTCAAGGTCCATGGGAATACCCTCTCCGGTCCTGGGGATTTATCCACTCCGATTTGCCTCAAGACAGCAAGCACCTCCTCCCCTTTAATCTGTAAAGGTTCCATGACCTCCCTACCTGTTTGCCCTATTTCCGTAGACTCCATGCCCATTTCCTCAGTAAATACGGATGCAAAAAAACCATTTAGTATCTCCCCCATCTCTTTTGGTTCCATACACAGTCTACCACTCTGGTCTTCAAGAGGACCAATTTTATCCCTCACTATCCTTTTGCTCCTAACATACCTATAGAAGCTCTTTGGATTTTCTTTCACTCTGTCTGCCAAAGCAACCTCATGTCTTCTTTTAGCCCTCCTGATTTCCCTCTTAAGTAGCTTCTTGCACTTTTTATACTCCTCGAGCATCTGATCTGTTCATTGCTGCCTGTACATTTCATACAACTCTCTCTTCCTCTAATCTTCCTCTCTCTTCCTCTAATCATATTAGCACAGATCGGACCAGTCTCTTACACTGTTCAAACTCAGGATAATGTAATGTTGAGAAAACTTTTAGAAACTAGAACTAGTTTGTGAGAGACAGAGTCAGCCAAGAATCCACAACAAACGATGCCAAATGAAGACCTAGATATTCCTGAGAAGCTGACAACACCAGAAACAACTGTGGAAGACAGTACCTCAGTTGAGGACACTTCAACACCAAGTAAACCTCCAAATCCTATGTTGATTGAGGTTGAGGCAACTACGGACAATGTCCAAACTCAACCAAAAACACTGGGAGTTTCAGACAACAAGAAAAAGCAGACACCTGAGGTTTGCCTTCAACCACACAGGAAATAACGTCCTCTGAAACATTTAACTTATTGACTGTTGTGTTTATTAATTACTCACATTGAGAATTTTGATTGTTAATGTTATATTGTGTTTCATTGCAGGAGCTTCTGTGTTGTACTTGTGGGATGTGGGAGATTCGCAATGCTTCCAGCGTCTCGGGCAGCTACATCTGCAGGAAGTGCACCCAATTGCAGCTCCTCACAGACTGCATGGATAGGTTGGAGCAGCAGCTGGATGCACTTAGGAGCATGAAGGTGGCAGAAAGCGACATAGATAGGAGTTAGTGGTGTGGTGACACCCAGAATGCAGGCAGATAGATGGGTGACCGTTCGAAGAGGCAGGCAGTCAGTGCAGGAATCCTCTGTGGTCGTCCCCCTCTCTAACAAGTATACCATTTTGGATATTGTTGGCGGAGGGATAGCCTATCAAGGGATAACAGCAGCAGCAGCCAGAGCAGTGGCACCATGGCTGACTCTGTTGTTAAGCAGTGAGGGTTAATGAGCAATAGAGTGATAGTTATAGAGGACTTTGTAGTTAGGGGTACAGATAGGCGCTTCTGTGGACGTAGAAGAGACTCCAGGATGGTATGTTGCTTCCCTGGTGCCAGGGTCCAGGATGTCTCTGAAAGGGCAGAAAGCATTCTGAAGGGAGAAAGTGAACAGCCAGAGGTCATCGTACATATTGGTACAAACAACATGGGTAGGAAGAATGATGAGGTCCTGCAGCAGCAGTTTAGGGAGTTAGATAGAAAGTTAAAAAGCAGGATGTCTAGGGTTGTAATCTCAGGATTACTCCCTGTGCCATGTACTGGTGAGGCCTGGTGAGGCCTGAAATAGGAAGATAGTACAGCTCAACACGTGGCTAGACAGCTGGTGTAGGAGGGAGGTTTCAGATATCTGGACCATTGGAATCTCTTCCGGGGCAGGTGGGACCTATACAAGAAGGACAGGTTGCATCTCAACTGGAGCAGCATAAATATTCTGGCCGGGAGGTTTCCTAGTGTTACACGGGAAGATTTAAACTAGTTTGGCAGGGGGGTGGGAACCAAAGCAAAGGTGAATTAATTGAAGGGGGACTAGAGACTAGGGCCGGTAAAACTCTGAGAAAGAGCAGGCAGGGTGTGGGATAGCCTATCAGGGGACAACAACTGATCAAAGAGGGTCAGATGGACTGAAATGCATTTGTTTTAATGCGAGAAGTCTAACAGGTAAGGCAGATGAACATAGAGCTTGGATTAGTACGTGGAACTATGATATTGTTGCCATTACAGAGACTTGGTTAAGGGAAGGACAGGATTGGCAGCTTAAAGTTCCAGGATACAGATGTTTCAGGTGGGATAGAGGGGGATGTAAAAGAGGTGGGGGACTTGCACTACTGGTTAAGGAGAATACCACAGCTGTACTGCGGGAGGACACCTTGGAGGGCTCCTATAACCCAATATGGGTAAAGCTCAGGAATAGGAAGGGTGTAGTCACAATGTTGGGTGTTTACTGTAGGCCTCCCAGCAGCCAGAAGGGAGATAGAGGAACAGATAGGTAGGTAGATTTTGGCAAGGTGTAAATGTAACAGGGTTGTTGTGGCGAGTAATTTTAACTTCCCCTATATTGACTGGGACTCACTTAGTGCTAGGGGCATGGATGGGGCAGTTTGTAATGAGCATCCAGAACGGCTTCTTGAAACAATACGTAGATAGTCCAACGAGGGAAGGGGCCAGACTGGACCTGGTACTGGGGAATGAGCCCAGCCAGGCAGTTGACGTTTCAGTCGGGGAGCAATTCGGGAACAGTGACCACAATTCAGTAAGCTTTCAAGTACTGATGGATAAAGAAAAGTGTCGTCCTCAGGTGAAGGTGCTAAATAGGGGGAAGGCTAATTGTAACAATATTATGCAGGAACTGAAGAATGTAGATTGGGGGCAGATGTTTGAGAGCAAATCAACATCTGGCATGTGGGAGGCTTTCAAGCGTAAGTTTATAGGAATTCAGGGCCGGCATGTCCCTGTAAGGATGAAGGATAAATATGGCAAGTTTCAGGAACCTTGGATAACAAGAGATATTGTGAGCCTAGTTAAAAAGAAAAAGGAAGCATTTGTCAAGGCTAGGAGGCTGGGAACACACAAAGCAAGTGTGGAATACAAGTAAAGTAGAAAGAAACTTAAGCAAGGAGTCAGGAGGGCTAAAAGGGGTCACAAAAAGTCACTGGCCAGCCGGATTAAAGAAAATCTCAAGGCTTTTTATACATATATAAAGAGCAAGAGGGTTGCCAGGGTGAGGGCTGGCCCACTCAAGGACAGGGAAGGGAATCTGTGTGTGGAGCCAGAGGAAATGGGCGAGGTATTAAATGAGTACTTTGCATCAGTATTCACCAAAAAGAAGGACCTGGTGGATGATGGGTCATGTTGAGATCAAAAAGAGGAGGTATTGGGGGTCTTGAAAAACATTAAGATAGACAAGTCCCCAGGGCCTGATGGGATATACCCCAGAATACTGAAAGAGGCAAGGGAGGAAATTGCTGGGCCTTGAGAGAAATTTTTGTACCCTCATTGGCTACAGGGGAAGTCATTATGTGGAGATGCTGGCGTTGGACTGGGGTAAACACAGTAAGAAGTCTCACAACACCAGGTTAAAGTCCAACAGGTTTATTTGGTAGCAAAAGCCACTAGCTTTCGGAGCGCTCACTGCTCCTTCGTCAGGTGAGTGGGAGTTCTGTCATTAATGCATTATTTTGTAAATTGAGTTTGTGTCTTTATATGCCCTGTTTGTGAACAGGTAGTCAAGAAGGCATACGGCATGCTTACCTTCATCGGCCAGAGCATTGAGCTTAAAAATTGGCAAGTCATGTTGCAACTTTATAGAACCTTAGTTAGGCCGCATTTGGAATATAGTGTTCAATTCTGGTCGCTACAGTACAAGAAGGATGTGCAGGTTTTGGAGAGGGTACAGAAAAAATTTACGAAGATGTTGCCTGGTATGGAGGGCATTAGCTATGAGGAGAGGTTGGAGAAACTTGGTTTGTTCTCACTGGAAGTTGAGGGGTGACCTGACAGAAGTCTACAAGATTATGAGGGGCATGGACAGAGTGGACAATCAGAAGCTTTTTCCCAGGGTGGAAGAGTCAATTACTAGGGGGCATAGGTTTAAGGCGCAAGGGGGAAGATTTAAAGGAGATGTATGAGGCAAGTTTGTTATACAGAGGATGGTGGGTGCCTGGAACTCTCTGCCGGGGGAGGTAGTGGAAGCAGATACAATAGTGACTTTTAAGGGGTTTCTGGACAAATACATGAACAGGATGGGAATAAAGGGATATGGTCCCTGGAAGGATAGGGGATTTTAGTTCACATGGGGAACATGGTCGGTGCAGGCTTGGAGGGCCACAGGGCCTGTTACTGTGCTGTAATTTTCTTTGCTCTTTGTAAAGGGGGCGGGAAAGGGGCGCAGAAAGTGTTCTGTATTCATGTTTATTCCGAGTTAGAATAAGATACTTTAAGAGTCCGATCACATGACCTACTGATGACATCATCAGCCTTTGCCTGTAAACACCTTTCAAATAAAGCTTTTGTTTGCACTTTGGTGGTCTGCAAGCCTATCTTTTAAAAATAACACAGTCATCACATCCCTGTGACCAATTTGTCACATAGGATAACTTCGATCTACATGATATGCCGGCTGCATTACAGTACATCTGAGAGTTCCATACATGTATACAAACACATTCACTTACTATATGGACAGATTCAAAAATGAACATTGTGAAACAAGGAAATCTGAAGAAATATTTGCCAAAAAAGTTCAGCATTAACACAATACATGGAAAGATCCCGGTTGAGGCCGTCCTCATGTGTGCAGAACTTGGCTAACAGTTTCTGCTCAGCGATTCTGCGTTGTCATGTGTCATGAAGGCCGCCTTGGAGAACGCTTACCCGAAGATCAGAGGCTGAATGTCCGTGATTGCTGAAGTGTTCTTTGTAAAGGGGGCATTCAGCCTCTAATCTTCGGGTAAGTGTTCTCCAAGGCGGCCTGCATGACACACGACAATGCAGAATCGCTGAGCAAAAACTGATAGCCAAGTTCCGCACACATGAGGACGGCCTCAACTGGGATCTTGGGTTCATGTCACACTATCTGTAACCCCCCACGACTTGCCTGGGCTTGCAAAATCTCACTAACTGTCCTGGCTGGAGACAATACACATCTCTTTAACTTGTGCTTGGCCCTCTCTCCACTCACATTGTCTGTACCTTTAATACTTGATTGCCTGTAAAGACTCGCATTCCAACCATTATCTTGTAAATTGAGTTTGTGTCTGTATATGCCCTGTTTGTGAACACAAGTCTTCACTCACCTGATGAAGGAGCAAGACTCCAAAAACTTGTGCTGCCAAATAAACCTGTTGGACTTTAACCTGGTGTGGTGAGACTTCTTACTGTGCTTAACCCAGTCCAACACCGGCATCTCCAGATCATGGTCGCATATAGGCCAGACCAGATAAAGACAGCATATTTTTTTCCCTAAAGGACATTAGTGAACCAGATGGGTTTTTCTGACAATTGACAATGGTTTCATGGTCATCAGTAGATTCTTAATTCCAGATATTGTTTATTGAATTCAAATTTCACCAGCTGCCATGGCAGGATTTGAACTCAGGTCCCCAACTTTAGCTGAGTTTCTGGATTAATAGTCCAGTGATAATCCCATTAGGCCCTTACTGATCCAGCCTCCACAACCCTTTGGGGCAGAGAAATCCAGAGATTCACCACCCTCTGCAAGAAGAAATTTCTACACATCTGTTTTAAATTACAGGCCCTTTATCTTCTAGCTATATCCCCTTGTTTGAGACTCTCCCACACATGAAAACATCTCAGCATCTACGATGTCAAGCCCCCTCAAGATCTTATATGTTTGAATATGGTCACCCTTTACTCTTCTAAACGCCAAGGAATACAGACCCAGACTATTTAGTCCCTCTTGATAGGAAAACCCTTTCATTCCAGGAATTAGCCTGGTGAATTTCCTTTGGACTGCCTCCAATGTTACTCTATCCTTTTTTAGGTAAGGGGACCAGAACCGTATGCAGTATTCCAGGTGAGGCCTAACCCTATACAATTGCAACAAAACCTTCCTATTTTAAACTCCAACCCTTTTGCGATAAAAGCCAAAATGCCTTTGCCTTCTTAACTACTTGTTGAACCTGCCTGCTAGCTTTCTGACATTCATTCACAACAATACCTAAATACTTCTGTACTTCACTCACCTGTAGTCTCTCTCCATTTAGATAATAATCTGCCTTTTGATTCCTCCTACTGACTTGCATGACCTCGCACATTAAACTCCCTTTGCCAGGTTTTGCCCAGTCACCCAATCTATTTATATCCCATTGCAGAATCACAATAAACTCATCACAACTTGCCCTTCCACCTATCTTCATGTCATCGGCAAATTCAGAAACTTTACATTCTGATCCTTCCTCCAGGTCATGAATGCAAATAGTGAACAATTGCAGGCCAAGGACCGATCGCTGCGTTACTCCATTCGTTACATCTTTCCACTTTGAAAATGAATCACTTATTCCGACTCGCTGTTTTCTATCTGACAGCCAGTTTACAATCCATGCTAACACACTTCCTCCAATTCTATGGGCTTTTACATCATGCACTTGCCTCTTATGCAGCACCTTGTCAAATGCCTTTTGGAAATCTAAATACACTACATCCACAGGTTCCCTCTATCTATTCTCGCTGTTTTATCATCAGAGAATTCAGCAAATCTATCAAACATTATTTACCTTTCATAAAACCATGTTGACTAGGTTTGATTATATTCAGCTTTCCTAAATGATTAGCTATCTCCTCTTTGATTATTGATTCCAGCATCTTGCCAATAATAGATGTTAAACTAACTGACCTATAGGTCCCTGCCTTCTGTCTTTCTCCCTTTTTGAACAAGGGGGTCACATTGGCTGTTTTCCAATCTTTTGGTACCCTCCCAAAATTTAACGAGTTCCAAAAAATTTCAACCAATGAGTGCACTATCTCTGTAGCCACTTCCATTAAACTCCAGCATGTAGTTCATCAGGTCCTGGCAACTTGTCCACCTTTAGCCCCTTGAATTTCTCTAATACTCTATTCCTTGTGATTGGGATTTTTGTAAGTTCTACCATGGGATTTGAAATCAGCCCATCTGATATCTTTGGAACATCTGGAATGTCTTCCACAGTGTAGACTGATGCAAACATTTATTTGGCACGTCCGCCATTTCATTGTTTGCTGTGAGCAATTCACCAGCCTCGTTCGGTAGAGTTCCCACATTTATTTTAGCCACCTGCTTCCATTTGTATGTCCATAGAAATTCTTACTCACTGTTTTTATGCAGAATGCAAGTTTTCTCTCTGAATGAATGTTCTCCCTTCTTATGAACTTTTTAGTCTTTTGTTGCTGGATCCTAAAACATCCCAATCCTCTGGTCTACCACTATCCCTTGCCACTTGTATATCCTGCTTTTCGATTTAACATTATCCTTGACCTCCTTTGTTAACCATGAATTTTGCCTCTTTATCCCTCTTTTTGATTGGGATAAACTTCTGCTGAGCATTTTAGATCAGCTGTTTGAATATTTGCCACTGCTCATCTACTGACCTGTATCTTAGCTTGTTTACCCAGTTCACTTCCTGCCTCACACCATTATAATTGCCCTTATTTAAGTTGAAGACACTGGTTATGGACCTATGGCATTCATCCTTAAACTGTATCTGGAATTCTATCATATTGTGTTCACTAACCCCTAGGAGATTCTTAACCACAAGATCCCTTATTAATCATTTTTCATTACACAAAACCAAATCTAAAATAGCCCATTCCCAGGTAGGTTCCACAACGTACTGCACTAAAGAGCAATTCCTGATGCACTCCACAAACACTTCTTCTACACTACCCTTGCCGGTTTGGTTTGTCCAATCAATACGTGGATTAAGATCTCCCATGATAATTGCAGTTCTCTTCAAATATGTCCTTGATATTTCCCCATTTATGCTCTGACTTCTTGAGAGGTACAGTAAAAAGTCTCACAACACCAGGTTAAAATCCAACAGGTTTATTTGGTAGCACAAGCTTTCGGAGTGTCGCTCCTTCTTCAGGTGAGTGAAGAGTTGTGTTCACAAACAGGGCATACATAGACACAAACTCAATTTACAAGATAATGGTTAGAATGCGAGTCTTTACAGGTAATCACGTCTTAAAGGTACAGACAATGTGAGTGGAGAGAGGGCCAAACACAAGTTAAAGAGGTGCGTATTGTCTCCAGCCAGGACAGTTAGTGAGATTTTGCAAGCCCAGGCAAGTCGTGGGGGTTACAGATAGTGTGACATGAACCCAAGATCCCGGTTGAGGCCGTCCTCATGTGTGCGGAACTTGGTTATCAGCTTTTGCTCGGCGATTCTGCGTTGAAGTGTGTCATGAAGGCCGCCTTGGAGAACGCTTACCCGAAGATCAGAGGCTGAATGCTCGCGACTGCTGAAGTGTTGCCTGACAGGAAGAGAACACTCCTGCCTGGTGATTGTCGAGCGGTGTTCATTCATCCGTTGTCATAGCGTATGCATGGTCTCGCCAATGTACCATGTCTCTGGACATTCTTTCCTGCAGCGTATCAGGTAGACAATGATGGCCGAGTCGCAAGAGTATGTACCGTGTACCTGGTAAGATGATGGCATCCATGTCGATGGTCTGGCACGTCTTGCAGAGGTTGCAGTGGCAGGGTTGTGTGATGTCGTGGTCACTGCTCTCCTGAAGGTTGGGTAGTTTGCTGCGAACAATGGTTTGTTTGAGGTTGTGCGATTGTTTGAAGGCAAGAAGTGGGGGTGTGGAGATGGCCTTGGCGAGATGTTCGTTTTCATCAATTAAATGTTGAAGGCTCCAGAGAAGATGTTGTAGCTTCTCCGCTCCGAGGAAGTACTGGACAACGAAGGGTACTTTGCTGCCGTGTCTCGTCTTTGTCTTCTGAGGAGGTCGGTGCAGTTTTTCGCTGTGGCACATCGGAACTGTCGATCGATGAGTCGAGCGCCATATCCTGTTCTTATGAGGGCGTCTTTCAGCGTTTGTAGGTGTCTGTTGCGATCCTCCTCATCTGAGCAGATCCTGTGTATATGGAGGGCTTGTCCGTAGGACATGGCTTCTTTAACGTGGAAGCTAGAGAAGTGGAGCATTGTGAGGTTATCCGTGGACTTGCGGTACAGTGAAGTGTTGAGGTGACCGTCCTTGATGGAGATGCATGTGTCCAAGAATGCAACCGAATCCAGAGAGTTGTCCATGGTGAGTCTGATGGTGGGATGGAACTTGTTGATAAATTGGACTCCTCTGGAAGGCTGCTGCCCTCAACTCGACATGTATGCCCAAGCCATCAGGAGGTGCTTCAATGCCAGATTCATCAGCCACACTCACAAGACAACCCGAACGTCATCCAAGCACAACGCAACGCCATCCATGTTCTCAGACCAACCTCAACATTGTCATTAAACCAGCAGACAAAGGAGGGGTCACTGTCATACTGAACAGAATGGATTCCTGCAAAGAAGTGTACCGACAACTGAACAATGAGGAACACTACAGGCAGTTACCTGCAGATCCAACCAAAGAACACACCCATCAACTCAACAGACTGATCAAGACCTTTGATCCAGACCTTCAGAGCACCCTCTCATCCTGTGTTGGAGATCTCTACTGCCTCCCGAAGATACACAAGGCTGTCCCATCATATCAGGCAATGGGACCCTGTGTGAGAACCTCTCTGGCTACGTTGAAGACATCCTGAAACCCATCGTACAAAGAACCCCCAGCTCCTGTCGCGACACTACGGACTTCTTACAGAAACTCAGCACACATGGGGCAGTTGAACCAGGAGCACTCCTCATCACAATGGATATCTCGGCACTCTGCACCAGCATCCCCCACAATGATGGGCATTGCTGCAACTGCCTCAGTACTCAACGCTGATAACTGCCAATCTCCAGATGTAATTCTACAACTCATCCGCTTCATCCTGGACCACAACGTCTTCACCTTCAACAACCAGTTCTTCATCCAGACACACAGAACAGCCATGGGGACCAAATTCGCACCTCAATATGCCAACATCTTCATGCACAGGTTCGAACAAGACCTCTTCACCCCACAGGACCTTCAACTGACGCTATACATTAGACACATCGATAACATTTTCTTCCTTTGGACTCATGGCGAATAATCACTGGAACAACTATATAATAACATCAACAAGTTCCATCCCACCATCAGACTCACCATTGTTGTGCCTGCCGCACAGTCTGTTTTAACCCTTATACAGTGGACAAATAACTGCGAGTAGACATCTGGTTAGTTCAATCAATATTTATTTAAGACACACAATCAATAATCACCCACCCAACCAACAATAAGTTATCTTACAGAAAATACTAGAGTTCAAGTCCAATATAAGACCTTGACTTAACTTTGCGTGACTGGCAAGTACCCAAGCAGATATTGGCCTTTATCTGTGCGTTGGTCTCGGTCGTCCTCTGCGTAGTCTGGTCCTTTAGTCTGGTCTGGCACTCTGGCTCTGGTCTTCCTTCCTTCTCGGGTGTGGTGACTCTCCTCGTGCTGGTCGTTACTGGCAACGGTCACCGTTGTTGTAGCTCGTTCGTGGGGTCAGAGAGAGAGAGATTCTTGGTTGTGCAGCACCCTTTATACCCCGTTGGGTTTCGCGCTCCTTTTGGCCATTGCCAATCAATCGATCAGGACTTGATCACCCTGATCGATAAAGCCCAATCGGGTGCTGCCACACCAATCTCTGGGTGTGTCCCCAATGGCCATGCCTGCAGGTGCTAGGGGCATGTAGAGTACACACCTCACTCCCAAATAAGGGGTTACGGCGCCCCTATGTCTGGTAAACAACCCAGTTTGACCAGAAAGTCTCTTTTGTCCTGGAGATGACCCATATCCTGTGTATTCACTCGTCTGGGTTGCAGCCTGTTTATCTCTGTCTTTTAGGCTGCAGCCTGTCGTTTTAGTTCTTGCCCAATTGTCCCAGAGTGCTTTACAAATTGCCATTTTAGATGGCCTTTTTGGCCACACCATGGACTACTCTCCGGAATGGATTGCATTCTTGGACACATGCATCTCCATCAAGGACGGTCGCCTCAGCATTTCTCTGTACCACAAGCCCACGGATAGCCACACGATGCTCCACTTCTCTAGCTTCCACCCTAAACACGGTAAAGAAGCCATCCCCTATGGACAAGTCCTCCGTATACACAGGATCTGACACCTACAAATGCTGAAAGATGCCCTCATAAGAACAGGATATGGCACTCGACTCATCGATCGACAGTTCCAACGCGCCACGGCGAAAAACTGCACCAACTTCCTCAGAAGACAAACACAGGACACGGCAGACAGCTCCAGTCACATGTTAGAATTTAACATGGCTTCCTTGTCCTTGTTGCTGAGATAGTTTGAAGAGGCAGCATGGGCACAATAGGTCACACGGCCTCATTTTGTGCTCTCTGCTCCTCGTTTGCATTTGAAGTGGTAAATATCTGGGACTCACTTCCGATGAGTGGCTGAAGCAGAGATAATGGAATGTTTCCAAAAGGAAATTGGATGGGCATTTCAGGGAAATCAATCCGCAGGGATACAGAGAGAGAACAGGGCAACAGTTTGATCTAAAGTGAGCCAGCATGGACATCGTCCAGTACTTCCTCGGAGCGGAGAAGCTATGACATCCTCTCCAGAGCCTTCAACATGTCATCGATGAAGACGAACATCTCACCAAGGCCATCCCCACACCCCCACTTCTTGCCTTCAAACAACCGCAGAACCTCAAACCGACCATTGTCCGCAGCAAACTACACAGCTTTCAGGAGAACAGTGACCACGACACCACACAACCCTGCCACAGCAACTCTGCAAGACGTGCCGGATCATCGACACAGATGCCATCATCTCACATGAGAACACCATCCACCAGGCCAACGTTGTCTACCTGACACACTGCAGGAAAGGATGTCCCGAGGCATGGTACATTGGCAAGATCATGCACACACTATGACAATGGATGAATGAACACCGCTCGACAATCACCAGGCAGGAGTGTTCTCTTCCTGTTGGGGAACACTTCAGCAGTCACGGGCATTCAGCCTCTGATCTTCGGGTAAGCGTTCTCCAAGACGGCCTTCACGACACACAACGCAGAATCGCCGAGCAAAAGCTGATAACCAAGTTCCGCACACATGAGGACGGCCTCAACCGGGATCTTGGGTTCACGTCACACTATCTGTAACCCCCCACGACTTGCCTGGGCTTGCATAATCTCACTAACTGTCCTGGCTGGAGACAATACACACCTCTTTAACCCATACTTAACCCTCTCTCCACTCACATTGTCTGTACCTTTAAGACGTGATTACCTGTAAAGACTCACATTCCAACCATTATCTTGTAAATTGAGTCTGTGTCTATGTATGCTCTGTTTGTGAACACAACTCTTCTCGCATCTGATGAAGGGGCCACACTCCAAAAGCTTGTGCTACCAAATAAACCTGTTGGACTTTAACCTGGTGTTGTGAGACTTCTTACTGTGCTTACCCCAATCCAACGCTGGCATCACCACTTATTGAGAGGTCACATTTTGGGGATCTATAGGAAACACCCACCCTTGTCTACCTTCCTGTGTATTCATGATTTCAACCCAAACTGATCTACATCACTATCTGCTGCCTTTATATCACGGCTCAGCACTGCTCTAAAACCTTCTTTGATTAATAACTCGAGCCAACTTCCTTTCCCCTTTGGGCTGTTCTTTTGGAACATTGAGCTCCCAGTCTTGGTCACAATGCAACCATGTTTCTGTAAAAGCTAATACAACATACTCATATGGTTGCAATCTGTGTTATCAACTCATCTATCTTGCTGCAAATGCTTTGTGCATTCAGATAAAGAACATTCAGCTTTGGTATTTTACAATTGTTTACAACTCTAGATTGGCTCGATGTTGCACATTTTTGCTTATGTTTCTTGCCCCAGCTTGTCACACTCTGACAGTCAAATTCCCTTCACTACCCTGTGCCACCGCTCTCTCATATACCCCTGATTTTTTAAACCTTCCATTCTTAGAACCCTCCTCCCTCCCAGTTATGGCTCTTAACAAAGAACAGAGAAAATTACAGCACAGGAACAGGCCCTTCGGCCCTCCAAGACTGCACTGACCATGCTGCCTAACTTAACTAAAACCCCCTACGCTTCCGGGGTCCATATCCCTCTATTCCCATCTCATTCATGTACTTGTCAAGGCGCCCCTTAAAAGCCACTATCGTATCCGCTTCCACTACCTCCCCCGGCAACGAGTTCCAGGCACCCACCACTCTCTGTGTAAAAAATCTGCCTCGTACATCTCTTTTAAAACTTGCCCCTCGCACCTTAAACCTACGCCCCCTAGTAATTGACTCTTCCACCCTGGGAAAAAGCTTCTGACTATCCACTCTGTCCATGCCTCTCATAATCTTGTAGACTTCTATTAGGTCGCCCCTCAACCTCCGTCATTTCAGTGAGAATAAACTAAGTTTCTCCAACCTCTCATAGCTAATGCCCTCCATACCAGGCAACATCCTGGTAAATCTTTTCTGTACCCTCTCCAAAGCCTCCACATCTTTCTGGTAGTGTGGCGACCAGAATTGAACACTATATTCCAAGTGTGGCCTAACTGAGGTTCTATAAAGCTACAACATGACTTGCCAATTTTTAAACTCAATGCCCCGACCTATGAAGACAAGCATGCCGTATGCCTTCTTGACTACCTTCTCCACCTGCATTGCCACTTTCAGTGACCTGTGTACCTGTACACCCAGATCTCTCTGCCTATCAATACTCTTAAGGATTCTGCCATTTACTGTATATTTCCTATCTGTATTGAACCTTCCAAAATGCATTACCTCACATTTGTCCGGATTAAACTCCATCTGCCATCTCTCCGTCCAAGTCTCCAACCAATCTATATCCTGCTGTATCCTCTGATGACCCTCATAGCTATCTGCAAATCCACCAATCATTGTGTCGTCCACAAACTTACTAATCAAACCAGTTACATTCTTCTCCAAATCATTTATATATTTCACAAACAGCAAAGGTCCCAGCACTGATCCCTGAGGAATGCCACTTGTCGCAGCCCTCCATTCAGAAATGCACCCTACCACTGCAACCCTCTATCTTCCAGTTCTGTATCCACCTTGCCAGCTCACTTCTGATCCCATGCGACTTCAACTTCTGCACCAGTCTGCCATGAGGGACCTTGTCAAAGGCCTTACTGAAGTCCATGTAGACAACATCCATTGCCCTACCCTCATCAATCATCTTCGTCACTTCCTCGAAAAACTCGATCAAGTTAGTGAGACATGACCCCCCCCTTCACAAAACCATGTTGCCTCTTGCTAATACATCCACTTATTTCAAAGTGGGAGTAAATCCTGTCTCAAAGAATTCGCTCCAATAATTTCCCTACCATTGACGTAAGGCTCACCGGCCCATAATTACCTGGATTATTCTTGCTACCCTTCTTAAACAAAAGAACAACATTGGCTATTCTCCAATCCTCTGGGACCTCCCCTGTAGACAGTGAGGATACAAAGATTTCTCTCAAGGCCCCAGCAATTTCCTCCCTTGCCTCTCTCAGTATTTTGGGGTATATCCCATCAGGCCCTTGGGACTTGTCTACCTTAAAGTTTCTCAAGAACCCCAATACCTCCTCCTTTTTGATCTCAACATGACTCAAACTATCTACACATCCTTTCCCAGATTCATCATCCACCAAGTCCTTCTCTTTGGTGAATACAAACACAAAGTACTCAATTAATACCTCACCCATTTCCTCTGGCTCTATGCATAGATTCCCTCCCCTGTCCTTGAGTGGGCCAACCCTCTCCTTGGCTACCCTCTTGCTCTTTATATATGCATAAAAAGCCTTGGGATTTTCCTTAATCCTGCAGGCCAATGATTTTTTGTGACCCCTTTTAGCCCTCCTTACTCCTTGCTTAAGTTTCTTTCTACTTTCCTTGTATTCCACATTTGCTTCGTGTTTCCCCAGCCTCCTAGCCTTGACAAATGCTTCCTTTTTCTCTTTGACGAGGCTCATAATATCCCTCGTTATCCAAGGTTCCCAAAACTTGCCATACTTATCCTTCATCCTTACAGGAATGTGCCGGTCTTGAATCCCTATCAACTTACACTTGAAAGCTTCCCACATGCCAGATGTTGATTTGCCCTCAAACATCTACATTCTTCAGTTCCTGTCTAATATTGTTGTAATTAGCCTTCCCCCAGTTTAGCACCTTCACTTGAGGACTACACTTTTCTTTATCCATCAGTACCTTAAAGCTTACTGAATTGTGGTCACTGTTCCCGAACTGCTCCCCATCTGAAACGTCGACCACCTGGCCGGGCTCATTCCCCAATACCAGGTCCAGCACGGCCCCTTGCCTAATTGGACTATATACATACTGTTTCAAGAAGCTCTCCTGGATGCTCCTTACGAACTCTGTCCCATCCATGCCCCTAGCACGAAGTGAGTCCCAGTCAATATAGGGGAAGTTAAAATCTCCCACCACAACAACCCTGTTACTTTTACACTGTGCCAAAATCTGCCTACATATCTGTTCCTCTATCTCCCGCTGGCTGTTGGGCAGCCTAGTTTCATGCTAGAGCAGGACTGATACAGTCAGCAATGTACCAGAAAAAAGAATTAGGACAGGGGGCCTGAGTAGGACTGGAACAAGGGAAGTTCCACAGACCCAGAAAAAGACAATAACTTAGGACCCATGTGGGTATCCAAAGCAACATCCTTGATTTTAAGGAAGTGGGATGAGTTAAAGGAGAAGTTGTTCAATGAGAGAACAAATTCAGCCAAGTGGAGGAGGGTGGAGATGGATGCGAATTGTTTGGGTTTCTGTTCAAGGAAGAAGCAGAGCACCACCATAATGTCCTGGTGAGGAATGGATGTGTAGATAGGTTGGATATCCATGGTGAAGTGGAGATGATTAGAGCCAGGATACCGAAAATTTTAAAATGGCATTGAATGTCTGAAGAGTCGCACATATAGCTGGGAAGAGGCTGGGCAAGGGGAGAAAAATAAGAGTCCAGTTAGGAAACAATAGGTTCAATGGGGCAGGAACAAGCCAAAATGATAGGTCTGTTGGGACAGTCCTGATTTATTGATTTTGGCAAAGAGATAGAAGCGCTCAATTCAGGGTTGACAGGCTATGCGGTGGGAATCTGTGGAAGGAAGCTTTTCAGAGGAGGTGAGATCAGTGACGGTCCTGAAAACAATGTTTGGTGGTAGGGTCATGGTCCAGTGGGAGGTAGGAAGAAGTGTCTGAGAGTTGACACTGAGGCTCCTCAAGATAGTTGGAATGCCAGATAACAACAGCACTCCCCTTGTCTGCCGGTTTAATAACAATGTCAGGATTAGATCTGAGAGAACGGAGTGCAGCAAGTCCAGTGAGAGATGGGTTAGAATGGGTGAGGGGAGCAAGGAAGTTAAAAGTGTTGATGTCACAATGACATCTCTGAATGAACAATCAAAAATGGATAAAAGATCAGAGAGAGAGGTCCAGATGGCGAGAGAATAAAGAAGGTGCTGAAAGGGTCCACTGATCGGGATCGGGGGGGGGGGGGGGGGGGGGGAAGCCTGACAAAAGAAGTGAGCACGGAGCCAAAGATAATAGAAGAATGAGCTGGGTTATAACGGGTTAAATGTGAGTCCTTTACTAACCTTTGCCTTTTGTTCCATGGCATTTTGTCATTTAATCTCTTCTTCTGCTCTCTATCCTATTCAAGAACTTTCCTTTTGTTCTTTCCCCCTCCCCCATCAACAGCATAAAAAGAATTGCATATCTACCTCCCCTCAGTTCAAATCATAACGTTAATTTTGTTTCTCCACAGATGCTGCCAGACCTGCTGAGTATTTTCAGCACTTTATGTTTTTATTAAAGATTGCCATCATCCACAGTATTTAGCTTTTATTTTATTGACACCTACAGTGACTGTTTGAAATTGTTCTAGTATTGCAGCCTGATTATAATAAATGGGTTAAGCTGCTGCTCAAATAGCTGAGAGGCAAATTTCATGTAACTGTAATAGGCAGTTATGTTATCCCACAACATAATTTCAAGGCCAAAATTATTTTCACCTATTGCAATGGTTCCCAACCTTTTCAGTAACACAGCACACCTCAATGAGGCAAACAATTCCACAGCACACCCACTTTTTATCAGCTGAATCGATTGCTCATAAAAGTTACATTATGGTTATGGTCATGGACTTACTGGAGAGTTTTTATTTGATTTATTATTGTCACGTGTATTGGGATACAGTGAAAAGTATTGTTTCTTGCATGCTATACAGACAAAACATACAGTTCATAGAGTACATAGGGGAGAAGGAAAGAGAGGGTGCTGAATATAATTTACAGTCATAGCTAGGATTTAGAGAAGTTTAAGTTGAAGTTTATTTATTAGTGTCACAAGTAGGCTTACACTACAATGAAGTTATTGTGAAAATCCACGCGTCGCCACACATGTTCAAATATACTGAGGGAGAATTTAGCATGGCCAATGCACCTAACCAGCACGTCTTTCGGACTGTGGGAGGAAACCAGGGCACCCAGAGGAAACCCACACAGACATGAGTTAACGTGCAGACTCTGTACAGACAGTACTCAAGCTGGGAATTGGACATGGGTCCCTGCTGCTGTGAGGCAGCAGTGCTAACCACTTTTAAGATTAACGTAAAAAATTCAATGGATCAGAGCAAAACACAAAGTTGAGTAAATAGCAATTTACCAAATTAGTGGGAAACCTGGGGCTGACAGTGTGCACAGCACCTTTTGATCTGGGGAGGAATTGGGGAGAGGTCTCTGAGATATGCAAGTTTAGCCCACCGGAAAGGTTTAAAAGTGACCCAGTGAGTGGTAGATTGAACCAGGGCAGGACTTACTCATTAATGGTAGGGCATTGGGGAGAATTACAGAACAAAGAGATCTAGAGGTACATGTCCATAGCTCCTTGAAGTGGAGTCACAGGTGGACAGAGTGGTGAAGAAGGCATTCAGCATGCTTGGTTTCATTGGTCAAAACATTGAATACAGGAGTTGGGACGTTTTGTTGAAGTTCTACAAGATATTGGTAAAGCCACACTTGAAATACTGTGTACAGTTCTGGTCACCCTATTATAGAAAGGATATTATTAAACTAGAAAGAGTGCAGAAGAGATTTTCTAGGATGCTACAGGGACTTGATGGTTTGAGTTATAAGGAGAGGTTGGATAGACTGGGACTTTTTTCTCTGGTGCGCAGAAGGCTGAGGGGTGATCTTATAGAGGTCTATAAATTAATGAGGGGCACAGATCAGCTAGATAGTCAATATCTTTTCCCAAAGGTAGGGGAGTCTAAAACTACAGGGCATAGGTTTCAGGTGAGAGGGGAGAGATACAAAAGTGTCCAGAGGGGCAATTTTTTCACACAGAGGGTGGTGAGTGTCTGGAACAAACTGCCAGAGGTAGTCATAGAGGCGGGTACAATTTTGTCTTTTAAAAAGCATTTAGACAGTTACATGGGTAAGATGGGTATAGAGGGATATGGGCCAAATGCGGGCAATTGGGATTAGCTTAGGAGTTTAAAAAAAAAGGACGGCATGGACAGTTGCCGAAGGGCCTGTTTCCATGCTGTAAACCTCTATGACTCTATGATTCTATGATCCTGTCCATGTTGAAAACAAAATGTACCCTGATTGGATGGTGGTGGCGGCAGGGGGTGTGGAAATAATGCAAGTAACAACAATGACAGAAGAGCAACCCTGCACAGTCAGCTTTAATTGTCAGAGCCTCTCAGCCTATCTTTCAGAGTGGGAGTAGCCAGCTTAGGGGATGTGATACAAGCTCATAATTAAACTGGGCATAGGTAAATAAACATTCAACCCTGGGGTGACTCTTCATGCCAGCAAATTGACCCAACTCTGTCCCATACAGCAGCATATGGAATGAAGCCTGAGAGAGGGAGGAGGGGTGGGGGATAAGTTATGGACTTCTTGTTTATTTTCCTAGGACAGAACTGAAAGAGTAATTTCTTTTGTGGACAATGTTCGTCTGTTCTTCTTAGAACATAGAACATAGAACATAGAACATTACAGCGCAGAACAGGCCCTTCGGCCCACGATGTTGCACCGACTAGTTAAAAAAAAACTGTGACCCTCCAACCTAAACCAATTTCTTTTCGTCCATGAACCCATCCACGGATCTCTTAAACGCCCCCAAACTAGGCGCATTTACTACTGATGCTGGCAGGGCATTCCAATCCCTCACCACCCTCTGGGTAAAGAACCTACCCCTGACATCGGTTCTATAACTACCCCCCCTCAATTTAAAGCCATGCCCCCTCGTGCTGGATTTCTCCATCAGAGGAAAAAGGCTATCACTATCCACCCTATCTAAACCTCTAATCATCTTATATGTTTCAATAAGATCCCCTCTTAGCCGCCGCCTTTCCAGCGAAAACAATCCCAAATCCCTCAGCCTCTCCTCATAGGATCTCCCCTCCATACCAGGCAACATCCTGGTAAACCTCCTCTGCACCCTCTCCAAAGCCTCCACATCCTTCCTGTAATGTGGGGACCAGAACTGCACACAGTACTCCAAGTGCGGCCGCACCAGAGTTGTGTACAGTTGCAACATAACGCTACGACTCCTAAATTCAATCCCCCTACCAATAAACGCCAAGACACCATATGCCTTCTTAACAACCTTATCTACTTGATTCCCAACTTTCAGGGATCTATGCACACATACACCTAGATCCCTCTGCTCCTCCACACTATACAAAGTCCTCCCGTTAGCCCTATACTCAACACATCTGTTATTCCTACCAAAGTGAATTACCTCACACTTCTCCGCATTAAACTCCATCCGCCACCTCTCGGCCCAACTTTGCAACCTGTCTAAGTCTTCCTGCAAACTACGACACCCTTCCTCACTGTCTACCACACCACCGACTTTGGTGTCATCAGCAAATTTGCTAATCCACCCAACTATACCCTCATCCAGATCATTAATAAATATTACAAACAGCAGTGGCCCCAAAACAGATCCCTGAGGTACACCACTTGTAACCGCACTCCATGATGAATATTTACTATCAACCACCACCCTCTGTTTCCTATCCGCTAGCCAATTCCTGATCCAATTTCCTAGATCACCCCCAATCCCATACATCTGCATTTTCTGCAGAAGCCTACCATGGTGAACCTTATCAAACGCCTTACTAAAATCCATATATACCACGTCCACTGCCTTGCCCCCATCCACCTCTTGGTCAACTCTACGAGTTAAGTCCTCAAAGAATTCTAATAGATTCGTCAAGCATGATTCCCCTTTGCAAATTCATGTTGGCTTTGTCTGATTATACCCCTATTTTCCAAATGCTGAGCTATGAAATCCTTGATAATGGACTCTAGCAACTTTCCCAGTACTGATATTAGGCTCACTGGTCTATAGTTCCCTGTTTTCTCTGTACCTCCCTTTTTGAATAGCGGGCTTACATTAACCACCCTCCAACCTCTACCCAGAGACCAACACATAACAGTTTAAATACGCACTTATGCAATAGTTTGTCACAGTTTATTTATAACAATTGATATGTCTGCGTATTTCAGTGACCTAACTCCAGGGCATAAAACCTTGGGTGCTCTTCCACTCATAAGATAGAAGTTAGCTGACAGTTATCAGACACACACACAGTAACATAAGAAATAGGAGCAGGAGTAGGCCACCAGGTCCTTCAATCCTGCCCCGCCATTCAATAAGACCATGGCTGATCTATGCCGGCCTCAACTCCTTTTCCATGCCATTTCCCCACAGTCCTCTATTCCCCGATCTATCAAATATTCATCCACCTCTATTTTAAATATTTGTAATGATCCAGCCTCTACTACCCTTCGGGGCAGAGAATTCCAGAGATTCACCACCCTCTACCAGAAGAAATTTCTACACACCTCAGTTTTAAATGCATGGCCCTTTATTTTGTAGCTATGGCCCCTTGTTTGAGACTCTCCCACACGTGAAAACATCTCACCATCTACCCTATCAAGCCCCCTCAGGGTCTTATATGTTTGAATAAGGTCACCCCTCACTCTTCTAAATTCCAAGGAGCACAGAACCAGACTATTTCCCTTGATAGGACAACTGTCTCATCCCAGGAATTTAGCCTGGCAAATCTCCTTTGTACTGCCTTCAATATTACTATCTCCTTTGTAAGAAAAGGGGACCATTTTTTTAAGGTAATTCTATTTTTTGTATGTCTTTGCAACCAAGAGCTCCTTTACCTCTGTACTTCTGTGATTTCCTGTTTTGATTTCAGATTCCCAGCATCCATTGACAGAACTTTTACAACTAATGCATTCTGGCAGCAAGGATTTTTTTAAGACACAAGCTTTGAAATCTGGAATAGAAAAGAGATGTATCGGAAATAGACGACAGGTGGCCCCAACATCTGGGGAAAAAAGAGGCATAGTAGAGTCCAGGTTGTTGCTAGCTACATCAAGTTGCCTCAAGTCACTACACTGGCAACGAGGACTAACTGGATCAGTCGTTAAAAGCCTCCAGTGCAGAGTTAGAGGGGGAGGACAGTGATCATTTGATGTTCAAAGCAAAAAAGATATAGACTCCGTTTTAAAGGTCCCGCTATTCAGGAAAATAGAGCCATTCAATCCCAAAATCAAGAGTTGGGGGCAATACTTTGAAAGACTGAGTTATTTTTTCACAACAAACGGCATAATGGCCAAAGAGAAGCAGAAGGTGATATTGCTCAGAGTCTCCGGCCCATAGACTTACAAGCTGTTGAGGAATTTGACATTGCTTGAATCACTGGGCACAAAAACCTTAGACCAGTTAGTCAATTTAGTTAAATCATAGAATCCTACAGTGCAGAAGGAGGCCGTTCAGCCCATCGAATCTGCACTGACCACAGTCCCACCCAGGCCATATACCCATAACCCCATGCATTTGCCCTAGCTAGTCCCCCTGACACTAAGAGGCAATTTAGCATGCCCAATCCACCTAACCCACACATCTTTGGGATCATTATAACCTCCGACCTTCCATTGTCACGCAAAAGTAAAAATTCGACTCTGCTGTTTGGAAACCAGGAAAGAGTCTCCAGCTTTGTGGCCAGAGTTCAGGCCTTTGTTGGGAGATACATTGAGGGATTGTTTGGTTTGTAGGATCAACAACCTCTACATCCAAAAGAAACTGCTTGTTGAAACTAAAATTTCGCTGGAAAAAGCAATATAGGTGGCCCAAGCAACTGAGTGTTCTGAGCAATGCATTTGTGCACTGCAAGGAGTGTGTGAGCTGCAAGGTGTGCAGAAAAGGGTGAACCAGTTGTGGTAGTAACTAGCTGCTGCTAGAAACAGCCTGAGTGAGGAATCAGCTGAGCCTCAGAAGAGTACTCAACACCATGGTTTAAGGCATATTTTCGGTGTGGGAGATACCATCGCCAAAGGATGTGCCAGTGCAAGAATTTTATCTGCTTCAAATGTAAGAAGAGGGGTCACCTGCAAGCTAAGGAGTAAGTCATGGCAGGAGAGCTGCAGGCCATGGTGAACTCTTCGTGCTCCATGTGGGAGGCCAGGAATATTTCCAGTGGCCGGGGCCAGCATGTGTGCAGGAAGTGCAGCTCCTGGAAGCCCAAATTTCAGAGCTGAAGCAGCATCGGGGGACACTGTGGAGCATCTGCGTGGTGGAGAATATTGTCGATAGCATGTATAGAGAGATATCACACCGTAGTCTCAGACCCCAGAGGCAGGAAGGGAATGGGTGACCACCAGGCAGAGCAAGAGGGCTAGGCAGGCAGCGCAGGAATCTCCTGTGGCTATTCCCCCGCAAAACAGATATATAATTTTGGATATTGTTGAGGGAATGGCCTCTCAGGGGAAAACAACAACAGCCAAATTTGTGGCTGGTTCTGTTGTTGGTTCTGCTGCTGAAGGGAGGATTAATTATGGGGACTGATTATAAAGGGGATAGATCAGCGTTTCTGTGGCCGCAAGCAAGACTCCAGGATGGTATGTTGCCTCTCTGGTGCTAGGGTCAAGGATGTTGCAAAGCCGCTGCAGGATATTCTGAAAGGGGATGGTGAACAGCCACTGATCGTTGTACACTTTGATACAAATGACATAGGTAAAAAATAGGGCGGCACAATGGCACAGTGGTTAGCACTGCTGCCTCACAGCTCTAGGGACCTGGGTTCAATTCCCAGCTTGGGTCACTGTCCGTGCGGAGTTTGCACATTCTTCCCATGTCTGCATGGGTTTCCTCCGGATGCTCCGGTTTCCTCCCACAGTCTAAAGATGTGCAGGTTAGGTGCATTGGCCATGCTAAATTACCCCTTAATGTCCCGGGATATGTAGGTTAGAGAGATTAGCGGATTAAATATGTGGCGTTACGGGGACAGCACCTAGTTGGGATTGTTCTCAGTGCAGACTCGAGGATACTCAGAGCATCTGATATGATACAGATGGCATTACGGAGACATGGTTCCATGTTGACCAAGGATGGGAATTAAATATTGAGGGCTATTCAGTGTTTAGGAAGGACAGACAGAAAGGAAAAGGTGGTAAGGTTGCATTGTTAATTAAAGAAGATATTGATACGATATTGAAGAAAGATATTAACACAGACAATGTGGAATCTGTATGGGTCGAGTTAAGAAACACCAAGGAGCAAAAAACATTTGTCGATGGTGAGGGGAGGGAGTTGGGGCGGGGTGTAATAGACTATCAAAGTGCTGTGGTAATGTTGGGAATAGCGTTAGACAGGAAATCAGAGATACATGTGTTAAAGGAACATCTGTTGACCTATGACTGTGTGGCCAAGTTCCCTCCAACTCGATTTTAAAATTTGCTAATGACGCTACCGTAGTGGGTCGGATCTCAAACAATGACGGAGTACAGGAAAGAGATAGAGAATCTGGTGAACTGGTGCGACAACAATAATTTCTCCCTCATTGGCAATGAAACAAAGGAGATCGTCATCAGCTTCAGGAAGTGTAGTGGAGGATATGCCTCTGTCTACATCAGTGGGGGCGAAGTAGAAATGGTTGAGAGCTTCAAGGTTTTAGGTGTCCAGATCACCTGTCCTGGTCCTTCTATGCTGACTCTATAGTTAAGAAAGCCCACCAATGCCTCTCAGAAGACTAAAGAAATTTGGCATGTCCACTACGACTCTCACCAACTTTTACAGATGCACCATAGAAAGCATTCTTTCTGGTTGTATCACAGCTTGGTATGGCTCCTGCTCTGTCCAAGACTGCAAGAAACGACAAAGGATCATAAACAAAGCCCAGTCCATCATTCAAACCAGCCTCCCACCCATTGACATTGTCTACGCTTCCCGTTGCCTTGGAAAAGTAGCCAGCATAATTAAGGACCCCACGCACCCCCTCGGGAAAAAGATACAAAAGTCTGAGGACACATACCAACTGACTCAAAAACAGCTTTTTCCCTGCTGCCATTAGACTTTTGAATGGACTTGCCACATATTAAATTGATCTTTCTCTACACCCTAGCTATGACTGTAACACTACATTCTGCACTCTCTCCTTTCCTTCTCTATGTACAGTATGCTTTGTCTGTACAGCACACAAGAAACAATACTTTTCACTGTTTACTAATATGTGTGACAATAATAAATCAAATCAAATCAATTGATTATGGATGACTTTAATCTATATAAAGATTGGGAGAGTCAAATTAGTCACAGTACAATAGAGGAGGAATTTCTGGACCAATGTCTTGAGGAATCAACAAGAGAACAGGCCATCCTGGACTAGGTATTGTGCAATGAGGAATCTAGTTCTGAGAGAACGCTTGGGATGAATGACCATAATATGATGGAATTATTTGTCAAGGTGGATAAGTGACATAGTCCTGTGATTCTGGGGAGCATGTGGGTGGGGAATGGGGCTCTGTGATTCTCAGGAGCATGTGGGTGGGGGAATAGGGGGGTCTGTGATTCTGGGGAGCATGTGGGTGGGGGAATGGGGAGTCTGTGATTCTGAGAGCATGTGGGTGGGGAAATGGGGGTCTGTGATTCTGGGGAGCATGTGGATGGGGGAATGGGCAGTACGGACAGTGACTGTTACTAGGCAAGGGCAAGTAGCATTCCTTAACCTCTACGTGTGTTCCTCTCCATCTCCAATGCCTCGCTCCCCCCCCCCCCCCCCCCCCCACCCCCACACCTTTCAGAGTGATGAGATGGCTTTTGTGATGCAACCGATTGATCTTGCTGTTCTTTTGGTTGCTGCTGGAGCTGAGGAGGAGGAGCAGGAAGAAGAATTGCGGCACAGGAGGCCAAGGCCTTACCACCTGCAGGAGTTGAAGGAGACGACCACCAGAGGCAGGAGGTGGCCGCCATCTGCCCGTGGTGGGGGTGGGAGGTTGGGGGGAACTGCAGGAGAAGGAAGAAGTGGAGAACCCAACAGTTCCGTGCACAAGTGTCATTTGAACAGATTTCAGACAATGTGTTCCGCTGACGGCTCCGCCTCTGAAAGGGGACAGTGCTACCTGTGCTACCTGCTGCAGGACCTGGCACTCGGGGAAGGGGAGGGCACCCACTCTCAGTGTCTGTCAAATTTACAGCTGCTCTGAACTTTTATGCAACTGGCTCCTTCCAGACCCCTAGCAGAGATGTATGTGGTATTTCCCAGTCAGCTGTGCACATCTGTGTCAAATTGGTCACGGAAGCCCTATATGCCTGGGCTGGGCAGTACATCAAATTTAACCTGGACCAGGTCCAGCAGGAAGCCCAGGCTGCAGGGTTCGCAGCCATTGCAGGGATGCCAAATGTACAGGGGGCCATCGACTGCAACCACGTCACCCTCAAGGCCCCGTTGCAGAATCCATGAAGATTCGTCAACAGAAAGGGGTTCCACTCCCTGAATGTCCAACTGCTGTGTGATCACAATATGAACATGATGCATGTCTGCGGGAGACACCCTGGCAGGTTGCATGACAGCTTCATTCTCAGGAGCTCTGACATACTGGAGGCATTTCAGAAGGATCCCAGGCCGCAGGGGTGGCTCATGGGTGATATGGGTTACTGCTTCGGACATGGCTGATGACGCCTGTGCAGAGGTCTATGACTGCGGCCGAGACTCGCTATAATGAGGCCCATGTAGCCAGCCGTGAGATAGTGGAGAGGTGCATTTGTCTCCTCAAAATGCAATTCCAGTGCCTGCACCGCTCTGGCGGAGCCCTACAATACAGCCCTCTGATCTCTTCCTGCATTGTGGTGTGCTGTGCCTTGCACAACCTGGCACAGCAGAGAGGTGGCCTATTGGAGGAGGAGGACGTGGAGGCCGACCAGCCGGGCATCGCTGGGGAGGAGGCAGCCCAGCAGGGGGAGAGGAAGAGGAGGAGGAAGAAGAGGAGGAACACGTCGAGCAACACCAACCAGGCTCTGGAGGGTTGGCAGCTCGAATGAGGCATGCGAGGGCGGCTAGGGAGGCCCTGATCACCAGGCAGTTCAGTCACTAGGGGCCTGTGTCTGTGGGTTCCATCCCGCACCCCCCCCCAACCCCACCAAAAGTCCTATCTCTTGCAACATCATCACATCAGAGTGGTGGGCATGGGTACGCTGTGTTAGCGAGTTTCTTTGGCATGCAAGAGGGTGATGATGACTCGCTAAGCACATTATGATGATGCCCTGGTGCAAATAGTCTGACTCCTACCTGAACTCCGCATGCACACTAGCACCTCAAATTGGATGGAGGATTGACAGGTGGCGGCATGGACAAGTTGGGCCGAAGGGCCTGTTTCCATGCTGTGAACCTCTAAACCTCTATGCTCACTTCTTGACTCCAGCCCAACCATGCTGTCGCTGACAACCCACATCTTCTCTTCTCTGGGCATTTCCAGTGCCCACTCTTCAAAGGGGATGAGGACGTGGAGGTCTGACTCACCTCCCCATCTTCGCCCTCTCTCTGTCTCTATGGAGATAGAAGGAGCCATGAAAGAAATGATGGCGTGACTCGTGCAGGGTATCAGGTGGTGGCCCCTTAGAGGGCCTCTGTGGGCGGGGCTTAATGCATCCGAAATTCTGTAGCTCCGATCGGAGCCTCCAACTGTGCACGCGCAAAAAAAAATGACAGAATGCTGCTTCCCTGCCATATCCCTCCCGGGTAGGATAAAAAGTAAAACAAAGTTTATTTATTAGTCACAAGTAGGCTTACATTCACACTGCAATGAAGTTACTGTGAAAATCCCCTAGTTGGCACACTCCGGTGCCTGTTCGGGTACACTGAAGGAAAATTTAGCATGGCCAATTCACCTAACCTGCACATCTTTGGACTGTGGGAGGAAACCGGAACACCTGAGGAAACCCACGCAGACACATGGAGAACGTACAGATTCCACACAGACAGTGACCCAAGCCGAGAATCGAACCAGGTCTCTGGCACTGTGAGGCAGCTGTGCTAACCACTGTGCTGCCCATAATGCCTCCCCTGAGCCCCACAGACATTGCTGACCCCCTTATCCCCCCCCCACCCCTCCGCCACCCAGGCCAATCGTGACTCCCTCCCCCCCTTTCCCTCACCGATCTCAGGCAGAGTGGCAACAGCCACCCATCCCCCCCACTGATCTCAGGCAGAGTGGCAGCGGAGCCTCTTCTCCCCCACCAATCTCAGGCAGAGTGGCAGTGGACCCCCCTTCCCTCTCACCGATCTCAGGCAGAGTAATCCTCCCCTCATCCCCACCGATCTCAGGCAGAGTGATTGCCCCCTCACCCTTCCCCCTGACCCCAGACTCTCATGCACAAGGCCCCCATCACCTCTTGACACTGATGGCTGTATGACACCTCCCTCTCTCTCCCCTGTCCATCATTGAGGCACTGATTCACCACCCCCGCCCCCTGCATTAGCACATCTGCAAGTGCTCACTTGCCTTCCCCTCAATGCTAACAAGCAAACTGCATGTAACTTGCTGGAATGCTCTGCCAAACTGCCTGCAGCTGATCTGCCCTGATGAGGGGCAGCTCCATAAAAACCCCAAGGATGGACAGGCATGGCAGGCAGTGTAGGAAAAAATGAGCACACAACCTGCCCTCCGATTTACTGAGGGCGACCTCAGGAGGCTGCTGGATGCGGCAGAGGCGAGGCAGGATACCCTCTTCCCCCCAGGAGGACTCAGACCCAGGGGGGCTGATGGCAATGTGGCCTTGGAGGCAGTTGCCGCCTCGGATAGTGCCACAGCGCTGGCCCCCAGAACAGGGAAGCAGGGCCGCAAGAAGGTCAATGACCTTATCTGGGGAGCAAGGGTGAGTGCTTAGCCCCACCCAGCATCTTCCCCCAAATCTCCCACAGATCCTCCCATCCGTAACACCCTGCATATTTCCAGCCCCTGACCCACAAGCACCCCCATCCTATACCCCCTAAGAGTATGGGGTGCGGGGTAAGGGGGTGGGATTTGTTGGGGGGTTAGGGTGAGTTGGTAGCGGATGGTGGGTGGGGTTTGGGTATTGGGAGGGTCACTTCCAAGGTTTAGCACCACAAAATGAAAAGCTATAGACTTCTCAAAAGTCTCTTTTGAATTTAAACAACGTATCAGTAATAATCTAAATTTTTATTCTGCCTTTAAGTCAACACAATACTGATGATGTGCTGTGTTGATGTACCAGAGGCTTGGGAATCATCAAAAATAATGTAAGAAAATAAAAGCTGGGTGCAATGCAAAACAGGGTGTTTTTTTGGTTTGCGCAGCGCGATTTGGAACCGCTGATATTTTTGCAGGCAGAGTGCATATGGGGGCACCTCAGAACAGACCTAAAAGTCAGATCTGAAACACTCCCAGACCGTGATTCTCCCAGGAGACACGCGTCTGTGGCCTTGAACAGAGATTTGCGCATGTGCTGGGAATGCATGCACATCTCCCAGAGCCGGCAAACAGTCGCCAGCCAGACCAGCTGGAAACCAGCAGGAAGGCAAGTAAGTCATTTAAATCTGTTTCTCATCTATTTTAAATATGTAGATTTGTTAATTATCAGGACCTTCCCACATTCGGAAGCTAGTGGGAGACCCCGCCGGAATGAAGGGGGGAGGCAACCAGGATCCCCAGAGGTTCAGGCGGTGGGAGGGGGTGGTGCCCCCAGGGCATGGGCGCCCTGGCAATGCCAGCCTGTGCCCCAGCACTGCCTAAGTGGCAAAGTGCCCATGCCCAGGGGGCACTTTGGCACTGCCCACCAGCCATCGGGCAGTGCCAACAGGGCGGGGCCTATTGTGGTGCAATTGGTGGGGGTGGGGAGTCCCACTGCCATTCTACATTGGGATCGGGCTGGGGTGGAGGGCAGCGATTGGAGCGGGCTGGGGGAGGGGGTGTGGTCTGTTGGGGGGGCCTGCCTCCGGGGGGGAGTCAGTGGGGGGGGGTCTACTGGGGTGAGGGGGGTGGGGGGATCGCTACTGCTGAGGGGTGGGGCATGGGCATCGGGGCGCTCTGGGACAGGGGGGTGGGGGTCAGAGCTGGCCTGGGAATTGCTGTGGGGGCCGCTTAGGCCGTGGGGGGGGGGTGCGGTTGGGAAGGGCAGCACTGCGGGGGTCCCGGGCTGGCCCGTGATTGGGCAGGCCAGCAAATGGGAGTTTGACAGTTTGGGGCCACTGTGCATGCGCAGAGCTCCAGAACTGTCAAACTCCGGAGCAAATAGGCCCTGCCCCCCTGGGTTTTTAATGAGATTCCCGACTGGGACCTCTTCAGTGCACAGAGTGCAGAGATTCAGGTGAGAAACTGAACTGTCAGAACAGTCGGGATTTAGAACAGTTTTTCCGCCAATTCAGTATTTTTGGGAGAATTCCCCCCCCCCCCGCCAGTTTCAAGTCCAGCCAGCACTTCGAATAAAAATGGTAAAATAGGGCCCCAAATTTCTTTCAGATCCATTTCCAGGTTCATTCTTCTTGGTCTCCTTTTCAAGCTAAGGTGGCCTACTATCGAGACTGCCATCCCCATATGATGACCAGGCTACAATCCAGCGTCTAAACACAGGCACAATCCCAGCTTCTTAGCTAAACTACTGCCAATACCTGCTTCCAGGATTCCCTTGAGTCCAAACTCTCTTTAGCATGTAGCTACCAACAACTCCTTGGCTTTCTTTCAGCCCCAATCCCATCAGCAGTGTGGAGCTAAAAGCAGCACTAGCAGTTCGGAGTCTTCCTTCCTCTCTACCTCTCCATTTGCTCCCCATGGGCTGCTATTCAAAAACAAAGAACAAAGAACAGAGAAAATTACAGCACAGGAACAGGCCCTTCGGCCCTCCAAGCCTGCACCGATCATGCTGCCCGACTGAACTAAAACCTCCTATCCTTCCAGGGACCATATCCGTCTATTCCCATCCTATTCATGTATCTGTCAAGATGCCCCTTAAAAGTCACTATCGTATCTGCTTCCACTACCTCCCCCAGCAGCAAGTTCCAGGCACCCACCACCCCCTGTGCCTCGTACATCTCCTTTAAACCTTGCCCCTCGCACCTTTAACCTATGCCCCTTAGTAATTGACTCTTCCACCCTGGGAAAAGCTTCTGACTATCCAGTCTGTCCATGCCCCTCATAATCGTGTAGACATCTATCAGGTCGCCCCTCAACCTTCATCGTTCCAGTGAGAACAAATAAAGTTTCTCTAACCTCTCCTCATTTTATCCCTTGAACAGTTCGGTGTAACCTTTTAATATCTCCTAACATGGTTCCGCCCTTTCCAGGGCTGGATCAAATGTATGTTCTGGTATGTTCTGCACCTTAAATGTTACGACCTTGGTCACTTCCACAGGTGTCAACTTACACACAGATGAAAAATCCAAACAAAACTGATTTCATTACAATAATGGAAATCAAACTTTTTTGGCAGCAAATGTATCTAAAAGATGCATTGACCCGGGACTTCCATGGGGTAGCAATCAGCACCGGATTGCCACTCTGCACTTAGCCATGTCGGGAGCTGCATATTTTTCGCCAATCTTCTGATCTGGGCCTGGTGAGAAAAGTGCCATGCAGCAAAATCTGAGCATGCCCTTTCATATCAGAAATTTGCAGGACAGGGATCATTGGCCCTTTGGTAAATTGCCAACTCTTGATTATTATCTGGGCTTATTTGAATGAATAAATAATGGTAATTTGGCTGAATAACCAGTGTGAGGGTGAAAGTGAGTGGCAGCTGTGGACCATAATCTTGAAATGAATCTTCGTATTTGGAAGATTAGGAAAGTAAATTCATGGGAAATTTTCCTTTACGTGACTTGTTTGGAAGATTGTAAATTTAGATATTGTCTGCAGCAAATAGTTTAGCTTTAATAATAAGTATCCTTTTTTATGCCATCATTATCATCCTTTATCCCGGGAGTTCTCAAACCGGGTTCTGCGATCGATTCGGCCATGGATCCCAAGAAGAGTCAAGCCCGAGGGGGGGCAGAAAAGAGCCAAAACGTCCGAGGCTGAGGGAGCCCCGGGAGGTTTTGCAGACTGTCTTGTTTTTTGCTTTCTTTGCTTTTGGGTGGTAGCTATACGTCCTTTTATTATTCACATTCCTAGGTTGGGACCTTGAGCCCACTCTCTCCATCCACGTGAATGGTGGTACGGCCTCAAAATGTGGAGAGTTAGAAAAAATGTGCTTCTTGCCGGTGAGATCACGTTTTCAGATTTTGAACAAACTTCGCCACTGCAATGATGGGGAACACACCGGGGAAGGGCGGGAACTAATTTGAATGCATCAGCTTTTGATTAACAAGCACTCACGTCAGATAATGAGGCTACACTGAATATTCAGCTGACACCAGCGTGACGTCATGTCAGTGCCATTTACAAGAGGTCTACATAAGAGTGAGGTTAGGTTGTAAGGGCAGTGTGGGGGTATCGGTGATGGGGAGCTGCCCTGTTTCATGAAGCATAAAGACCCTCTCAATTGGGGAAGGGTGAAACCTAAAGCCTCTATCGATGGTGTGAGGCCAGAGGGGATTACTGGGCAGGAAGTTAAAATCCACTTCTCTGAGAACTCCGAGACTGTCAGGTACTGCGAGAGGTCATTTATTGCTCTCATGCAAGGCTTAACTGCACAGCATTGAAGGCCCCAAAGAATGAAGCCACCCTTTGGGGAATTGCTTCAGAAGATAATTGCATACCTCTCAGAATTCAGCTGTGTCTCATCAAGATGAATGCTGTTGCCTGAGCGACTAACTGGTGATTATTTAAGGAAGCATGCCAGTTTAATATCCAGAGCTAGATCTAGTTGCATGGTCTGGGGACAAAGATTAATCCTTTATGAACACCAGGCCCCAAGAATGTAGAAGTGTCTTTCAATTCAAGCATTAGCAGTACACAGCTCGCACTGTGGAGAATCCCCAGGCAAGCTAGGATGATGATAGCTGACATCACTCCCCCTGTTCAATATCTTGTCTGGAACCATTTTTGAGGTGCCCCATCAAGATGCAGACCTTGTTGTCATACATTCTCTGTGATGCATTTTAACACTATGCAAGCTCGAGACTTAGGTTCTTTGGCGGTGGTGGGGTGGTGGGGGTGGGGTGCAGAGGGAATGTGCAGGTCAGATGCCATGGGACAATGGAGGCTAACACTCTTCATCCTTCTGGAGTATAGAGAAAGCTATGTGGGGATGTGGCTGTAGTGTCACAGGGCGTGGTGTGAGGAAGAGCAGAAATTCACACAGATAAGGGGAAGCACTTGGGTGGCAGTTACAATGGTTGAGCGCTCATTGTAATGTTCTCACTCTTTCAGTGCATGATTTAGGAGAATCATGGAGCCTGTTGAGTTGGCCTTTCTACTGATTGGGAGCGACCAACAGCAAAGACAATGACATGCTGCTGCATGTGACCAGGAGCAGTGGCATGCAGCTGTTCAAGGAGCAGGACCACTCATGGAGGAACAACATCAGAGACAGTATCGGCCATGAATCTTCCAATGTTGATGTTCCTATCTTCAATTGTCCAGGATGCAGTGCCGGAGATGACTGCAGGACAGTGGACCACCTCTGCCACGTACTGCATGAGCTGACATCACATGGGACTGGCAGACACCCGATACCTGTGGCTCTTAAACTTACAGCCACTCCGAACTTTTATGCTAGCGGCTCATTCAAGGGCAGCACAGGGGACATTTGCGGTATCTCCCTATCGGCCACTCACAAATGTATTAAGGAGGTGACAGATGCCCTTTATGCCAGGGCTGGTATGTTTATCAACTTTGACAAGGACCAAGTGAGCCAGGATGCCACTGCCATGGGTTTCGCCCACCCAGCAGGGATGCCCAAGGTGCAAGGTCTGATTGACTGCACCTACATGGCTCTTAAGTCACCATAAGCACCATCAGGTGCCATTCAAAATCCACAAGGGATTCTACTCCCTCAACGTCCAACTCATCTGCAACCACACAATGCGCATCATGTCGGTGCATGTCAGTTTTCCGGGGAGTGCCCATTACAGTTACATCTTGGACTGCTTGCAAATCCCAGCTGCTTTGAGGGAGATCAGAGGCTGGAGGGATAGCTCCTCAGGGACAAGGGGTACCCATTTAGAAGGTGGCTGATGATGCCAGTGTAGAGGCTAAAGACACCAGCAGAGGCTTGATTTAATGAGCACACGCTTCAAAGCGCATGTTGGTGGAGCAGGCGATTGGGCTGTTAAAGATGTAGTTCCAGTGCCTGGACCATTTGTGGGGTGCCCTACAATACAGCCCCCAGAGGATCATTCCCATTAATGTAGCACTGGAGAGGGAAAACAACCTAATCCTGGAGGAGATGGGTGAGCACCAGATTTCCTCAAATGAGGAATATGTTGAGGAGGTTGGGGGGGCCTGATGATACTGAGGAGAAGGTGGAAGAACACACAGCAGTGGACAGGGTCTAAATTAGCCACCAAGCAAGTGATGCTCCAATCTCTTCTCATTTCAGGAATGAGCGGGAGTAGCAAGTGGTGAGATCTCCCACAATGGGTGCAAGGTCAAACCAATGATGTTGTGCCAGCATTATCTAGGTTGCACGTTTGCAATGGCAAGGGGCGGAAGCCATTGGCCTGACTCTGCACGAGAATGATGATGACTTGCAGCTAGGACAAAGCGATGTTTCTCTCAACCTCAGCGATTCGTCTGACTCCTGTCTAACAAACAGCTGCATGTGCCCTGCCAATAAACATCATCATGGAGTTCATCAAAGCTGGAATGACAGTCTGTGCAGGCCCCTCTATGGAAGTGACCAGATTTTCACCTTCATCTTACACCCAAGGTGGGCAGGTAATCAGCTCTTTGACAGCCCCTTGGCCTCTCGCACTCAGGTGAAAAGATGCAAAATTGAACTGCTCTAGTCCTGACTGATGGGTGGGAGAAGTTGCTCCTTCTTTGAATGGGGTCTCTGGAAGGGTGACTGGGGCTTGGGGGAGGGGTGCGGTTGCCTGCAGCAGGGCTTCTTTACTCTGTCCTTAGTGTGGGAGAGACAGAGCACAGCCATTCTCACACTCCATAGGAATGTAGCGCTGGGTGTGTGCATAGGTTCATGAGCTTGATGGCATGAAATGACAGGGTGGAGGCGCTGTAAGTGAATGGCGTGATTTATTATTTATTTCTATACATGGTAGTGACCTCTCTACCCTTGTGCCTACATTCACTCATGCCAACAAAGTGCCTATCACATCTTAATCTTCCTTGCCCTCCCACTATGTCTAGGTGCTTCCCCAGCATTCGCATCTGAGGCTGACGAGCCCTGCTGATGCCCTCTTGCTTGAGATTACCTTGGTGGGTGTCCCTTAGGAGGCCTGGACGTTGAGGACTCTGGCCTGCTTTCGGGCAACACAGTTGTTGTTCTGCCTTCATCGGTGTGAGGGGCTGGAGGAGTGCTGCTCACAGGAAGCAGGGACTCAGATAGGTGGACTGGACACCGACTGGGTGGAAGAACCTGGGCTGCGCACCAGATGATCCTCATCCCTTCAGGTGCCCGCTGAGCCCAGTGGTCCTCCGTGGGATAGCGGGGCAGCAGGAGTAAGGTCCAGAAGTCCCATCATTCTCTGGTGCAGTCACTCGTGGATTCCCACCATGCAGTTGAAGCCCTGCATCATGAAGTTCATCCCTCAGACACGGAGGTCATGAGGTGAAACATGGTGCAGACATCTCCTGCTATGGAGAGTAAGTCCTGTGCAGTGTTGGCCTCATTGTGCTGGAGTGACGGCATCTTTGGGCAGTGGAGAGTTCCAGACCTGCGAGAAACACTCCTCACCGGGACAGGATAAAAGAGAGCATGGGGACGAGGCCTTCACTCACCTTCAGGTGGCAGAGAGCTCCGGACCTGCAAGGGACACACTTCACCGGGACAGCCATTGTTCAGCGAGTGACATGACAGGAAAGCGGTACAAAGATTGGTTGCTTATTGGTTGGTGAGTAACTGATATTGGGGACTGTGTTTAAAGAACTGAAGTTAAAAGAAACATATTATTTATTGGGAAAAGTATTATTTATCACTGCATCTAGATTCGGTCTTGGCTAAGGCATTTACATTTAAGACATGTCAGGAGAGGACAGCAAACGGAATGTGTAGCTTGTCAAATGTGGGGAGTCCTGGACACTTCCAGTATCCTCGCTACAATGTGAGCAGGAAGTGCTCCCAGCTGCACATCTTGGAGCTTGAGCAGCAGTGGAGACACTGTGGCATATCCGTGAGGCTGAGAATTATATGGATAGCACGTTTAGAGAGGTGGTCATGCCACAGCTCAAGGGACTAGAGAAAAGAAGCAAATGTGTAATCATCAGGCAGTTCCCTGGGGTCCCCTGGGGTCCTGCTCACTAACTGGTACTCCATTTTGGAAGCTAATGAGGGCACTGGTACCTCAGAGGAGTGCAGTCAGAGCCAAGCTCTAGCACCATAATCAGTTTGACTGAACAGGAGGAGGAAGAAGAAAGGAAGGGCGTAAGTGGGGATTCATTAGTCAGGGGAGCAGACAGGTATTTCTGCAGTTGAAGACATGATTCCAGAATGGTGTGTTGGCTCCCTGGTGCCAGGGTCAGGGATGTCATTGAACAGCTGCAAGGCATCCTGAAAAGGGAGGGTGATGAGTTAGAAGTTGTGGTATATGTTGGTACCAACTGTACAAATAAATGAGGAATGAGGTCTTGCATCAAGAATTCAGTTCAAATTGGGGAGCCCTTTAAAAATGGCACATCAATCTCTGTATCATGCCCTACCCCGCCAGGCTGAAGGCGTGAACCACATCCCTTGATTTCTTTTGTCAAAGTGGCTTAAGATTTGGTCTGAAAACTCAGCAGTGCATCTGGAGACATATATGTCGTTTTTCAGTCACAGCCTGATATTCTGACAAATTATGGGGAAAGTCCACCTGTGGACTGAGCTGTTGCACCATGGGTGTAACTGCACCAGATAGACTGTAACAGTTCCAAGCAGCTCACCAGCAGCTTCTCAAGGCAATTCAGGATGGGCAAGAAACGCTGGTGTTGCCAGCAGTGTCCATGTCCCAATACAGAATTTTTTAAAAATATGATCTAGGTGGGCATTATTTTCCAGCCACATTTTGATTTGATTTGATTTATTGTTGTATTGGTATACAGTGAAAAGTATTGTTTCTGCACTACATAGACAAAGCATACCATTTACAGAGAAGGAAAGGAGAGAGTGCAAAATGTAGTGTTACAGTCATAGCTAGGGTGTAGAAAAAGATCAACTTAATACAAGGTAGGTCCATTCAAAAGTCTGATGGCAGCAGGGAAGAAGCTGTTCTTGAGTCGATTGGTATGTGTCCTCAGTCTTTTGTATCTTTTTCCCGACGGAAAAAGGCGGAAGAGAGTATGAACGGGGTGTGTGGGGTCCTTGATTACGCTGGCTGCTTTTCCAAGGCAGCAGGAATTTTTGACGGAGTCAATGGATGGGAGACTGGTTTGTTTGATGGATTGGGCTTCATTCACGACCCTTTTGTAGTTTCTTGCGGTCTTGGATGAAGCAGAATCTACACATGGTATAGATTCTGTCGTGGCCCGTTGATCCCATACAAATCTGGTGACCTCCCATTGACTCTGGCACTGAAGGGAAACACTGAACATGATCTCAGCAATAGCCTAAGAGACTTCGGCGCCCCAATGTCTATGTGCTTGCTTCCAAAAGAGGACAGTAGATAAAGATCAGAAGAAAAACTTAGATCACTTTTCTTCCCGAACTCAAAGGTGTAGATTAAGGCTGATTACAGTCGCCTTGTCACCAACCTGCAAGCCATTGTCTGGCTCAAGCATACAAACATAAGCAAATAGCTACTTGAAGAACTTTGTGTTAAAACACCTTCAGGAAATCATAGAATCAACACAAACATTAAAAATATAGTAAATTTTAGGAGTTTACAATTTCAATAGCAGTTTTTTTCCTTACTGTCAGTTAGCAACAACGTAGTCATAGCCAAGTTCATATGAATTGAAATTTGAAAATTAACTAAATTTCAGGTACAATTCCATGGGTGCTGTTTGCCTCTGAGAGCTTGTCAATTTATTGCGTGCATCTATTAACTGCCATTGGCACTAGGCAGACATATGCATTAACAAACTTGTCACTTGTCACTGTGGTACATCTTATCATTTCACAGAAACATCCCAAATTACTTTACATGTAACAAATTACATGTTGTTTGGCCAAAACACACTGGAAAATGCAGAAAAACAGCAGCGCAGCAAATAATTAAGATCAATTTTAAGTATTTGAAATGAATGTGACAACAAAGTGGTTAACCAGAAAATAAAGGATCTGGAGGATTCAGGGGTTTGAGAAATAAAGAATCATAGAATCCCTACAGTACAGAAGGAGGCCATTCAGCTCATCAAGCCTGCACCGACAACAATCCCACTCAGGCCCTATTCTCGTAACCCAAAGTATTTACCCCGCTAATCCCCCTAACAGTAAGGGGCAATTTAGCATGGCCAATCCACCTAACCTACACATCTTTGAACTGTGGGAGGAAATGGGCGGCACGGTAGCACAGTGGTTAGCACTGCTACTTCACAGCCCCAGGGACCTGGGTTCGATTCCTGGCTTGGGTCACTGTCTGTGTGGAGTTTGCACATTCTCTTCGTGTCTGCGTGGGTTTCCTCCAGGTGCTCCGGTTTCCTCCCACAGTCCAAAGATGTGCGGGTTAGGTTGATTGGCCATGCTAAAAAAAAAATTGCCCTTAGTGTCCTGAGATGTGTAGGTTAGAGGGATTAGTGGGTAAATATGTAGGGATATGGGGGTAGGGCCTGGGTGGGATTGTGGTCGGTGCAGACTCGATGGGCCAAATGGCCTCTTTCTGTACTGTAGGGTTTCTATGATTTCTATGAAACAACAGCACCCTGAGGAAACCCACGCAGACATGGGGAGAACGTGCAAACTCCACTCAGGCAGTCACCCAAGGCCAAAATTAACCCCAGGTCCCTGGAGCTGTGAGGCAGCAGTGCTTCACTGTGCCGCCCCTATAAAGTTGAACATCTTTAAAATTATGAACTTTAGTGGTAAGTTGCAATTTTGATCATACATTACATGCTAAGCTTGTATACGCACAAAAATCTAACGTGGTTTCACCTGTGTTAAAGATCCATTTTCATAAGATAAATCACATTTTTTGCCTTCTTCACAGGTAGCCCATATTGTGATTAGCAGCTTTTTTTCAGTACCTCTGTCAGGCATTAAAGCTCAAAGTCAACTTGATGTTATTAGAATAATTATGTTGGGCAGCCAGACAGACAAAGGTCAACTGGAGTATCAGATGAGTCACTGTAAAACATTGAGATAGCATTAACATTATTTCCATCTTAATTAAAATATGAGCAAAATAGTAGAATTTTTATTCAATTGCGTTTTTAGAGCATCTTTATTATAGGGAAATGTCCCAAGGCATATCACAGGAACATGATCAAACAAAATTTGAATTTGAGCCAAACAAGAGAAGGGATGTCTAAAAGCTTGGTCAAAGATAGATTTTAAAATGGGTTTTAAAGGAAACTGTAAGTTGGAAAAGCAAAGAATTTAGGGAGGAAATTTGATAGCTCAGGGACTAGATAGCTGAAGTTATGGCCAGCAAGAGTGGAAAAAAGGAGTGGAGAATACATGAAATGAGAGTTGGAGGAACAAAGTTCTTTGAGAGTTGTACAAATGGAGAAGTTACCAAGAAAGAGAGGCACAAGGTCTTGGAGAAAGTTGGACATGAAGTTGAGAATTTAAATTTGAGGCAATGGTAGACCAGGAGCCGGCATAAATCAGCAAGCATCGGGAAGGTGAATGAAAAAGTCTTGGTATAGGTTATGATATGGGCAGTGAAATACTACATGACTTCAACTTTTAGAAGATATGGGGATGGTCAGAAAAGCATTGGAATAGTTGGATCTGAAGGTAACAAAAGCATGGATTACACCAGTCATTATCTAGAATATCAGGTGAGAAAAGCATATCATCCATTTAAATTTGCTCATGCTAAACAGTCCAAACTTTATGATAAAACCATGTCTTGCTTTCATTTATAATATTCATTGGTATTAATGTAACTGAAAGATTATGAGAAAAAAATTAAATTAAAATTCCCTCCCCATAAGATTTAAATATTGATAGTGTTCTTCCAGTACCCTTTTTCTCCTAATTACAGTCCATAACTAACCAAAAGGATTTGCGTTTCTCACTTTTCAGAGTTGATGTGCAGAAGATAGAAGAACCATTGAATCAGAGGCTATTAGGCCTCTTGTTCCTATCCAGCTTTTTAAATGATCAATCCAATCAATCCAATAGACCAGCCTTTTCCCTATAACCTTGAAAATTAGTCCTCATTAAATACATGTCCAATTGTCCTTTGGAAGTTACTACAGAATCAGATTTTCTCATACTTACAAGTAGTTTGTTCCAGATCTTAACAACTTTCTGTGCAAAGGCATTCCTCATTTCCCCTCTAGTTCCTTTGGCAATTATTTTAAATTTATGATCATTAGATACTGGCCTCTGGAGAGCAAATAGTTTCAAACTTGTTCCATCAAAAACCATAATTATTTTGAATACCTCTATTCAGTCTCCCATTCTCATCTGTAAAGAGAACAATCCCAGCTTCTCCAATCTTTTTACATAATTGACTCTCATCCTTGAAATTATCCTGATGAACCTCCTCTGTATGTTGTACAAGGTCTTCACAAAATGGGACGCCCAGAATTATATACAATACACCATCTGAGGCCTAACCAGTGATTTATAAAAGTTTAGCTTGACTTCCTTGTTTTTGTATTCAAAGCCAATTATGCCCGACACATTCTTACCATTTTAATTCTCCACCCAACTCCTTCTCTGTATACTTTGTCCTCTGTCTTCTTGTCGTTCTAATTAAGTTATATAAAAGCCCAAGGAACAAGCACCTTCAGTTATGCACTTTGGAAGTAACCTCCTCCACATCCCACCACAGGCACTCTCTGACCATGACCCCCTGGGTCCATACTGACCATTGCATCCCCGGGGGGATCCTCACAACAGGTTCACAAGTGCTGAATTCACATAAAAACTGGAGTAACTCCTGCTGATTTTTTTAGCGTGATTTTCAGAATGAATCTCCCACACTCTGAGCACTGCAGGGTGCCCTAGTGAGATTCAGACTGAAAATCAGTGGGCGGGGCCAATTTCCACTGGAGAGGCCAGCAGCACAGCGCTGAGCGGGCCATTGCATATACGCCGATCTGCCAGAGCGGAGATCAGCGCATGCGCAGTAGCCATGCACTGCCAGCCTCCTGATTGCTGGCCAGCCGTGCGACCCCACATTGCTGCCCCTCCGACTCCCCCGCCCCCTAATCGATGCCCTCCCAGACCCCTCCGGCCAGCCCCGATCTCTCCTCCCCCACAACATCACCCCCCCCCCCCCGATAGCCAGCCCCGATCACCCACTTCCCTCCCTCTGCCACCGATCCTGATTGCAGAGTGGCAGCGAACACACCCCCCACCCCTACTGATTAGCCGCCCATATGCACTGCCCCCCCAGCAGGTCCTGCCCCCAATAGGCCCCACCCCCTCTGGCCCTACTCCCAGCACTGCCCAATACCCGGCAATGCCAAGGTACATCTTGGGCTTTGCCAGTTTGCTCTTTGGGCAGTACCAAGGGGCCAGGCTGGTACTGCCAGGCTGTCACTGCCCAGGAGAGGGGGCAGCCCCTCTTTCTCCTCACCTCCTGGGGGGTCCTCCATGGCCTCTATTCCCTCCAGTGGGGTTGGGCCTCCTGTTCCCCCTTCAAATTCAAATTTAAATCAGGAAATCAGCTCCGCCTTGATTTCTGGCGTGGAGCTGATGACTCGAAGAACAAAAGAACTGTACAGCACAGGAACAGCTCTTCGGCCCTCCAAGGCTGCGCCAATCACGTTTACCTATCTAAATCAACTGCTTATATCCCTCTATTCCCCATTTGTTCATATGCCTATCAAGATAAGTCTTAAATGTGGCTAACATAACAGCCTCAACCACCCCACTTGGCAGTGCATTCCAGGTCTCCACCATCCTCGGTGTAAAAAAACTTCCCCTACACATCTCCACTGAACCTTTCCCCCTTGTCTTGAACTTGCGGTCCCTTGTAATTGTGATTTCTGCCCTGGGAAAAAGCTTCCAACTGTTCACCCTATCTATATCTTTCATAATTTTATATACTTCTATCAGGTCGCCCCTCAGCCTCCATCTTTCCAGGGAGAACAATCCCAGTTTATTCAATCTCTCCGCATAGCTATTGCCTTCCATAATAGGCAACATCCTGGTAAACCTTTTCAGTACTCTCTCCAAAGCTTCCACGTCCTCTGGTAGTGTGGTGACCAGAATTGGACACAGTATTCCAAATGTGGCCTAAGCAACGTTTTACACAACTGTAAAATAATGGCAAGTTTGCGGCTGATACTAAAATTGCTGGAGTTGTGGATAGTGATGAAGTTTGTCAGAGAATACAGCAGGATATTGATAGACTGGAAAATCGGGCGGAGAAATGGCAGATGGAATTTAACCCCCACAAATGCGAGGTGGTGCATTTTGGTAGATCCAATTCAGGTGGGAACTATAAAATAAATGGTAGAACAATCAGCAGCATAGACACACAGAGAGATCTGGGAGTATAGGTCCACAGATCCTTAAAAGCTCCAAAAACCCTGGAGCCAGAGATGCGTGGAGGTCGTGGCACCGAGCGGGGAACCCGCTAAATGGCCTCCGCTGATGTCTTTTGGCCGGTTGTGCTGCTGGAGCAGCGCAGCGGGCTAGGAGAATCGACCCCAGATATCACGATCTCACTGGTGAGATTTGCGATTTCTGGGTTTCACCAGATCTTGAGCCCCTGCCATCATTCCCGCAGGTGGCGAGAGTGGGCTCAACATCGGACCCAATGATTCACATATTTGAAAACTGCCCCTGAGAAAATTCAGTGGAGGGCTCATGATCTTCATTTAGCCACTGCAGGAGCTATTGCTTGGCTTGGTGAATACTGCACACATTAATAATAATAATTACTGAACTAGTAATCCAGAGACACTGGCCG
Organism: Mustelus asterias; assembly: GCF_964213995.1. Classification (NCBI taxonomy): domain Eukaryota; kingdom Metazoa; phylum Chordata; class Chondrichthyes; order Carcharhiniformes; family Triakidae; genus Mustelus; species Mustelus asterias. The sequence goes on along the minus strand of NC_135814.1, from coordinate 75,777,869 downwards.
GAATTTTACCGGCACGCCCGCCCAAGGGATCGCATCCGAGGCCAATGGAGAATGCCGTTTTGTGAGCCTCGGGGCGGGCGTTCTGGTAAAATCAGGGCCATTGAGTTCAATTATCACTACAAAAGTTGGGGAATTCAGGAATTAAAAATTAGCAGCAGCAATGGTGACGATGAAACTACCTGACTGTTGTAAAAACCCATTTGGTACACTGTTGTCCTTTAGAGAAACATATACTTGTATAGAGGGCATTAAATTCTTAAATAGATTCAGGAGAAACTTTTTTGCAAATATGTAGGAAGCCCAAAATAAGGGTTTGGAATTTAGTTAAAATAAAGCAAGTAGGAAGGAAAGACTTGCATCTATGTTTCACTTTACATGACCACAGAGCATCTCAAAAAACTTAATAGTCAATGAAGTATTTTTTGAAGTGTAGTCACTGCTGTAATGTAATCTTCTGAGTGCACATTGTGCTATTCCACACAGATGCGAGCACACAAAGCCACGATGGAGCAGAGGGAGCCTGGCTGGCACTGTCCTTTGAGAGCATTTCAGCTTCAACTGGTAGGTGGTTCGGCTTGGTGGCATGTCCAGTGGGTTTCTGAAAGCATGGATCCCCAGCTGCCAACAGCTGGCTATCAAGTTACAGCTCCAGGGACCTGGGTTCAATTCCCAGTTTGGGTCACTGTCTGTGTGGAGTTTGCACATTCTCCTCGTGTCTGCGTGGGTTTCCTCTGGGTGCTCCGATTTCCTCCCACAGTCCAAAGAGGGATTAGCAGGTAGATATGGGGCTGGGGCCTGGGTGGGATTGTGGTTGGTGCAGACTCGATAGGCCAAATGGCCTCTTTCTGCACTGTAGGGTTTTTATGATTCTATGGAGTAGCATCTGCTAAGCAATGATCTGCTCAGTAACACAGTGTTTGGGTTTCATCAGGGTCACTCAGCTCCTGACCTCATTACAGTCTTGGTTCAAATATGGACAATAGAGCTGAATTCCAGAGGTGAGGTGAGAGTGATAGCCCTTGACAACAAGGCCGCATTCGACCGAGTATGGTATCAAAGAGCCCTCGGCCTTTTGGCTAAGATCAAGTGTAGTCAAGTGTAGTATCTGTTCTCGGCCTTTTGGCTAAGATCAAGTGTAGTATGGATAGGATGCTGCGCTTGGTTGAGGTCATTGGGTTACATTTAAGCTTCATATTCATATGAAGCAATTTTTAAAAGCGGCATCTCGGCCTTTTGGCTAAGATGCAAATGAGATCCAGCCTTGGAGGAGGAACCCTGCCCTTCCTCCAATCAGCTGGGCTCATGTAGATCAGGCCCAAGACAGTGTGAAGGCCCTGTCTTGTCAGCCTGGATCGGAAATGTCTCAACTTGTTGAGACTCTGAATTGGACTTGATTTGATTGAATTGGAAAAGTATAAAAAAAAAGAGCCCTAGCAAAACTGAAAACACTGTGTAGCCGGGGGGAAAGTCTCCACTGGTTGGAGTCATACCTGACTCAGGACACTTGGAAGATGGTTGTGGTTGTGGGCGTTCAGTCATCTCAGCTCCAGGACCTCTCTGCAAGAGTCTCTCAGGGTGGTGTCCTAGGCCCAACCATCTTCAGCTGCTTCATCAATGACCTTCCCTCCATCATAAAGTCAGAAGTGAGGATGTTCGCTGATGATTGTACAATGTTCAGCACCATTCGCAACTCCTCAGATACTGAAGCAGTTTATGTTAAAATGCAACAAAATCTGGGCAATATTCAAGCTTGGGCTGACAAGTGACAAGTAACATTCGTGCCAGGGAATGACCATCACCACTAAAAGACAATCTAACCACCACCCCTTGACATTCAATGGTGTTACCATCACTGAAACCCCCACTGTCAACATCCTTGGGTTTACCACTAACCAGCAACTCAACTGGACTCGTCACATAAACACAGTGGCTACAAGAGCAGGTCAGAGTCTAGCAATACTGCAGCGAGTAAGTCACCTCCTCACTCCCCAAAGCCTATCCACCATCTACAAGGGACATGTCAGGAGTGTGATGGTATACTTCCCACTTGCCTGGATGGGTGCAGCTCCAACAATACTCAAGAAACTTGACACCATCCAGAACAAAGCAGCCCGCTTGATCGGCACCACATCCACATCCATTCCCTCCACCACTGACACTCTGTAGCAGCAGTGTGTACTATCTACAAGATTCACTGTGGAAATTCACCAAAAATCCTTCGACAGCACCTTCTAAACCCACCCCACTTCAATCTAGGAGGACAAGGGCAGCAGATACATGGGAATACCACCACCTGCAAGTTCCCCTCCAAGCCACTCACCACCCTGACTTGGAAACATATCACCATTCCTTCGCAGACTCTGGGTCAAAATCCTGGAATTACCTCCCTAATGGCATTGTGGGTCAACCCCGTGGACTGCAGCATTTCAAAAGGCGGCTCACCATCACTTTCTCAAGGGCAACCACAGATGAGCAATAAAAACTGGTCAGCCAGTGACGCCCATGCCCCATGAATGAATTAAAAAAAACTCATGCCTGATTTGGGGTGGGGACGGTTCCGAAATCGGCTCAGGCAGCAGAGGCTGCCTCAAGTTTGAGGCCAAGCTCAAAATCAAGCCTATTCACCACCCCCCTCTCCCACCACCTTCACTATTCTTATAGTGTTGTCAGTCCCCCACCACTCCTATGATCTCCCTGCTGATCCCGTTCTTCTTTTACCCCAGAGCCAGTCACCCTGAATGGACAATCTGAATGGAAAATATTCTTATTTAAGAAGGGATGGAAATACTTCGAAAGCAGTTCAGAGAAGATTCACTAGACTAATACCTGGAATGGTTGTGTTGCCTTATGAGGAAAGGTTGGACAGGCTAGGCTTGAAGCTGAAGCTTAGAAGAATAAGAGGCAACTTGATTGAAACATATAAGATCCTCAGGGGTCTTGACAGATTCGATGTGGAAAGGATGTTTCCTCTTGTGGGGGAAATCCAGAACGGGGGAATCACCATTTTTAAATAAGGGATTGCTCATGAGGGAGATTGCTCATTGCAGAGATGAGAAGAACTTTTTCTTTCAAGAGGGTCATGAGTCTTTGGAACTCTCTTCCTCGAAAGGCAGCGGAAGCAGAGTCTTTGAATATGTTTAGGGCCGAAATAGATAAATTCTTGATAAACAGGGGGATGAAAAGTCATCAGAGTGGACGAGAATGTGGAGCTGTGGTTACAATCATATCACCCATCAGCTTATTGAATGGCAGAATGTGCTTGAAGGGCCAAGTGGTCTACTCTTGCTCCAAATTCATATGTTGTTATGACAGTTAAACAACTAGCAGGAGGAGGAGCTCCATGAACATTAACATCCCTAAGGATGCTGAAGCCCAAGGGAAAAAACAAACATTTGAAACCATCTTTAACAGGAAGTGCCAAATAGATGAACCATGTTACACTCCTCTGGCAGTTCACGTAGCAGCTAATATTCAGCCAATTTGGTTCATTCCACACAATATCAAGAAGCAATTGAATGCTCTGGATATGTCACAAGGTGGAGCCTCAGCAACATCCTAGCTGTAATGCTGAAGACTTGTGTTCCATTTTGAGTTTTGCCTGAAGCCGAGCTGCTCCACTACAGCTACAACACTGGCGAAACAGAAAATTGCCCAGGTATGTCCTGTCCACAAAAGCAAATCTAATTTGAGCAATTACCTCAGTCATCAGCACTATACTATCAAAGAACACTTACTCAGCAATAGCCTGCTCACTGATGCTCAGTTTGAGTTCTGCCAGGATCACTCGGCTTCAGACTTCATTACAGCCTTGGTCTAAACATAAGCAAAAGAGCGGAATTCCAGAAGTGAGGTGAGGGGTCACTGTCCCTCGGCAGCAGGCCAACATTTGACCAAATGTAGCATCAAACAACCATAACAAAATTGAAGTCAATAGAAATCAGGGGGAAAATTCTCCATTGGTTGCAGTCAAATTTAGCACAAAGGAAAATGGTTGTGGCTGTTGGAGGTCAATCATCCAGGTCCTTTCAATATAACAAGCAAACAGGGATTGAGGTGTTCACAATTCAGGTGAATCCACAGGAGTTGAAGTGCATAACTCTAATCCAAATCCTGTGTGATCGCCGCCAAGTTAGAGCCGCCTGTCCCTGGAGGAGTTCCACAGGGCAGCTTCCTGCTGCTTCAGCAATGACATTCCCATCATCATAAGTTTCAGAAATGGGATGTTCACAGATGATTGCCTTGTTCAGTTAAATTCACAACTCCTCAAGAGAATTGATAAAGCACCCAAGGCTGTCTTTTGCCTCATTCTGTTCATTCTAGCTTTCAGCTAGAGAGCAATCTAACTAGTCCCACTCCCCCATCCTATCCCTGCAGGCCTGCATTAAGTCTGCTTATCCGATTCCCTTTGAAAGCCCCAACTGAATTTGCATTCAATACATTCTCATGCAGTACCTTCCAGATCCTTAACAATCTCCGCATAAAAGATTTCCTTCTCGCCTTAAATTGGTGTCCTCTGATTCTTGACTCTTATGCCAATGGGACACCTCATAAATTTGAACATTGTGATCAAATCTCCTCTCAATTTTCTCTTCCCCCAAGGAGAACAGCCTCATCTTCCCCAATCTACCCAAGTAATTGAAGTCCCACATCAATGGAATATGTCTCCTAAAACACTTCTAATCTGTCAAAGCTTTCATATCCTTCCTAAGATGTAGTGCTTAGAATTGGACACAGCACATCAGGTGAAAGTCATCATGACATTCTTGCTTTTGTACTCTATGCCTGTATTTATAAACTCTAGTATCCCATGTTCTAACATAACATAGAAACATAGAAACCCTACAGTGCAGAAAGAGGCCATTTGGCCCATCGAGTCTGCACCGATCACAATCCCACCCAGGCCGTACCCCAATATCCCTACATATTTCCCTGTTAATCCCTCTAACCTACGCACCTCAGGACACTAAGGGGCATTTTTTAGCATGGCCAATCAACCTAACCCGCACATCTTTAGACTGTGGGAGGAAACCGGAGCACCCGGAGGAAACCCACGCAGACACGGGGAGAATGTGCAAACTCCACACAGACGGTGACCCAAGCCGGGAATCGAACCCAGGTCCCTGGAGCTGTGAAGCAGCAGTGCTAACCACTGTGCTACCGTTCTCAACCTGAATTACAATGATTTGTGTGCAAATGCTCCCAGGTTTTCTCTATTCCTACACTCCCTTTAGAAGCAGTCCATGCCTGCAAGCAACAAGACATAATTAACGTTCTACCTTGACTGATGTGGTACTTCAGTGCCCAACATCTCCAACAAGAGAGAGTCTAACCACTTTTCATTGGCTTTCAATGGCATTTCCATTGTTGAATCTTTCACCATCAACATTCTTAAGACCATAAGACCATAAGACATAGGAGCGGAAGTAAGGCCATTCGGCCCATCGAGTCCACTCCACCATTCAATCATGGTTGATTTCAACTCCATTTACCCGCTCTCTCCCCATAGCCCTTAATTCCTCGAGAAATCAAGAATTTATCAATTTCTGTCTTGAAGACGCTCAACGTCTCGGCCTCCACAGCCCTCTGTGGCAATGAATTCCACAGACCCACCACTCTCTGGCTGAAGAAATTTCTCCTCATCTCTGTTCTAAAGTGACTCCCTTTTATTCTAAGGCTGTGCCCCCGCGTCCTAGTCTCCCCTGTTAATGGAAACAACTTCCCTACGTCCATCCTATCTAAGCCGTTCATTATCTTGTAAGTTTCTATCAGATCTCCCCTCAACCTCCTAAACTCCAATGAATATAATCCCACGATCCTCAGACGTTCATCTTGGGTGGGATGGGGGTGTCAGCATTAGAACATAGAACATAGAACATAGAAAGTCACAGCACAAACAGGCCCTTCAGCCCACAAGTTGCGCCGATCACATCCCCACCTCTAGGCCTATCTATAGCCCTCAATCCCATTAAATCCCATGTACTCATCCAGAAGTCTCTTAAAAGACCCCAACGAGTTTGCCTCCACCACCACCGACGTCAGCCGATTCCACTCACCCACCACCCTCTGAGTGAAAAACTTACCCCTGACATCCCCCCTGTACCTACCCCCCAGCACCTTAAACCTGTGTCCTCTCGTAGCAACCATTTCAGCCCTTGGAAATAGCCTCTGAGAGTCCACCCTATCCAGACCCAAATTGATCAGAAGCATAACTTGACCAGCCACACAGGGGAGGTGGTGGTATAATGGTATTGTAACTGGACTACTAATCCAAAGCTCTGGGATGATGAAACATCAGATGGTGAAATTTGAATTCAATAAAAATCTGGAATTAAAAGACTAATAATGATGAGGAAACCATTGTCATAAAAGCTCATTCCCTTTGAGAAGGGCATCTGCCAGCTTTACCTGGTCTGACCTGTAGACTCCAGACCCACAGCAATACTCTTAACTTCTCTCTGAACTGATGAAGCAAGCCGCTCAGCTGTATCAAACCGCTAAAAAAGTCTAAAAGGAATGGAACCAGATGGACCACCCAACATTGACCTAGGCACTGGAAATGATAATGGCAAACCTGTTGAACCTGCTAAGTCCTACCTACCAATAACAGGCAAAAATTCAGAGCGCTGTTTCACAAACTAGTCAAGTAACAACCTGGAATAGTCATACTCACCACCATACTGTCATTGTGGAGACAAAGGGCCCAATTTTACCATCACGTTGCACCCGTTTTTGGGCGTGAAAACTTGGTAAAGTCGGGCGTGAGGCGAGTAGCACGATCCGTGACCGCCTCCGCGCCCGCTCCCCCTTTACCAAGCGCCTAAAATGGCTGCGATTGGGACCGTGCCCGAAACGGGTGTGATGGCAATTTAAATGTATTTGCATGCATTTAAATTGACTTAATGGACTGGACTCCCAAACTTATTGGCATTTCCCCCTTTATCAGCACGTTCGCCCGTCCAGATTCGGCGCGAAACAGACATGGTCCGCAAAGGTCCAATTCGGGTGCTCCAGCTTCTGAGGAGGTAAGTTCAGAGCTTCCAGCGGCTCTCTGACTCAGATCAGTGGTTGGGGGGGGGGGGGGGCGGGGTCAGATCGCTCTCTGGTAGTGGGGGGGGGAGGAAGGCAGTTCAGATCACTCTCTAGTGGGGGGAGGGGAGGGAGGCGGGTCAGATGGCTCTCTGGTGCTGGGGAGGCAGGCGGGTCAGATGGCTCTCTGGTGTGGGGGAGGGAGATGGGTCAGATTGCTCTCTGGTGGGGGGAGGACAGAGGTGGGTCAGCTGGCTCTCTGGTGGGCGGGAAGGAGGCGGGTCAGATGGCTCTCTGGTAGGGGGGAGGAAGGTGGGTCAGATCACTCTCTGGTGGGGGGTGGAGGAGGGAGGCGGGTCAGATGGCTCTCTGGTGGGAGTAGGGAGGTGGGTCAGATGGCTCTCTGGTGGGGGTGGAGGGAAGCAGGTCAGATGGCTCTCTGGTGGGGGGGGGTAGGAGAAAGGTGGGTCAGATCGCTTTCTGCTGGAGGGCGGGGGGGAGGGAGGCGGGTCCGCTGCCACTGCATGCGATTGGTGGCAGGGAAAGGGGGGTCTGCTGCCACTCTGTGTACAGTCGATGGGAGGGAAGGGGGGCAGGGGGCCACGTTTGGTCTGGGTGGCAGGGGGATGTGGGGATAAGGGGGACAGTAATGTTGTGGGGGTGGGGCAATGTCTGTGGGGGCCAGGGGGGAGACATTATCGGGCCTAAGAGCGGTGTGGCAGTGGAGCGTTTTTCTATTTTTTTTACTGCGCATGCGCAGTTGAAGGCTCCGATCAGAGCAACAGTGTTTCAGGTGCGATAAGCCCCACCCACAGACTTCTGCAGCGTGATTCCGAATCACTGCTTTTTTTTCAGGCAGAGTGCTTGAGAACGGGTCTAAAAGTCGGATCTGAAACACTCCCAAATTAGCACTTAAAATCAAAATGGTAAAATCAGGCCCAAAGTCCCATCTTCACACTGAGAATACCTTCCATCGTGCTAAATGGAATAGATTTTGGGCAGATCTGGCAATTCAAGACTCGGCAACAATCAGCAGCAGCAGTGTTGTACTCAGCCACAATCTAATGGTCCACCTACTCCCCACTCTACCATAACCACAAAGCCAGGGATTCAATGAAGAGTGCAAGGGGGGATGCCAGGAGCAGCACAAGGCATACCTAAAACTAAGGTGTCAATCTGGTGAAGCTATAATACAGGACTACTTGTGAGCCTGTTGTATAAGCAACAAGCAATAAACAGAGCTCAGTGATTCCATAACCAACAGATCAGACAGTACTCTTCAGTACTGTCACATCCAGTCATGAATGGTGGTGTACAGTTAAACAACTCACTGGAGGAGGAGACCCCGCAAATATCCCCATCCTCAACAACGGGAGAGCCCAGCACATCAGTGTAAAAGATAAAGCTGAAGCATTTGCAACGATCTCTAGCACCAAGTGAATGATCCATTTTAGTCTCATTCCAGGGGTCCCCAGCATCACAGATCCAGTCTTCAGCCACTCCACATAATACCAAGAAATGGTTTAAGACACTGGGTACTGCCAAGGCCCAGACAGTATTACGGCAGTAGTATTGAAAGCTTCTGCTCCAGAACTTCCCATGCCACTAGCCAAATTGTACCAGTACAGCTACAATACTGGCACCCACCTCACAATGTGGAAAATTGCTTAAGTATGTCATGTGCATAAAAAGCAGGACAAATTCAACCTGGCCAACTACTGCCCCAACAGTCTACTCTCAATAATCAGTAAAGTGGTGGAAGGGGACATGAACAGTGCTATCAAGCGTAACGTGCTTCACAATAACATGCTCACTCATGCTCAGTTTGGGTGACGCCACTGCCACTCAGCTTCTGACTTTGGTTCAAACATGGACAAAAGAGCTCAATTCCAGACGGGAGATGAGAGTGACTGCCTTTGACATCAAGGCAGCATTTGATGGAGTACGGCATCCAGGAGTCCGAGTAAAACTGGAGTCAATGGGAATCAGAGGAAACATCTCCACTGGTCAGAGTCATACCTATAAAAATGAAGATGGTTGTGGTTGTTGTGGGTCAGTCATCTCAGCTCCAGAGCATCACTGCAGGAGTTTCTCACAAGCATCCTTGGCCTCACCATCTTCAGCTTGTCACCTTCCTTTCATCATAAGTTTAGAAGTGGGGCTGTTCACTAATGATTGCACAATGTTCAGCATGCTTTGTGACTCCTGAGATACTGAAGCAATCCATGTCCAAATGAAACAAGATTTGGACAATATCCAGGCTTGGGCTGACAGATAGCAAGCAACATTCACACCACACAAGTGCCAGGCAACGGCCATCTCTAATAAGAGAGAGGGTAACCATTGGCCCCTGACATTCAATTACATTATCATTGCAGAATCCTCCACTCTCAACATCTTGGTAGTTACCATTGACCAGAAACTCAACAGGACTAGCCATATAAATGTTGTGGCTACAAGAGCTGATCAATGGCTGGGAATCCTGGAGCAAGTAACTCACCCCCAACTCCCAAAGCCTGTCCACCATCGACAAAGCACAAGTCAGGAGTGTGATGGAATACTCTCCACTTGCCTGAATGAGTGCAGCTCTAACCACATTCAGGAAACTTAACACCATCCAGGACAAACAGCCCATTTAATTGGCACCCCTTCCATAAACATTCACTCTTTCCACCACCGCCACACAGTGGTAGCAGTGTCAACCATCTGCAAGATGCAATGTAAGAACTCACCAAGACTCCTTAGACAGTAGCTTCCAACCCCATGGCCACTACCATCAACCACCACAAGGCTACAACAATAGCAGCTGGGGAAGACAATTGGAGGCTGGTGAAAAGGTTTGGGTAAAGAATTACGCCAATGCTCCCACATGGTTACCAGGAACAATGCACTCTAGGACGGGACCATCCTGAAAAAACATCTGGTTCAGGTGCAGGCCTCAGAATCACAGTTCGTCCAGGAGCCAATTATGCCAAGCAGACCAATAACCAAGGGGAGTCCTCCCAGGCCGGCCAGCCCCGATTCTCTGTCACCCGTAGTTAAAACCTCAGAGTCCAAAATGGACACTGGGGATGAAGCCATGGCCATTTCTCTGCCACGCAAGGAAGGGAGTGAACCAGAACTCCAGCGTTCACGTTGTAGGAGACGGGGGCCTGTTAGATATACTCCTCCCATGTCAGACACCGAGTTGGAGGATCCGGACCCAGTGCTGAAACATCGCAAGCGACCCATGAGTATTGCAAAATGCTGAGGTTCCTCAGACTTAGTGGAGGATTTTACTGAGGCTCATGAGGTTGGCCTCTTGGAGTATGAGCTCCCTGATTGAAGTCATAATTGCCTGTCCAATCAGGGAGATTCACCTATATATAAATATGGGAGTGTCAAGTCCACTGGCATTCCTAATTCTGACTTTGTACCTGAAGCATTCTAGGAGTGGAACAGAGTTTGTAAAGGAATTTGGTGAAGGGACACTGGCCTCTGAGGAGTTATTTCAGAAGACTTAGATAGTATAAATGGAAAATTATGATTCTGTACTGCTCTGCAGAGGGACCTGGGTGTCCTTGTGCATGAATTACAAAATGTTGGTTTGCAGGTACAGCAGGTAATTAAGAAGGCAAATGGAATTTTGTTCTTCATTGCTCGAGGGATGGAGTTTAAAAACAGAGAGGTTAAGTTGTAGCTGTATAACGTGCTGGTGAGGCCACACCTGGGGTACTGTGTACAGTTTGGTCTCCTTACTTGAGAAAGAATATACTGGCATTGGAGGGGGTGTAGAGGAGATTCACGAGGTTGATTCCAGAGTTCAGAGGATTGGCTTATGAGGAGAGACTGAGTAGACTGGGACTATACATAAGAACATAAGAAATAGGAGCAGGAGTAGGCCATCTGGCCCTTCGAGTTGCCCCGCCATTCAACAAGATCATGGCTGATCTGAAGCGAATCAGTTCCACTTACCCGCCTGCTCCCCATATCCCCTAATTCCCTTATCGATCAGAAAACTATCTACCCGTGATTTAAACATATTCAACGAGGAAGCCTCCACCACTTCAATGGGCAGAGAATTCCAGAGATTCACTACCCTCTGAGAGAAGAAGTTCCCCCTCAACTCTGTTCTGAACCGGCCCCCCCTTATTTTGAGGCTGTGCCCTCTAGTTCTGGTTTCCCTTCTAAGTGGAAAGAATCTCTCCACCTCTACCCTATCCAGCCCCTTCATTATCTTATATGTCTCTATAAGATCACCCCTCATCCTTCTAAACTCCAACGAGTACAGACCCAATCTGTTTAATCTCTCCTCATAAGCTACACCCCTCATCTCCGGTATCAACCTGGTGAACCTTCTCTGCACTCCCTCCAAGGCCAATATATCCTTTCGCAAATAAGGGGACCAAAACTGCACACAGTACTCCAGTTGCGGCCTCACCAGTGCCTTGTACAGTTGCAGCAAGACCTCCCTGCTTTTATATTCTATCCCCCTCGCGATAAAGGCCAACATTCCATTCGCCTTCTTGATTACCTGCTGCACCTGCAGACTGAGTTTTTGCAATTCGTGCACAAGGACCCCCAGGTCCCTCTGCACAGTCGCACGATGTAATTTTTCTCCATTTAAATAATATTCCAATTTACTATTATTTCTTCCAAAGTGGATAACCTCACATTTGCTAACGTTATATTCCATCTGCCAGATCCTCGCCCACTCGCTCAGCCTATCCAAATCTCTCTGCAGCCTTTCCGCGTCCTCCACGCAATTCGCTTTCCCACTCACCTTCGTGTCATCAGCAAACTTGAATACCCTAGATTCAGTCCCCTCCTCCAGATCATCTATGTAAATGGTAAACAATTGAGGCCCCAGCACCGATCCCTGCGGCACGCCACTGGTCACCAACTGCCAACCAGAAAAGCACCCATTTATCCCAACTCTCTGCTTCCTGTTAGATAGCCAATTCCCAATCCACGCCAACACCTTACCCCTAACTCCGTGTACCCCAATCTTCTGCAGCAACCTTTTGTGAGGCACCTTATCGAACGCCTTCTGGAAATCTAAAAACACCACATCCACCGGTTCCCCTCTGTCAACCGCACTAGTGACATCTTCATAAAAGTCCAGTAGATTCGTCAAACACGACTTTCCCTTCATGAATCCACGCTGCGTCTGCTTGATCGAACCATTCTTATTCAGGTGCTCTGTTATTTCCTCTTTAATAATGGACTCTAGCATCTTCCCAACTATGGACGTTAAGCTAACCGGCCTGTAGTTACCCGCCTTTTGTCTACTTCCTTTTTTAAACAGCGGCATAACAGTAGCTGTTTTCCAGTCAGCCGGCACTACCCCAGAGTCCAGCGAATTTTGATAAATTACTACTAACGTATCTGCTATTACCTCAGCCATTTCTTTCAGTACCCTGGGATGCATTCCATCCGGGCCCAGGGACTTGTCTACCTTCAGTCCTATTAGTCTACCAAGCACCACCTCCTTAGTAACAGTAATTGTATTAAGGACCTCCCCTCCCACCAACCCTCGATCTCTAATATTCGGCAAACTATTTGTGTCTTCCACCGTGAAGACCGACGCAAAGAACTTATTTAAAGTCTCAGCCAGTTCCTCGTTTTCCACTATTAAATCCCCCCTCTCATCTTCCAAGGGTCCAACATTCACTCTAGCCACTCTATTCCTTTTTATATACTTGTAAAAACTTTTACTATCATTTTTTATATTTTGAGCTAGTTTAGTTTCATAATCTATCTTTCCTTTCTTAATCGCTTTCTTAGTCGTTCTTTGTTTTTCTTTAAAGCTTTCCCAATCCACTAATTCTCCACTATTTTTGGCCACTCTGTACGCATCTGATTTTATTTTAATACTCTCCTTTATTTCCTTCGTTATCCACGTCCGGTTATCCTTTTTCTTACAGTCCTTCTTTATCACCGGAATATATTTTTGCTGAGTACTTAAAAAAGTCTCCTTAAAAATCCTCCACTGTTCCTCAGCTGTCCTACCTACCAGTCTGCTCGCCCAGTCTACATTAGCCAATTCCACCCTCATCCTATCGTACTCCCCTCTGTTCAAGCAGAGGACACTGGTTTGGGACCCTACTTTCTCACCCTCCATCTGTATCAGAAATTCCACCATATTATGATCACTCATCCCAAGAGGATCCTTCACAAGAAGATCCTTAATCCTACCTGTCTCATTGCACAGAACCAGATCCAAGATAGCTCGCTCTCTCGTAGGTTCTGTAACATACTGTTCAATGAAACAATCCCGACAGCATTCCAAGAACTCTTCCTCAAGCCCTCCACGTCCAATTTGAGTCGACCAATCAATATGTAGGTTAAAATCCCCCATGATTATTGCCGTTCCACTTTTGCACGCATCCATTATTTGCTTGTTTATAGCCCTCCCCACCTCTAAGTTATTATTTGGGGGCCTATAGACCACGCCTACCAGTGTCTTTCTCCCCCTACTATTCCTTATCTCCACCCACAATGATTCCACGTTTTGCTCCTTAGAGCCTATGTCGTCTCTCACTACCGTCCTGATATTATCCTTTATTAACAAAGCTACCCCACCTCCTTTTTCTACCTGTCTATCCTTCCTAAATGCCTGATAACCCTGTATATTCAGTTCCCAGTTCCGGTCACCCTGCAACCACGTTTCTGTGATGGACACTAGATCATATTCATTTGTATGGATTTGTGCCATCAACTCATTTACTTTGTTTCGAATGCTTCGTGCATTCAGGCAAAGTGTCTTTATGCCAGCCTTTATCTGGACCCGGTTTGTTGAAGCGCTACTAACATCTCCCAAGCCCTCTCCTCCTTTAGCTAGTTGTTTATTCACTATACTCCTGGCATTAGAGTAGACACCTCTCAATCCTATGGTCTGACCTCTCCCCTTCTCTGTTCCCAGTCCACCTGCCCTCTTGCACTGCCTATAACCCTTCTCTGTTTGCGAGCTACCTTCCTCACTCTCAGTCACGTCGCTTTGATCCCCTCCCCCCAACCTATCTAGTTTAAACTCTCCCCAGTAGCCTTAGCCAACCTTCCTGCCAGGATATTGGTCCCCCTGGGATTCAATTGCCACCCGTTTTTAGTATACAGGTCACACCTGCCCCCAAAGAGGTCCCAATGGTCCAGGAACCTGAATCCCTGCCCCCTGCACCATTCCCTCAGCCACACATTCATCCTCCTCCTCACTCCATTCCTTTCCTCACCTTCCCGTGGCACAGGCAGCAATCCCGAGATTACTACCTTTGCTTTCCTCCTTCTCAGCTGTCTCCCTAATTCCCTATACTCTTTTTTCATGTTCCCTTCCCCCTTCTTACCCACATCAGCGGTACCAATATGTACCGCTACCTCCGGCTCCTCTCCCTCCCACCTCAGGATTTCTGGGACTCGCCCAGCGACATCCTGGATCCCAGCCCCAGGGAGGCAGACCACCATGCGAGACTCCCGCCTGCCTCCGCAAAATCGCCTGTCCGTCCCCCTGACTGTCGAGTCCCTGATTAATACCGCCTTCCTCCTCCTTTCCTTAGCCCTCTGAGTTACAGGGCCGGACTCCACCCCGGAGACACGGCCACTGCTGCTTCCCCCAGATGGGCTGTCCCCCCCAACAGTACTCAGACAGGAGTACTTGTTATGTAGGGGCACTTCCACCGGGGTGCTCTCAATCACCCGTGTTTTACCCTTCCTGGCTGTCACCCACTTGGCCTCCTCCCGTGGCCCTGGTGTGACCATCTGATGATAGCTCTTGTCTATCACCTCCTCATTCTCCTCACCTGCCTAAGATCGTCAAGGTGCAGTTCCAGCTCCCTAACACGGGCCCTCAGGAACCGCAGCTCGACACACCCCTCACAGATGTGGATGTCCGGGAGGCCAGGTGCCTCCAGGACCTCCCACATACTGCACTGCGAGCACCACACTGGCTTTACACTCATATTTCACCCTTTCTTCCAAGGTACACAGAGAAAAGTAAATTATAAATAAAAAAATAAGAAACTCACCCCTGCTCGCCCTTTCTGCCTAAGCCCGATGAGCCAAAGCCCCTCAGTTCTCACTCAGCTCCCTCTCACTCCGCTGCCCGCTCCCAACGCTGCCCGTTAGATAGTGGGGCCTGCCTTTTAAACCTCCCGTGCACTAAACAAAACTCAAAAGACCCTTCCCAGTAAACCCCGCGGCCACTGCCGGTTTCGCGCCAAAATTTAAAAATAATTAAATAAATAAATAACACCCGCGAAAAAGTACTTTAAATTAAATCTTACCCCAAAAATCCTGTTACCAGTCACACCTCTGCCTTTCTCCAAAGCAACAAAGAGGACTATCCCCCCAACTAACTGACTTTTATATAACTTTTGACCCTTCCTAGTAAACCCCGCGGCCACTGCCGGTTTCGCGCCAAAATGTAAAAATAATTAAATAAATAAATAACACCCGCGAAAAAGTACTTTAAATTAAATCTTACCCCAAAAATCCTGTCACCAGTCACACCTCTGCCTTTCTCCAAAGCAACAAATACTCAATGGAATTCAGAAGAATGAGGAGAGGTCTCACAGAGACATATAAGATTATGAAGGGAATAGGTAAGATAGAAGCAGGGAGGTTGCTTCCACTGGCAGGTGAAACTAGAACTAGAGGGCATGGCCTCAAAATAAGGGGAAGCAGATTTAGGATTGAGTTGAGGGGGAACTTTTCCACCCAAAGGGTTGTGAATCTGTGGAATTCCCTGCCCAGTGAAGCAGTTGAGGCTACCTCATTGAATGTTTTAAGGCAAGGATAGATACATTTTTGAAGAGTAAAGGAATCAAGGGTTATGGTGAGCAGGTGGGTAAGCGGAGCTGAGTCACGAAAAGATCAGCCATGATCTTATTGAATGATGGAGCAGGCTTGAGAGGGTCAGATGGCCTGCTCCTGCTCCTAGTTCTTATTCCTCTGGAGAGTTAGTGACGGAGTTATTTAACATTCTTAGTACAAATGAGGAAAAGGTATAGGATAAAATTCTTTATGCAGATAGTTCCTAGAATAGTTGTTTTCACAGAGAGTGACCAAGGCAAGGACCATTTGCACCTTTCAAAGAAAAATGATGAAAATTTGAATGAGAGGATGACACATTGAGCAGTACAGTGGGATTATTTTAAAATTGTTCTCTGAAACAACTGGCACTGACACGATGGGCCAACTGATTTCCTTCTGTGCAATAAAATTCCAAGGCCCAATCTATCTATGCTTACATAGCACATTGTTTGAATGGTAAAAGTTCAAAGAAAAGATAAGCCTAATCATGACAAACTTAACTGAAGTTTACCTGGAAGCCCGTGCAGCTCTCTAGAGTGTGGTCTGGGTCACCCACTTCAAGACAATACTGGAAGATTTTTACCTGCAGCAGGATGAATGAACACAGCTCAAACTTCTTCATTGCACATACATCAACCCCCATAAACATAGAAAATGTTAAAAGAACCACAATAGTTGCATATCATCATTTGTAAATTTACTAGAAGTTCTTCTGATCTGCTGATGCAACTTTGGCAGAAATCCCAGATACGCAGCACGAACAGATTCTCTGTAGACTAGTTCAGCCAAATGCCAGTTTCCCACCACCAAGGAAGCTCATACTCCACGAAGCCCATGGAGAGATTTATTAATGATCCCCCGTGGCCTTTGTGGCCATCATAACATCCTTCCCCCCTTGGACCTGTGTCTCTCCCCGCACCCCGACAGTAAGAAGGTCCTTCCTGTCCCTTAGTGGTCCGGTGAAAGCGAGGAAAGATCAGGCAGCGTAAATCAAACAGGAGACTGTAGTTTCCAGTGGGAGCATTGCAGAGTTACCAATGGAGGTTCCTCCTCAGGTTCAATTTCAGCCTCGAGGCCCACTTTTTCAGCCTCAATCTCTGAGTTACTAGCTTCACTATCCAGAGGGGCTAGCGCAGAGTCAAGCTCGAGCTGAGGACTGACACTGACAGCGGCCATCTTCGTGGCCGGTACTGAGGCAAGCTCAGGCATGGGCTCCCTGGCTCTGAGATGGTCCAAGTGCTTCTTTAAGGCTTTACCCTGGACTTTGACTTTATAAGATACTGGTTCGGTTTTCTCCATAATGGTCCCAGTGATCCAACTGGAACCAGCTCCGAGGATTCTCACGTGAACCAGATCACCTGTTGTGAAAGTTCTTTCTGTCCTTGCAAAACCGTAATTTCTTATTTGGTTTTCTTGTTGGGACTCCACCCTCTCAACCAAGTTTGGGAATAGCAGGTTTAAACTGGTATAAAGCTGTCATCCCTCTGCCAGGGTAACACCTGTTGTTGTTTGCGGTGTGATTCTATAATCGAACAAAAATTGTGCCAGCGTGGTCTCTATGGATGCCACCAACTGTTTCTTCATGCCATTTTTGAAGGTTGAAATGCCTATTCTGCCAGTCCATTTGACGATGGGTGATGAGATGCAGTTCGGACATATCTGATACCATTGGAGAGCACGAAGTTCTGGAAATCACCGCTAGCAAACGCCATGCCGTTACCAAAAAAACAGACTTGCAATATTCCATTTATACTGAAGTTTTGTCCTAATTTTTCGATCGTAGCCTGAGATATCATGGAGCCTATGCGGTGCATCTTTAACTTCTTGGAGTGTGCAGCTACCATGATTAAAAACATAGAACCCATAAAGAGCCCCGTAAAAGTCACATGTACACACACCCATCACTTACAAAGCCACTCCCACGGGTGTAGAGAAGCCGAGGGTGGGAGTTTTTGATTTTCCTGCCACAGGTCACATCGTTTCACCAAGTCTGTGACGTCAGAATTAAGACTGAGCCACCAGACTGCTAGCCAGCATTTTCATTTTTGATATTCCTGGGTGGCCATTATGTAGTTCCATTAATATTGGACATTGTTCTGGGGTGGAACAATTACTCGGGACCCCCAAAGAATGATCCTATGCTCAGCATGGGTTCATCTTTCTGAAGAAGGTAGGGTGGAAGGGTGTGTTTCTGAATGGAGGGCTGTGACAAGTGGCATGCCTCAGGGATCAGTGCTGGAACCTTTGCTGTTTGTGATATATATAAATGCTTTGGAGGAAAATGTAACTGGTTTGATTAGTAAGTTTATGAACGACACAATGGTTGGTGGACTTGAGGATATCGATGAGGACCATCAGAGGATAGAGCAGGATATAGGTCGGTTGGAGACTTCGGCGGAGAGGTGGCAGATGGAGTTTAATCCGGACAAATGTGAGGTACTGCATTTTGGAAGGTCTAATACAGATAGGAAATATACAGTAACCCTTAAGAGTATTGATAGGCAGAGGGATGTAGGTGTTCAGGCACACAGGTCACTGAAAGTGACCACACAGGTGGAGAAGGTAGTCAAGAAGGCATGCAGCATGCTTGCCTTCATCGGCTGGGACATTGAGTTTAAAAATTGGCAAGTCATGTTGTAACTTTATAGAACCTTAGTTAGGCCGCACTTGGAATATAATGTTCAATTCTGATTGCCACACCACCAGAAGGATGTGGAGGCTTTGGAGAGGGTACAGAAAAGATTTACCAGGATGTTGGCTGGTGCGGAGGGCATTAGCTATGAGAGGTTGGAGAAACTTGTTTTGTTCTCACTGGAACGACGGAGGTTGAGGGGGCGACCTGATAGAAGTCCACAAGATTATGAAGGGCATGGACATAGTGGATAGTCGGAAGCATTTTCCCAGGATGGAAGAGTCAATTACTAGGTTAAAGTGCAAGGTCCAAGGTTTAAAGGAGATGTACGTGGCAAATATTTTACACAGAAGGTGGTGGTGGTGGGTGCCGGGGACTCGCTGCCGGGGGAGGTACTGGAAGCAGATCAATTGGACCAGTGGGCTGACAAATGGCAGATGGAGTTTAATTTAGATAAATGCGAGGTGATGCATTTTGTAGATCGAACCAAGGCAGGACTTACTCAGTTAATGGTAGGGCGTTGGGGCGAGTTATAGAACAAAGAGATCAAGGAGTACAGGTTCATAACTCCTTGAAAGTGGAGTGACAGGTGGATCGAATGGTGAAGAAGGCATTTGGCATGCTTGGTTTCATCAGTCAGAATACTGAATAGAGGTGTTGGGACATCTTGTTGAAGTTGTAAAGACATTGGTAAGGCAACACTTGGAATACTGTGTAGAGTCCTGGACACCCTATTATAGAAAGGATATTATTAAATTTGAAAGAGTGCATAAAAGATTTACTAGGATGT
This sequence comes from Mustelus asterias, assembly GCF_964213995.1. Classification (NCBI taxonomy): domain Eukaryota; kingdom Metazoa; phylum Chordata; class Chondrichthyes; order Carcharhiniformes; family Triakidae; genus Mustelus; species Mustelus asterias. Next base: position 75,758,637 of record NC_135814.1, on the reverse strand, counting down.
TACCGGGACTTGATGGTTTGAGTTATAAGGAGAGGCTGGAAAGACTAGGACTTTTTTCTCTGGAGCTTAGGAAGCTTAGGAGTGATCTTACAGAGGTCTATAAAATAATGAGGGCATTGGCTAGATAACCAATGTCTTTTCCCAAAGGTAGGGGAGTCTAAAACCAGAGGGCATAGGTTTAAGTTGAGAGGGGAGAGATACAAAAGGGTCCAGAGGGCCATTTCTTTCACACAGAAGGTGGTGAGTGTCTGGAACAAGCTGCCAGAGGTAGTAGTACAGGCGGGTACAATTTTGTCCTTTAAAAAGCATTTAGACAGTTACATAGGTAATATTGGTATAGAGGGGCAATCGCCAAACGTAGGCAATTGGGACTAGCTTAGTGGTTAAAAAATGGGGCGGCATGGACAAGTTAGACCAAAGGGCCAGTTTCCATGCTGTAAACCTCTATGACTCTATGACGATAGGACTTTTAAGGGGCACCTTGACAAATAATAGGATAGGAATAGAGGGATATGGTCCCTGGAAGGGTGGCGAATTTTAGTTCAGATGGGTAGCATGGTCGGTGCAGGCTTGGAGGGCCGAAGGGCCTGTTCCTGTGCTGTAATTTTCTTTGTTCTTTGGTTTCATTTCTTCGGAGGGTCATCCTTGGAATCTACCAGGTAGGATCATGTACCTTATTATAGAAAAGGTTGGATCCAGGCACTATTCTGCCATGTTGACACTGATAAAGTCTCCAAAAAATTCAGTCATCACAACCTCTTCCATTCCTGGTAAAGGAGCCAGGCTTGTGGGCATTGGGAGGTGACTTAGTGCATCAGCACTGGCTATCTAGATCCCAGGACGGTGTCCTAGAAAATGTTCGCAGGCTGCCATAACAAGGCCCAGTGCTATATCCAAGCAGAGGCAATAGGGGGGATTGTCTTGTCCTCTGAAAGGGCCTACTAACAGTTTATGGTCAGTAACTATACGAAAACGTCTACCATAGACATATTGATGGAACATTTTCACATCAAATATGATGGCCAACCCTTCTTTCTCAGTCTGAGAAGACATTTGCTCCGACAGGATCCTGGAGGCATAGACGATGAGCTTTTCCATCCTGTCTTTCCAGCGATGTGATAGCATTGCTGTAGGAGAAGTGTCACAAGTCAGGATCAAAATGTGCCAGTAGGTTGATGACAGTAGCTGACATTTAACTTTCAAAAAAGCCTCTGCCTGTGGGGCTTCCCAGGATCATCCCTGGCATTTTTGTAGCAGGGCATGCAAGGGAGACAGCATGGAAGGCAAGTTCAGGATAAAATTTCCATTATAATTTTCCAATCCCAGGAAAGATTTCAAATCCGTGGTGTTCCATGGGGTTGATGCTTCCTTGATGGCCTATACCTTATCCTGTACTGGATGTAACCCTTTGCCATCTATTCAGTAGCTTAAATAGGTTACTTAAGCCACTTTGAAAATGCATTTCTCCCCCTTCAGCCAAACTTCTGCTCAAGAAAATCTCTGCAAGTCTTCTGCTAAGCTGGCAAGGTGTCCCTGATCCAAATCCTCCATGACCAAGACATCATCTAAGTATACTGCTACCTTGAGTGGCCCTTGAAGAATGTTCCCCATAACTCTTTGGAAAATGGCACATGCTGACGAGACTCCAAAGGGCAAGTGAGCATACTCATAGAGTCCACTATGCATATCGATAGGCACTGTATTGTTTGACAGTGCTTGCAATAATCCGTTGTCTGGCAACTGCATTTTTCTGGAGTACATTCTCTAACCCTCGGGGTCATCACTGCTTTTCGTTGACTGTCTGGTGGTGACCTTTAGCACCTGATTTACATGATCGCTCTCCATTGAGGACTGATTACATGAGGTCCCTCCCTCTAGTTGGATGGCCTTGCTGCCTGATACCCCCTATAGTTCCTGAGCCCCTTTTTCTGTGTTCTTAATTGATAAGGCTATTTCAATGGCTTTTTTCAGGCTAAATTGGGCACTGCCTACAGCTTCTTTTGTGTGGTTAAATCATTTATGCCACATAACAATCTGTCTCGCAACATTTCATTAAGAGGTGGTATAAATTCACAATATTCTGCCAAGTTCCACAACCTAGCCAAGAACTCAGTGACAGGCTCCCCAGGAGTGCTCCCAGCCATGTTAAAGTGATATCTCTGGAAGATTTCAGAGGGTGTATTATTTTTTCATCAGGTTGATGAGCTCATTAAATGTTCTTGAGTCGGGGCATCCGGATATCACAGAATCATAGAATCTCTACAGTGCAGAAGGAGGCCATTCAGCCCATCGAGTCTGCACCGACCACAATCCCACCCAAACTCTATCTCCACAACCTCATGCATTTACCCTAGCTAGTACCACTGACACTAAGGGGCAATTTAGCATGGCCAATCCACCTACCCTGCACATCTTTGAACTGTGAGAGGAAACTGGAGCACCCGGAAGAAACCCACGCAGACACAGGAAAAATGTGCAAACTCCACACAGACAGTGACCTAAGCTGAGAATCGAACCCGGGTCCCTGGTGCTGTGAGGCAGCAGTGCTAACCACTGTGCCACACGGATAGGTCATACATTTCATCATGTTAAAAATCAGAGCCCCGCAGGCTGCCAACAATATCACTTTTAGTTTTTCATCTCCTTTAATGGTGTTGACATGGAAGAAGTAACGCATAGAATCACAGAATCCTTACAGTGTAGAAGGAGGCCATTCAGCCCATTGGGTCTGCACTGACCACAATCCCACCCAGGCCCTATCCTCATAACCCCATCTATTTACCCTAGATAGTCCCCCTTCGACATATGGAGTAATTTAGCATGGTCAATCAACCTAACCTGCACATCTTTGGATTGTGGGAGGAAACTGGAGCACCCGGAGGAAACCCACGTGGACACGGGGAGAATTTGCAAACTCCACAGTCACCTGAGGCCAGAAACGAACCCAGGTCCTTGGCACTGTGAGGTTGCAGTGCCAACCACTGTGCCACCGTGCCGCCCAACATACAGAGTATGTGTTCTGTATGTTGAGCCCAGTCTTCCCCACCGGCGTCAAAGGGGTCAAGTTTCCCAAAAAGAAGCATAATGGCTTTTTCTTACTGGAGAAGATTCTTGACTTATGGTGGTTGTCCAGAGGGAGGGATGGAGAAAGAAATTCTCCTTGTCATCAATGTAATAATTCAACCAAACACCAGTTTCCTGTCACCAAACATCCTTTATTGTTTTTGATTTGATTTGATTTGATTTGATTTATTATCGTCGCATGTATTAACATTCAGTAAAAAGTATTGTTTCTTGCGCGCTATACAGACAAAACATACCGTCATAGAGAAGGAAACGAGAGAGTGCAGAATGTAGTGTTACAGTCATAGCTAGGGTGTAGAGAAAGATCAAGTTAATGCAAGGTAAGCCCATTCAAAAGTCTGACAGCAGCAGGGAAGAAGCTATTCTTGAGTCGGTTGGTACGTGACCTCAGTTTTTTGTGTCTTTTTCCCAAAGGAAGAAGGTGGAAGAGAGAATGTCCAGGGTGCGTGGGGTCCTTAATTATGCTGGCTGCTTTGCCGAGGCGGCAGGACGTGTAGACAGAGTCAATGGATGGGAGGTTGGTTTGCATGATGGATTGGGCTACATTCATGACCTTTTGTAGTTTCTTGCAGTCTTGGGCAGAGCAGGAGCCATACCAAGCTGTGATACAACCAGAAAGAATGCATTCTATGGTGCATCTGTAAAAGTTGCTGAGAGTCATAGCTGACATCCCAAATTTCCTTAGTCTTCTGAAAACGTAGAAGCGTTGGTGGGCTTTCTTAACTATAGTGTCGGCATGGGGGAACCAGGACAAATTGTTGGTGATATGGACACTTAAAAACTTGAAGCTCTCGACCCTTTCTACTTCGTCCCCACTGATGTAGACAGGGACATGTTCTCCTTTACGCTTCCTGAAGTCGATGAAAATCTCCTTAGTTTTGTTGACGTTGAGAGAGAGGTTATTGTTGCCACACCAGTTCACCAGATTCTCTATCTCATTCCTGTACTCTGTCTCATCATTGTTTGAAATCCGACCCACTACGGTGGTGTCGTCAGCAAACTTGAAAATCGAATTGGGGGGGAATTTGGCCGTACAGTCATAGGTGTGCAAGGAGTATAGTAGGGGGCTGAGAACACAACCCTGTGGGGCACCGGTGTTGAGGATGATCATGGAGGAGGTGTTGTTGCCTATCCTTACTGATTGTGGTCTGTGAGTTAGGAAGTTCAGGATCCAGTTGCAGAAGGAGGTGCCGAGGCCCAGGCCACGGAGTTTGGAGATGAGTTTCGTGGGAATAATAGTGTTGAAGGCTGAGCTGTAGTCAATAAATAGGAGTCTGACATCAGTGTCCTTGTTATCCAGGTGTTCCAGGGTTGAGTGCAGGGCCAGGGAAATGGTGTCTGTTGTGGACCTGTTGCGGCAGTAGGCAAACTGTAGTGGATCCAGGTAGTCCGGGAGGCTGGAATTGATTTGTGCCATGACTAACCTTTCGAAGCACTTCATAATGATGGATGTCAGAGCCACCGGCTGATAGTCATTAAGGCACGCTGCTTGGTTTTCCTGAGGTACTGGGATGATGGTCGTCTTTTTGAAGCAGATAGGAACCTCAGATTGTTGTAAAGAAAGGTTGAAGGTGTCTGCGAATACCTCTGCCAGCTGATCTGCGCAGGATCTGACTGCACGTCCGGGTACCCCATCTGGGCCAGTTGCTTTCTGTGGGTTGACCTTCAAGAAAGCTGCTCTGACATCTGCAATGGTGACCCCAGATACAGGTTCATCCAGGGCTTCCAGGGTAGAGGGCATGCTCTTGCTGACCTCTTGCTCAAAACGGGCGTAGAATGCATTGAGTTCATCAGGGAGAGGCGTGTTGGAGCTGGCGATTTTACATGCCTTCATCTTGTAGCCTGTTACGTCTTGCAGACCTTGTCATAGTCGGCGGGGGTCGGTGTGGCTAGCCTGGGACTCTAGCTTGGTCTGGTACTATCTTTTGGCATCTTTGATGGATCTCCTTAGATCGTATCTGGCTTTCTTGTATAGGTCAGTGTCGCCTGACTTCAACACCTCAGACCTGGACTTCAGCAAGCAGTGGATATCCCTGTTCATCCATAGTTTCCGGTTGGGGAATACATGGATTTGCTTTTTGGCACACAGTTTTCTACACACTTACTAATGAAGTCAGTTACTGCAGTGGCGTACTCATTCAGGCTGGTTACAGAGTTTTTAAATGCTGATCAGTCCACTAACTCCAAGCAGCCCCGTAGGAGATCATCCGATTCCTCGGACTGACATTGCACGACTCTCTTTGATGGATTCTCCTGCTTCCGTTTTTGCTTATAAACTGGGAGCAGGAGCACAGCCTTGTGGTCTGATTTGCCAAAGTGTGGGCGGGCGATGGAGCGGTAGGCATGTTTGATATTTGTATAGCAGTGATCTAGGATCTTTGGGCCTCTGGTGGAACAGGAGACGTGTTGGTGGTAATTTTATAGCATGCGCTTGAGCTTGGCCTGATTGAAGTCCCCGGCCACGATGAACAAGGCCTCGGGATGTTTAATCTCAAGGCGATTCATAGAGGTGTATATTTCGTCCAGCGCGATCTTCACATAAGAAATAGGAGCAGGAGTAGGCCATCTAGCCCCTCGAGCCTGCCCCGCCATTCAATAAGATCATGGCTGATCTGACGTGGATCAGTACCACTTACCCGCCTGATCCCCATAACCCTTAATTCCCTTACCGATCAGGAATCCATCCATCCGCGCTTTAAACATATTCAGCGAGGTAGCCTCCACCACCTCAGTGGGCAGAGAATTCCAGAGATTCACCACCCTCTGGGAGAAGAAGTTCCTCCTCAACTCTGTCTTAAACCGACCCCCCTTTATTTTGAGGCTGTGTCCTCTAGTTTTAACTTCCTTACTAAGTGGAAAGAATCTCTCCGCCTCCACCCTATCCAGCCCCCGCATTATCTTATAAGTCTCCATAAGATCCCCCCTCATCCTTCTAAACTCCATCTTCATGTATTGTGCACCAAAGGTCACGCCTGCGGCATACGGCTCTTTAGCCTGCATCTTGGGACCACCAACGCTGGTCTGGGTTGAGCAGCAGGTTTAAAAACCCCTACTGACTATTTCTCATTGGGTGAGCTTCTGCTCAGTCAATAAGGAAACCCATACTCCACAAAGCCCACTGGGAGATCTATTGATGATCCCCCATAGCCATCATTACAAAGATCTTCTAACAAAGTTATTGCTACAGCTTGGATGGACACCCAAGGAAATCTTTAGTGAAAATGTTTCATTCTGAAGGTTATGACAGAAAAGCAATTAGTAAACATAGAATGAAGGTCTTTCTATAAGAAACTAGCTGCTTCAGAATCTAAGCTAATTACATTTTTCATCAGTTCAACAACTTAAGTACTTTTAATTTTTAGACCTGGAATTTCTTTGAAAAAACATCCTTTTGATAGCCTCGAGTCAATCTGCCAGGTAGTAAACAACACTCTCTTCCTAAACTGCACCACCTCCTCATCTCTGTTTTAAAGGATCATCCCTTTAGTCTGAGGTTGTGCCTCTGGTTCCAGTTTTTCCTACTCGTGGAAACATTCTCTCCACGTCCACTCTATCCAGACCTTGCAGTATCCTGTAAGTTTCAATAAGATCCCTCCTCATCTTTCTAAACTCTAATGAGTACAGACTGATGCACGAGGAACCAAGGTCTCGCTGAGTATCCTCAACCGTTCCTCCTACAACAAGCTCTTCATTCCTGAGATCATTCTTGTGAACCTCCTCCGGACCCTTTCCAAGGCCAGCACATCCTTCCTTAGATACGGGGCCCAAAACTGCTCACAATACTCCAAATGGGGTCTGACCAGAGCCTTATACAGCCTCAGAAGTACATCCCTGCACTTGTATTCTAGCCATCTCGACATAAATGCTAACATTGCATTTGCCTTCCTAACTGCCGACTGAACCTGCCTGTTAACCTTAAGAGAATCTTGAACAGGGACTCCCAAGTCTCTTTGTGCTTCTGATTTCCTAAGCATTTCCCCATTTGGAAAATAGTCTCTGCCTCCATTCCTCCTTCCAAAGTGCATAACCTCACACTTTTTCACATTGTATTCCATCTGCCACTTCTTTGTCCACTCTCTTAGCCTGTCCAAGTCTTTCTGCAGCCCCCTTGCTTCCTCAATATTACCTGTCCCTTTACATATCTTTGTATCATCTGCAAACTTAGTAACAGTGCCTTCAGTTCCTTCTTTCAAATCATTAATGTATATTGTGAGAAGTTGTGGTTCTAGCACCTGAGGCACACCACTAGTCACCGGCTGCCATCCTGAAAAAGACCCCTTTATCCCCACACTCTGCCTTCTGCCAGTCAGCCAATCTTCTATTCATGCCAGGATCTTACCCTAAACACCATGGGCTCTTAACTTATTTAACAGTCTCCTATGCGGCACCTTGTCAAAGGCCTTCTGGAAATCAAAATAAATCACATTCATTTCTCCTTTATCTAACTTCCTTGTTACCTCCTCAAAGAACTCTAATAGATTTGTCAGACATGATCTACCCTTGATGAAGCTGTGCTGACTCAGTCCTATTTTATCATGCACTTCCAAGTACTCTGCGATCTCATCTTTAATAATGGACTCTAAAATCTTGCCAATGACCAAAGTCAGACCAGCTGACCGATAATTTCCCATCTGCTGCCTCCTTCCCTTCTTAAACAGTGGTGTTATATTGGCTACTTTCCAGTCCTCTGGGACCCTCCCTTCCTCCAATGATTCCTGAAAAATCACCATCAATGCCTCCACAATTTCCTTAGCTATGTCTTTACCATCAAATTTAAAATCCTGATCCCGCCTTCCCCCCCATCTCTTGATCCCTTTAGCCCCAAGACCTGTATCTAATTTTGTCTTGAAATCAGACAACGTTTGGCCTCAACTACTTTCTGTGGTAGTGAATTGCACACATTCACCATCCTCTGAGTGAAGAAATTTCTCCTCACCTCAGTTCTAAATGTTTTACCCCTTATCCTCAAACTATGAAACAAAGTTCTAAACTCCCCCAATATTGGGAACATTCTTTCTGAATCTATCCTGTCTAACCCTGTTGGAATTTTATAAGCTTCTATGAGATCCCCTCTCACTCTTCTAAACTCCAGTGAATATAATCCTAACTGACTTAGTCTCTCCTCAGGTGACAGACCAGCCATCCCAGGAATCAGCCTGGTAAACCTTTGCTGTTCTCCATCTTTAGCAAGGACATCCTTCCTCAGATAAGGACACCAAAACTGCACACAATACCTGAGGTGAGGCCTCATATAATATACAATTGCAGCAAAACATCCCTATCCCTACACTCAAATCATCTTGCAATGAAGGCCAACATACCATTTGCCTTCTCTACTGCCTGCTGTACTTGCAGGCTTACTTTTAGCGACTGATGCACGAGGAACCAAGGTCTCGCTGAGTATCCACCTCTCTCAATTTACACCCATTCAAGTAATAATCTGTCTTCCTATTATTGCTACCAAAGTGGATAACCTCACATTTATCCACATAATACTGCATCTGCCATGCATATGCCCACTCACTCAGCCTGTCCAAATCATACCGAAGCATCTCTGCATCCTCTTCACAGCTCACCCTCCCACCCAACTTTGTATCATCTGCAAATTTGGAAATAATACATTCAGTTCCCTTTTCCAAATCCTTAATATATAATGTGAACAATTGAGGTCCCAGCACAAATCCCTGCGGAACCCCATTAGTCACTGACTGTCAATCAGAAAAAGATCCATTTATGCCAACTCTTTGCTTCCTGTCTGCTAACCAGCTTTCTATCCATCTAAACACATTACCTGCAATCACATGTGCTTTAGCTTTATATAGTAGTCTGTTATATGAGACTTTCTCGAAAGCCTTCTGAAGGTCTAAATAAAACACATCCACTGGATCTCCTCTGTCAACTCTACTAGTTACATCCTCAAAGAAATCCAATAGATTCGTCAAGCATGATTTCCCTTTTGTAAATCCATGCTGACTTTGTCTGATTATACCATTGCCTTCCAAATGCTGAGTTATGAAATCCTTGATAATGGACTCTAGCAACGTCCCCAGTACCGACGTTAGACTCACTGGTCTACAGTTTATTGTTTTCTCACTACCTCCCTTTTTGAATAGCGGGCTTACATTAGCTACCCTCCAATCTGTAGGAACCAGTCTAGAATCCTAAGAATTTTGGAAAATAACTACCAGTGGATCAATTATTTCCAGGGCCACTTCCTTAAGTACTCTGGGATGAAGATTATCAGGACCTGAAGACTAATCCACCTTCAATCCCATCAATTTCCCCCAAATAATTTCTCTACCAATGCTGATTTCCTTCAGCTCCTCACTAAAACTTGTGTCTCTTAGAACCTCTGGTACATTATTCATGTCTTCCTTTGTGAAGACTGAAGCAAAATATGAATTTAATTCCTCGGCCATTTCTTTATTTCCTGTTATGCATTCTCCCGTTTCTGACTGTAAGGGGCCTATGTTTGTTTTTGTCAATCTTTTTCTCTGTACATACCTATAGAAACACCTACAGAACACTTATAGTGTTCCCTGCTATATTACTTTCATACTCGATTTTTCCCTTCCCTTTGGTCCTCCTTTGCTGAATATTAAACTGCTCCCAATCCTCAGGCCCATCACTTTTTCTTGCCAATTTGTATGCTTCTTCCTTGAATCTGATACTATAGGATACTTGTTTTTATTAGCCAAGGTATAAATCATAAGAGCAAGAAGGTTATGATGGTGCTGTATAAAACACTCATTAGGCCAGAGCTAAAGTAAAGTAAAGTTTATTTATTCGTCACAAGACTTACATTAGCACTGCAATGAAGTTACTGTGAAATTCCGGCGTCAATGCATCTAACCAGCACGTCTTTCAGACTGTGGGAGGAAACCGGAGCGCCTGGAGGAAACCCACACAGACACGGGGAGAACATGCAAACTCCACACAGACAGTGACCCAAGCCGGGAATCGAACCCGGGTCCCTGGCCACCCACTGTGCCACCCCGCTAGAGTACTATGTGCAGTTCTGGTCTCCACACTATAGGAAGGATGTGATTGCACTCGAAAGGATGCATGGAAGATTCACCAGGATGTTTTTTTTATACTTTTCCAATTCAATCAAATCAAATCCAATTCAGAGTCTCAACAAGTTGAGACATTTCAGATCCAGGCTGACAAGACAGGGTGAGCGACCAAACCACCCTGTCCTGGGCCTGATCTACATGAGCCAAGCTGATTGGAGAAGGGGGAGGTTCCTCCTCCAAGTCTTGAGCTCATTTGCATCTTAGCCAAAAGGCCGAGATGCCGCTTTTAAAAATTGCTTCATATGAAACATATGAAGCCCCAGCGCAACCCAATGACCTCGACCAAGCGCGGCCGACAATGGGGTGCCGACCATACACTTGATCTTAGCCAAAAGGCCGAGAAGCGATACCTAGGCTGAAGTGTTTCAGCTATGAAGAGAAGCTGGTTAGGCTGGAATTGTTTTCCATAGAGCAGAGAAGATTGAGGTGATCTGCTTGAGATGCACAAAAGTATGAGGGACATAGATAGATAGGAAAAGACTTTCCCCTTGGTAGAGGGCCGATAACCAAGGGGCATAGATTTAAGGTAAGGAGCAGGAGAGTTAAAGAAGATTTAGAGGGGACTTGTTTCTTTGGCAAGTAGAAAAATCTAATCTTATATTATTTTGTTAAAAAAGAGCCACAATGTAATTATGGGTGGTACGGTGGCACAATGGGCAGAATGGTGGCACAGTGGTTAGCACTGATGCCTCACAGTGCCAGGTACTGGGTTCAATTTGAGCCTTGGGTGACTGTGGATTTTGCACGTTCTCTCCGTGTTTGCTCCAGGAGTTTCCTCCAGGAGCTCCAGCTTCCTCCCAGACATACAGATTAGGTTGATTGACCATGCTGAATTGCTCCTTAGTGACAGGGAGATTAGCAAGGTAAATACATGGGGTTATGGGGATAGGGCCTGGGTGGGATTGCTGTCGGTGCAGGCTCAATAGCCTCTTTCGGCACTGTAGAGATTCTATGATTTGAGGAAAACTTATTCACCCAGATGGTGGTGGGAATCTGGAATTCACTGCTGAAAGCAGGGTAGAGGTGGGAACTCTCATAACATTTAAGAAGCATTTAGATGAGCACTTGAAATTCCATAGCAAACAAAGTTACAGACCAAATACTGGAAAATGGGATTAGAACAGATCGGTGCTTGATGGCCGGTGCAGGCTGAAGGGCCTCTTTCTGTGATGTAAAACTCTATGGATGCAATCTTACAAAAAAAGTCTATTTGATTTGATTCAATTTGATTTATTATTGTCACATGTATTAGCATACAGTTTCTTGCGCGCTATACAAAGCATACCATTCATAGAGAAGGAAACAAGAGAATGCAGAATATAGTGTTACAATTATAGCTAGGGTGTAGAGAAAAATCAACTTAATACAAGATAGGTCCATTCAAAAGTCTGATGGCATCAGGGAAGAAGCTATTCTTGTGTCGGTTGGTACGTGACTTCAGATTTTTGTATCTTTTTCCCGACGGAAGAAGGTGGAAGAGAGAATGTCCGGGTGTGTGGGGTCCTTAATTATGCTGGCTGCTTTGCTGAGGCAGCAGGAAGTGTAGACAGAGTCAGTGAATGGGAGACTGGTTTGCGTGATGGATTGGGCTACATTCATGACCTTTGGTAATTTCTTGCGGTCTTGGGCAGAGCTGTGATACAACTACAAAGTATTCAAGAAGATAAAAGGTATGGATAAAGTAGATGTGGAGCAGATGCTTCTGCTGGTGGGGCATTCTAGGACGAGAGGTCATACTCTTAGGATAAGGGGTAGCAAATTTAAAACAGAGTTGAGGAGAAACTATTTCTCCCAGAGTTATGAATCTGTGGAATTTGCCATCCCAAAGTGCGGTGGATGCTGGAAGAGTGAGTAAATTTAAGGAGGAGTTAGACATTTTTAATTGGTAATGGGTTGAAAGGTTATAAGGAGCAGACAGGAAAATGGGGATGACGAGCATATCAGCCATGAGCGAATGGCGGAGTGGACTCGATGGGCCGAATAGCCTAATTCTGCTCCTGTATCTTATGAACTTATGGTGTTAAAGGCTGAGCTGTAGTCAATAAATGGGAGTCTGACATAGGTGCCTTTGTTATCCAGGTGTTCCAGGGTTGAGTGTAGGGCCAGGGAGATGTCATCTGTAGTGGATCCAGACAATCTGGAAGGCCGGAATTGATCCGTGCCATGACTAACCTTGGTGATTCATGTTTGTAGCTGTCCTCTTCCAGAGAATATATAATAGGTATTACAGATTATCTGAATGGTTGTCTGAAAGTCTTCATTATGCCATACAGATGGAGAATACCATCTTTCTTGAAAGAAGTGGAAAAGATTGGTATGACCTTCTGCATGTTGGCACATGCAGCTGACAGTAAGGTATCTTGGTCCACTTTATTACACTTGGAGTTACTTGTTACAGCAAGAAATTGTTCTCTACAAGCTCTTCCACTGGGGTGCCTGGAAGGCCAGATCCTTTCGGAATGAGCATATTATGGAAGATGTGTTAAAGTATTACCATTCAGGAAATCTCTGTCCTTAGATACTAAAAAGGTGTCACCTGCCAAAGCTGTGAATACTCCTGGTCTCATAGTCATAGGCCATGATCTTACCAGCTCACCGTGCCAATTGACTGGCCAGTGAGGCCAAAAATCCGGTTCACGCCCAGTTTCTTGCTTCATAAGAACATAACATAGGAACATAAGAACTAGGAGCAGGAGTAGGCATCTGGCCCCTCGCGCCTGCTCATGGCTGATCTTTTTGTGGACTCAGCTCCACTTACCCGCCCGCTCACTATAACCCTTAATTCCTTTACTGTTCAAAAATTTATCTATCCTTGCCTTAAAAACATTCAATGAGATAGCCTCAACTGCTTCACTGGGCAGGGAATTCCACAAATAATTCATGTAATCTTACCGGCCCTGTTTTGCTGGCAAGATTAGTTTCACGCCCAGGCAGGGCATGAAGCCAATTTCAATTTTAATGACATGATTTACATGTCATTACTGAGTCCTAGATGGGCTCACTTGTACTTACCTCCTCACTGGTCAGATCTCATACCAGCGAGAATCCAGGAGACCAGAAGTGATGGCCTCACCAGATGGTTGGGGGCATGGCCAGATAATGCCCATGGGGAAGTGCCAACCTGGCAGTGCCCTACTTGGCACCCTGGCTGTGCCCACCGAGCACCACAGCGCTGCCCACCTGGCACCATAACTGAGGTGGTAAGTTGCTCTGACCACCGGCCTCCGTATCTTTGCCAACAAGACCTCCACCACAGCTATTGAGAATCTTGGTGCCTAGGAATTCTCCCTATGGCGCTCCTCTTTCTGCTGTCACTTTTTTGCCTTCAGGTGTAGCTCCATCTCTTTCTCTCTCCCTCTGGCTCATAGAATCCCTACAGTACAGAAGGAGGCCATTTGGCCTGTCGAGTCTATAACGACCACAATCCCACCCAGGTCCTATTCTCGTAACCCCACACATTTACCCTGCTAATCCCTGACACTAGGATCAATTTAGCACGGCCAATCAACCTAACCCGCACATCTTTGGACTGTGGGAGGAAACTGGAGCACCCAGATGAAACCCATGCAGACACGGGGAGAATGTGCAAACTCCACACAGACAGTGACCCAAGGCCAAAATCGAACCTGGGTCCCCAGCACTGGGAGGCAGCAGTGCTAACCATTGTGCCACCGTGCCGTCCCACCATCTCCTTCTTAACCATGTCTCCATCTTAACCATTTTTCGGTCCATTCCTTCAAAGATGCTGGCAGAATCAATATTTTCAGTGGAAATCTTGGCCTGACGTTTTCTATCATAGGAATATCCAATTTTATAATGACAAAACAAAGATTCTGTCATGCTAAAATACCTGAGCTTTAACAAAGGACAGCTGTGTATTTACTATAGATTTTTGCTAATACCAAAAGTAGCATTTCTCTGTGTGATTGATATGTGTTAGGGAAGTCATGAAATTATTATATTTTAAAAAGGCTTTAGGGTGGCATGGTGGCACAGTGGCTAGTACTGCTGCCTCACAGCACTAGGGTCCGGGGTTCGAGTCCAGCCTTGGGTGACTGTGTGGAGTTTACATGTTCCCCTCATGTCTGTGTGGGTTTCCTCCTGGTTCTCCTGTTTCCTTCTCACAGTGCAAAGATTTGTACGTTCGGTGGATTGGCCATTTTAAATGCATGGGTTTATGGGGGTAGGGCAGAGTGGAGGGCCTGGGTGAGATGCTGTTTTTGGTGAGTTGGTGCAGACTTGATGGGCTGGATAGCCTTTTTTTGCTCTGTAGGGATTCTATGGTTGGCTTATGATGGTTATATGTAGCGTATGAAGGAGATTCTCCTCAATTAAGCAACAGTAAAAAAAATGTTTGTTATCTTGGCATCTGGACACATTGCTGATGAATTGCAATAATGCTTTTACAGCAGTCTTCAATATCATTGCATAGATTTTTTTTTTATTCTTGGACTTTTCTACACAATGAAGTCCGTCAATGTAATTTTGAAGTACTACCAGAAAAAGATCAAAGTTGTCAGAAGTCCATGGCTTGTAATAGCGTAAGGTGCTTAAGATAACTCTTCCATTATTTCCTCTGAAGCCTGTCAGAAAGTGCCTTGACTATGCTTGGCACCATTGTATAGCGGCACAACTAAGATTTATAACTTAATGAAGGTCATTTTAACTTATGGTGATGTTGTAAAATGGGCAACCTATTGAATTGGCCACCCATTCTACATCCCACTTGACTTGTTTGAACGTAAGCTACAGGAATGACTAAAGTCAGGAACTCGTAGGGTGAAGAAGTATCAACACAGAACTGTACTTATCATTCTATTTCAGTATTCCTCAAATGAGACATTGGTTGATATTGTGGCCCTGAATAATACATAGTGAATAAATGACACTGACCTACTTAAATGAACATATTGAATAGTAACGGGATTAAGATAAATTGGAGGAGTTAAAGTGGTACATGGTCAAAGCTATTTGTTTTAAAGCTGAGTGAAAAGACAAAGAATCCCAAACTGTTTCAAAGCATGTCCATCAATGTTGACTTCTGCCATTATCAAATGAAGCTTTAATGTTCTTGCCACATCTGTCCTTTATACCATTTCTAACAGATAATTAACTTATCCTTAGCTGATTAATATTTCTGCTCCTACCTTCTCAATTATTTGCTTATATCTAGTGGTTTTTGGTTAATTTCCAGAGGTCATTGTACACATTGGGACAAACAACATTGGTAGAAAAAGGGATGTGGTCTTGGGGGGGCGGGGGTTGCCATTTTGATAAGGAAGGCCATAACAACAGTCCTTAGAGAGGATATTATTGGGGGGTTCATCAAATGAGGCCATATGGATAGAACGTGGAAACAAGAAAGGAATGGTCATTCTGATGGGACTGTATTATAGACTCCCCAATAGCCAACGGGAACTAGAGAAACAAACATGTAGCGAGATTGCAGATAGTTGTAAGAATACAAGTTGTAAGAATACAAACCAAAGAAGAACGTACAGGGTAAATGGTAGGACTCTGAAGAGTGCAGTTGAACAGAGGGATCTGGGAATACAGGTACAGAATTCCCTAAAAGTGACGTCACAGGTGGATAGGGTCGTAAAGAGTGCCTTTGGTACATTGGCCTTTATAAATCGGAGTATCGAGTATAAAAGTTGGAGTGTTATGGTAAGGTTATACAAGGCATTGGTGAGGCCGAATTTGGAGTATTGTGTACAGTTTTGGTCACCTAGTTACAGGAAGGATGTAAATAAGATTGAAAGAGTGCAGAGAAGGTTCACAAGGATATTGCCGGGACTTGAGAAGCTGAGTTACAGAGAGAGATTGAATAGGTTGGGACTTTATTCCCTGGAGCGTAGAAGATTGAGGGGAGATTTGATAGAGGTGTATAAGATTTTGATGGGTATAGATAGAGTGAATGCAAGCAGGCTTTGTCCACTGAGGCTAGGGGAGAAAAAAACCAGAGGGCATGGGTTAAGGGTGAAAGGAGAAAAGTTTAAAGGGAATATTAGGGGGGGCTTCTTCACGCAGAGTGGTGGGAGTGTGGAATGAGCTGCCGGATAAAATGGTAAATCACTTTTAACATTTAAGAAAAACTTGGACGGGTTCATGAATGAGAGGGGTGTGGAGGGATATGGTCCAAGTGCAGGTCAGTGGGACTAGGCATAAAATGGTTCGGCACAGACAAGAAGGGCCAAAAGGTCTGTTTCTGAGCTGTAATTTTCTATGGTTCTATGGTTCTAATAAAAGGGTAGTATTAATGGGAGATTTTAATTTCCCCAGTATTGACTGGGACACCCAGAGTGCAAAGGGCCTGGATGGAGTAGAATTTGTTAAATGTATCCTAGAAAGTTTCCTAAATCAATATATATAGGGCCCTACTCGGGAGGGTGCAACACTGGACCTCCTCTTTTGAAGCAAGGTAGGGCAACTGACTGAAGTGTCAGTCGGGTAGCACTTTGGGTCCAGTAACCGTAACACTATTAGTTTTAAAATAGTTATGGAAAAAGATAGGATAGGTCCACAGGTTAAGGTCTTAAACTGGAGCAAGACCAACTTTGGGGGCATTAAGCAGGATCTAGCAGAGGTTGAGTCTGAATGAGTCTGTTTTAAGGGAAAGGAATGACTGGCAAATGGGAGGCTTTTAAAAGTGTGATATCAAGAGTCCAGGGGAAGTATATTCCTGTCAGGATGAAGGGAAAGGCTGGCAAGTTTCGGGATCTCTGATGAGGACATTGGTCAGGAAAAAGAAGGAAGCATACGTTGAGTTTAGGCAATCGGAAACAAGTGAATCCTTGACTATAAAAAGTGTAAGAATATACTTAAGAAGGAAATCAGGATGGCAAAATGAGGATGTGAGATGGATCTGGCAGGTAAGGTTGAAGAAAATTCTTCGAGGTTCTACAGCTATATTAAGAGTAAAAGGGTGGCTAGAGAGAGTACAGGTCTCCTTAAAAATCAGCTTGGTCGTCTGTGTCAGAGGTCAGATTTTTAATGACTATTTCTCCTTGGTGTTTACTGAGGAGAACATCATGGGTGCTAAAGAAATAAGGAAAAGAAGTGGTGATGTCTTGGGCCACATGAATATTACTAGGAAGGCGGTATCTGCAGCCTTAAAGCGCATTAAGGTGGATAAATCCCCTGGGCCTGATCAAGTGCACCCTCGGATCTCGTGGGAGGCTAGGGAAAAAATTGCAGAGGCCTTTGCAGAGATACTTGCTTCATCTATTTCCACTGGCAAAGTTCTGGAATACTAGAGGGTGGCTAATGTTGTTCCGTTATTTAAGAAGGGTAGCAAAGACAAGCCAAGGAATTACAGCCTGACAGCAGTGATGGGTTAGTTACTGGAGGGGATTCTAAGGGAAAGGATCTACCAACATTTTGATAGTCAAGGTCTGATTAGGGATAGTCAACACAACTTTGTGCGTGTGAAGTCATGTCTGACCATCTGTTAGAATTTTTCGAAGAGGTAACCCCAAGAAGATGGATGGGGATAGAGAAGTGGATGTTGTTTATATGGACTTTAGCAAGGCCTTTAACAAGGTCCCACATGGCAGGCTAGTCTGGAAGGATAGGTCACATGGAGTCCAGGCAGAGCTAGCAAATTGAATTCAAAATTGGCTCAATGGTAGAAAGCAGAGGATGATGGTCAAAGGTTGTTTCTCAGACTGGAGGCCTGTGACTAGTGGTATGCCTCAGGGGTCGGTGTTGAGACCCTTGTTATTTGTTATTTATATATATGATATGGATATGAACGTACAAGACATGGTTAGTAAGTTTGCGGATGATACTAAATTAGAAGATATCGTTGATAGTGAAGAAGGTCATCAAAAATTACAGGGGGATCTTGATTAGTTAGGGAAGTGGGCCGAGGATTGGCAAATGGATTTCAATACAGGTGTTGGAGTAAAAGTGAGACGCTGCCAGAGGGAATCCCGAAATTAAAAGATACAAGATGGTTACCTGATACAAAATGGACTCTGTGGAAAGACATTAAGATGTGCTGACTTAGGCATAGACATTGCACAACGAGCTAAATCCTGTTATTGTCTAATTACTGCAGGAAATAAACCAGACCTTGAGGTCCAGATGATCACCTTAGCTTAAGATAAAACAGAACCGAAACAATGAGTTTTGTTAACGAGATCAATTGTTGATAGGGGAGCATAAAATCGGCTAACAATGTGATAACTGCTAATGTCTGTACTTGTTGACTCTTCGAAATGTATAATGATGTGATAACTGCTAATGTCTGTACTTGTCGATTCTTTGAAAAGTATAAAAGAAGCTCAGCTGCCATTTTAAAATTGAGAAGGTGACTGCGAGCACTGCGGAGAGCCCAGCGCTTCTCCCAAAGCTTTGTCCGATAAACTGCATGTTGAATCTTTAAATCTGACTCCGAGTGGTGATTTTCCCACAACACAGGTAAGTGTGAGGTGTTGCAGTTTGGAAAGTCAAACCGGGATAAGACTTATACAATGAATGATAGGGCCCTCGAGAGTTTTGAGGAAACAGAGGGACCTAGGAGTACAAATACATAGTTCACTGAATTGTGGTCGGTACAGTCTCGATGGGCCAAATGGCCTCTTTCTGTACTGTAGGGATTCTATGATAAAAGTGAAAAATGTAAAGGGACATTGAGAAAGGAATGAATAGATATCTTCAGTTGAAGAACCAACAACAGCGTGTAATAAATGAGTCAAATGGCCTCCACTGTAATTCCATGATTCTTACCAGGATTTATTAATATTTGGGTACTGGGGCAAATTGCTAACTGTGTTATCAGAAAGTGATTAAAATTAAGCCCATCAAGGTTTAGAATGACAATATGCTTTTCTGTTACCATATTATGTATCAATAAAGTTGGTGAGGTGAAAGTGACTGTCCTTGGCATCAAAAGCAGTATTTGACTGAGTGAGGCATCAAGAAGCACAGTAAAATTAGTCAATGTGAATTGAATCAAAGGATAAGTGTTCAGCTCCTCAGATGATGAAGCATTCCATGCCAACGTGCAGTAAGACCTGGATGACATTCTTGTTTAGGCTCATAAGTTTAACACCTGTGCCACACAATTGCCAGCCAAGAAGAGAGAGTCTATCCACCATACCTTGACATTCAATGGCATTGCTATCTCCAAATCCATCATTATTTGTTGATGAAAATAAAAACTGAGTCTAAAAGATACTGGATCTTCTGCAGTGAGTAACTCATATCCTGGCTCCCTAAAATGTTTCTATCAACATGACACAAATCAGGAGTTGAATGCAATACTTTTCACATGCCTAGATGAATGCAGTTCCAACAACAGTCAAGAGTCTCCACACTAACCAGGACAAATCAACTGCTTGATTACCACCCAATTTACCACATTAAGCATTCACTCCCTCCAACACAGGCACACCTTGGCTGCAATGTGTACCATCCACAAGGTGCACTGCAGCAATTCGCCAAGGCTTCTTCAACAGCATCTTCCTTCTGGGAGCAGTATGTGGGCTATGAAAACATAGTCATACTGTTGAACAGATTACTAAGCAAGAAATTGTAACAATGGCTATGTAAAATGATGGGGGAGTTTAATCTTCATTTAGACTGAACCAATCAAACTGGCAAAGGTGTTCAGAAGATTAATTTGTAGATGCTTTTGTGAAAATTTCCTGGAGAAATACACGTGGATCCAATTAGGAATAAAGATATCTTAGATCAAGTGCTGGATTTTTGTGAAGTTGGTCCACGTCTTTAAAAATGGCAGGTGGGATCTGAATGCAGAAGTCCCACCCTATTTCCAACAGGTCTCATTTTTGCTGACAGGGAAAAGTGTGACATGAATCACACAGAGAGGAGGCCCAAACTCAGTAAGACCATTTAACTTAGTGCTGAATTTAAACAGACCTCATTTTGACTGTTGCAAGGACCTTAACTTGCAGTGTGGGAACCATGAATTGCTGGAGTAGACAAAAATGGTCTTGAAGGGCAGATAAAGTTGTTTAACATGATCTTATGTTTTTTAAAACCTCTATCTTGAAACTGTAAGAAAATCTCGCTGCAGCTGTCAATGATTGTTCACAAAAATAATTTCTGATGAACTGCTTTAACTGACAGGCCAGCTTGAATAGTATTTGTTCCAGAAATGTTATTTGTTAACATTTTCCGAAAAGTTATTACTTATGAATGTGTGGCTGAGTTTCAAAAGCTATAACTATGTCAGCAGAAAGGTTCTGAGTTCACAGTTCGGTTGACATTGAAAGATTCTATTAAGGGTACGCACAGAAGTTTGTTTTTATAAGTGATTAAGCACTTGAGATTTAAAAGCTTTGATGCTTTCAGGAATGGGAGTTGTTTCCATCTGTATACTGAGAGCTGTTTTAAATTGTTACAGGATCGTTTTTTTCATCTCCTCATGGATCCTGAGGTCTGCTCATGGCGGATTCTGGGTGAATTGGTATTGAGTTGGCATGAGAGATATGAGCCGCCTTGGTGGATGGGTGGGGGCACATGTTGACATTGAATTGGCTTGACTGATTCTGGGAGAATTGAGTGACCACTCAAAGGATCGTGTAGCCTGAGGAGGGTTTCTTTGGTTGTGCTAAAAATAAAAAAGGGTACAGTATTCTGTGGTGTAAATATAAAAAATACCTATAAAAGTAGTATTTAGTCAATTGACTTTTAGTCTGTTTGATATGGTAGACATTATAAAACATGAAATCTGGTTGCATTGTGCATTCAGTTATTAATTGAAGTTTGAATTTCTTCTTTAAAGTTTTCAGTCTCTCTGAAGATCATAATATAAGGACAAGGAAGTCTTGCTGCAACGGGTGTACAGGGCTTTCCTGAGACCACACCTGGGAGTACTATGCACAGTTATGGCCTCCATATTTAAGGAAATATATATACTTGCCTTGGAGGCAAAACAGCAAAAGTTCACTGATTGGTTCCTGGCATGAGAGGGTTTTCCTTTAATGAGAAGCTGAGTAAATTGGGCATATATATTCTGGAGTTTAGAGGAATGGGAGTTGATCTCATTGAAGCATACAAGATGCTGAAAGAACTTGAAAGAGTAGACAATGAGAGATTATTTCCCTTCACTGGGGAATCTAGACAAGGGCAGTAACAAGAAAAGGGCTCAATCATTCAGGACTGAGATGAGGAGAAATTTCTTCATTCAGAGGGTTGAAATCTTTGGAAATCTTGACTCCAGATGGTTGTGGATGCTCCATCGTTGAAAATATGTGGGTGGCACAGTGGTTAGCACTGCTGCCTCACAGTTCCAGTAACCTGGGTTCGATTCCCGGCTTGGATCACTGTCTGTGCAGAGTCTGCATGTTTTCCCCATGTCTGCGTGGGTTTCCTCCGGGTGCTCCGGTTTCCTCCCACAGTCCAAAAGGCATGCTGGTTAGGTGCATTGGCCATGCTAAATTCTCTCTCAGTGTACCCAAACAGGTGCCAGAGTGTGATAACTAGGGTATTTTCACAGTAACTTTGTTGCAGTGTTACTGTAAGCCTATTTGTGTCTAATAAATAAACTTATATTTAAGGCTTCTGGTCTCTCAGGGAATTAATGAATAAGTGAGGAAGTAGAGTTGAGGTTGAATATTGGCCATGATAATACTAGATGACATGGGCAGGCTCAATGGGCCTTGTTGTCTACTCCTGCCCCTATTTCTTATGTTTATACATTCATCTAAAAGGACAAGGATGAATGGGAACACTGCACCTGGATGTTCATCGCCACATCACACATCATCCTGACCTGAAAATGTAACACCATTCCTTCATAATTATTGGAAACATATCTTTCAATTCCTGTCCTAACATCACTGTGGAAGTACCTTGACTGTATGGACTACTGTGGTCATGATGTGGAGATGCCGGCGTTGGACTGGGGTAAACACAGTAAGAAGTTTAACAACACCAGGTTAAAGTCCAACAGGTTTATTTGGTAGCAAAAGCCACACAAGCTTTCGAGGCTCTGAGCCCCTTCTTCAGGTGAGTGGGAATTCTGTTCACAAACAGAACTTATAAGACACAGACTCAATTTACATGAATAATGGTTGGAATGCGAATACTTACAACTAATCCAGTCTTTAAGAAACAAAACAATGGGAGTGGAGAGAGCATCAAGACAGGCTAAAAAGATGTGTATTGTCTCCAGACAAGACAGCCAGTGAAACTCTGCAGGTCCACGCAACTGTGGGAGTTACAAATAGTGTGACATAAATTCTGATTCTAGGATCGCATGATAAAGACTCAGGAGGAAAAAAGCAGAAATATTTATGTGAAATAGTGTGACATAAACCCAATATCCCGGTTGAGGCCGTCCTTGTGTGTGCGGAACCTGGCTATCAGTTTCTGCTCCGCGACTCTGCGCTGTCGTGTGTCGCGAAGGCCGCCTTGGAGAACGCTTACCCGAATATCAGAGGCCGAATGCCCGTGACCGCTGAAGTGCTCCCCAACAGGAAGAGAACAGTCTTGCCTGGTGATTGTCGAGCGGTGTTCATTCATCCGTTGCGTTCCTAGTTCATCCTAGTTCATCCATTCCTAGTAAGCAATGCCCACGTCCTACAAATGAGTAAAATAATGAACTTTTGCCTCATCAGCACATTTTGTGCCACACAATTTATTAAATTTTAGACGCTGCGACAACGGATGAATGAACACCGCTCGACAATCACCAGGCAAGACTGTTCTCTTCCTGTTGGGGAGCACTTCAGCGGTCACGGGCATTCGGCCTCTGATATTCGGGTAAGCGTTCTCCAAGGCGGCCTTCGCGACACACGACAGCGCAGAGTCGCGGAGCAGAAACTGATAGCCAGGTTCCGCACACACAAGGACGGCCTCAACCGGGATATTGGGTTTATGTCACACTATTTCACATAAATATTTCTGCTTTTTTCCTCCTGAGTCTTTCCTCCTGAGTCCTGAGTCCTCCTGAGTCTTTATCATGCGATCCTAGAATCAGAATTTATGTCACACTATTTGTAACTCCCACAGTTGCGTGGACCTGCAGAGTTTCACTGGCTGTCTTGTCTGGAGACAATACACATCTTTTTAGCCTGTCTTGATGCTCTCTCCACTCCCATTGTTTTGTTTCTTAAAGACTGGATTAGTTGTAAGTATTCGCATTCCAACCATTATTCATGTAAATTGAGTCTGTGTCTTATAAGTTCTGTTTGTGAACAGAATTCCCACTCACCTGAAGAAGGGGCTCAGAGCCTCGAAAGCTTGTGTGGCTTTTGCTACCAAATAAACCTGTTGGACTTTAACCTGGTGTTGTTAAACTTCTTACTGGACTACTGTGGATCAGAGAAGGAGTCTCACTACCACCCATCCAAGGTCAATTCTGGATGGACAATAAATGCTAACCTAGTAAGCAATGCCCACGTCCTACAAATGAGTAAAATAATGAACTTTTGCCTCATCAGCACATTTTGTGCCACACAATTGATTAAATTTTAGTCATTTCAGAACTTTTGGAAATGCAATTTTCTTCAATTAACAATCTATGATTGTCACTTGTCTCCATTCTTTTGACCTGCAAGCTAGTAACACAAACTCCTTATTTAATACGTTTTACAAGTATTTAGTTTAAGCTTATAAAGTTGTATAAAACACAACTCATATATCCATGTTCATTTGATTTTTCTCCTATCTGCTAAAAGATCACGAATTTGTTGAACAATTGCTTATTCACGTGATTTGTGTATATACCTGTCAGTATGATCAGTCTAAGATTGCATTTTGAAACAAAAAGAAACAAAAATAAATTAGCCATGGAGACTAATACAATTTAGGCCAGTCGGATGCATGTCGCCATTCAATAATTAATAAATCAAATAAGCTGCATTATAAAAGTGCTTTCAAGTAGCTTGACACATTATAAGTAAGATGTAGTTTCAGTTTCCTACTGAAGCGTTTATCCGTCAACTGATACTTCAGAGGAATGCTGGGCAAGGGAGGTCAAAGCCGCACGAATGATGATGTGAGAGCAAAAGTTCAGCCACACGCACCCTCTCCTACGGGTTAATTGCTATCTCCTCACTAACGAATCCTTCCAGGCAAACTGCAGTCAGTAGCCTCGGGTAGGTATGAGCTTTCTTTCTCAACACAACCGTTGTGACTAAAACCCAAATCCAATTTTCTGACGCACATTATATTCATGATTGACCTAGCCAACTTACATAGATACTGAACTAACTGCGAGATGATTGACAACAGCAACAGTTGCGTAGTGACTTCAGGAAAGTAAAGCTTTCTAAAATGAAAATTGCAAAACACAGAGTTTATTTTATTGGTTGAATACAAAGTTTTTTGGTGCTAAAATGTTCTTCGGAAACAAATAAGCCGTCACTGACACTGAATATTTAATAATATTTAAGGCGGACTCAGTACCCCTTGGATTTGATTGGTTTGGTTTGTGAGTGGAGCTAGTGGGGGTTTGGCCGCCCCCGGTCACTGACTCGATGTGGTATGACCCGGTAATTTAAGGTGCTGCCAGTCGCCCACAAACCCAAGTACAGAACCAACGGGCTTTTTGCGCGTTGAGTAAAATCGTGACTCCCTTGAAAATCAACCTGTCCGTGCAGATGGACACCGAAGGAGCGGTGAGTGACCTGGGCAGCGTCCCCACAGCTATCCCAAGAAAGATCGCCGTGAAGCAGTTTACCAAACACTTGAGAAGGGATTGTCTGTTACACTGAACAATCCGATTATAATCGGATTGTAATCGCAGACAGAGCGACGGCTGGTTCCTTCACTCAACCAGATATATATATATATATATATACACATGAACTATTAATACATTTGGATAAAGAGAAACAAACACTTCGACATTATTGCTTGGGCTAGGAGGTAGGCGAGGCTCGGATGGCGTGCCGGCAAAACATGGCCACGCCGTCGCTTTACCTCGACGCCAAGTGTGAAGGGAGCTGCCGCGGTGACAGATTGTAGGCTAGGATTTCGTCTTGGGTGTATTTAGTTTTGAATTTAAAAGTTGTTTGAAGAGATTACGCGTTCCAACTTTTAATTATATGAAAAGGTGCGAAATTCAGTCAGGGTTACATTTTCAGAATATGAATTAGTTTTAATTATAAAATGGAAGTTCGTGACAGTTTGAACTTTTATTGGGGTGCTGCGCGATTAGGTTATTTTCGACACGAAATCGAGGTTGTCGTTTGTTTGGTCGTGACTCTTCGATGTGAGGGGTGGTGTTGGAGGAAAGCAGTGGTATTGAATAGTTGGATAACTTACTTTGCTGACGGTATTTACAGTAGGATTTAGATTTTAACGGCCGTAATAAGCAGATCCAACATTGGCGTCCCCATGGTCTTTGGACGTTATTTTTGTTGATCTATTTGTTTATGAGGGGGGCGGGGGGTGGAATTTGCGAGCGTCGCCTTTCCGTGTATTCCCGCCAAAAGCCGTTGCAGGGACGCACTGGTTCCAGTTCTCGCCAGTTTGGTTTGATCCCCGCGGACACCAGACGAATTGCCATTCGCTTTAAATCAGCGTGACCGGACTACATGCACACATATATACCACTGGTGTTCAGAAAATTATTAATTCACAAAAAAAACACAAACAGATTGGTGAGCAAAATTAAAAGACATTTTCAAAAAAATGTTGATAATGGGATGGGTCAAACGAGATTCGTTGTGCCGATTTCTATGTAGAGTCAAAATTCGGTGATTGGAAATAACGGGTATTATCTATTTTTTCCTCATGATTTATTCACTTAAAAAAGTAAACAAAGCGGAGGCGGATTGTGATTGTGCCGTGAGCGGGGGGCAGCCGCGTGCACAAGGTAACGGCTGCCGGAACTGCGCCTGCGTGGAGAGGCCGGCTCCAATTCGGGCGTTATTGTTTAAAAGCGCTTCAATCACAGGCAATAAATACAACATCGAGTTGTTATACATTTCTGTACATTTCCATGTCAATAGTTTGTCCAGATTAAGAAGCGTTATTAGTCGTGATCTTGTATGTTTGGACGTGTTTATATCGATTTGTTGGAAATTTTGGTTTTTAATAAGTTCAAAAGTTGAATGAGTTAACCCAAACCCTATCTCCAGAAAGAAAAGAAAGGTCTTCTGGAGAATGCTTAAATTTGTTTTAAAACGGAAAACCATGGAATCACTCGTTGAAACTTTGGAAGTGAATTATGCATGGTTCTTGGGAGTGCAGGTAAGAGCTTTTCGTAATGATGGAATTCAACTGCTTCTCCAGATCATAGAATCATAGAAACCCTACAGTGCAGAAAGAGGCCATCTGGCCAATCGAGTCTGCACCGACCACAATCCCACCCAGTCCCTACCCCCTACACATTTACCCACTAATCCCTCTAACCTATGCATCTCAGGACACTAAGGGGCAATTTTAGCATGGCCAATCAACCTAACCCGCACATCTTTGGACTGTAAATCTTTGGATGTGTTAATGTAGAACATTAGGATAACATCTAGAGAAATCCAGTCGAATTGGGGAAAATGTAAAATACATAAATTTAGATATTTCAAAATATTGGAAAATGAAAATAATTTTGTATGAAACCAGGTGTTTAAAAGGAAGCAAAATTGTTTATATCTTTCTAGATTTCTCTTCTAGAAGTTAAAAACTAGAAATCAAAATTAAACTTTGATTATCTACATTGAAAAACATATTTACTTAGGCATTTTCCGATTTCATGAATGGTTCACACAACTTTTCCTGTTCCAAGACCATACTTTGTAATGAGTTTTAATTCTAATATTTTAATTTGCATAATTGCATACTATACTGATGTAAGACCAGATATGTAAAGTTGTTATTTTATTTAATTGATACTTAATCATAGTCCATGAAGGACCATTGGCATCCCTCTCCATTAGAGACAATTGGCTGAGGCACTATTCCACATAAAGCATAGAGCTTTAGGCAGCCAGCCTTCATGTGCTAACACAGCTGATATGGGAATTTAATCCGTGCTGTTGTAGGAATTAATAAATTCTGATTACTCCAGTAGATGTTTCTTGATTTTTTTCCCCTTGTTAGAAAATTAAGCGTGCTCTGATCAGGTGAGAAATCTGATTTTACTCTCAAGAGCCTTGCAAACCACTGTTCAGAAAGACAGTCTGTATCCAATGGGAACTTTGTTTTGAATAGCATAGTGCAACAAAGCAAAGCTGAATCCCTGTGAATAGCTGGACTGAAAATAACTCAAATCAAGTATTCCTTTTACCTTATATCTGTTTCATATGCAGATCTTAAGCATATTTTAAACATATCCTGTGTAAGTAAAATGTTGTGAAATGTATTGGGAAATTACAAAATCTAAATTTACAAAATTAAACCTAACACAACTTAATGCAAACCATGCATGTGTGTATTTATATTTTAGAACAATTAAGGTTGAAGTTTTTTTTTATTGGAACTGATTTAAAGAATAGTTCCGACAATAGATATTCTTTGGTTTGAAGAGCTTTGTACACTTCTTGGGATTATTAGTGTTTGATTTCACTGAATGATAAGAATGAGGAAAAAACTAGGGTTTAGTATGTGGTTCAGAATAATGCCAACAGCGTGGGTTTGATTCCCCATTCTGGCTGAGGTGGAACGGAGGCCTGCTGCCTCACTCATGGCTGATGTTCTGTCTCCTCTGCTAAGCATGTTCAGATCAGGCATAAGTGAGTATAAATTGTCATGTTAGGTACAGTGTAATTTTCAATTTTTTTTCTGACAGTTTTTCTTCTGTTTTATTGGGCAGCTTGCTTATTTATGATTCTCAATAATTTAAGAAAATCGGTATAAAATTTTACTGGTTATACAAATTCCAAATTTTAAAAAAACTAAATATGAGGTTATGGCAGAAATAGCTTGGTAAAATGTTTGTTCCTTCAGTCTTGAATTTCGATTACACACACAAAGAGATTTTACAGCCTTGTTCAGGCGAGAGTGGAAATTCCCGCCCAAGGTCAATGGAGATTTCCATTGTTGGACCCTCGCCCGCGCCATTTCCGTGGCTGGCACAGTAGCACAGTGGTTAGCACTGCTGCCTCACAGCGCCAGGGACCCGGGTTCAATTCTGGCCTTGGGTGACTGCCTGTGCAGAATTTTCACGTTCTCCCCATGTCTGTGTGGGTTTCCTTTCTCCAGGTACTCCAGTTTCCTCCCACACTCAAAAGATGTGTAGATTAGGTGGATTGGCCCTGCTAAATTGCCCCTTAATGTCAGGGGGATTAGCAGGGTAAATATGTGAGGTTATGGGGATAGGGCCTGGGTGGGATTGTGGTCAGTGCAGGCTCGATGGGCCGAATGGCCCCCTTCTGCACTGTAAAGATTCTGTGATTCTATGGTAGAGTCCTGGCCGTAATGTTCTTTTTGTAGCCAATAGCCCACTTCCTGAACTTGTACGAAAGCTCATTGAACTTCCAATTTCTCTTGCTTCCTCATGCGCTATGATCCATGCAGAGCATTATCCAAATCCTCACTATTCATCTCCTGAGGCTGAATCTTGGAATTGATAGAAAGAGGGAGAAAACAAAAATTGACATAAGCAAGTTTACAAGCCATGGGCTCGAGGTTGAATGGCCTGGCACATCCAATTTTGCTTCCCTGTGATTTCTCCAGAGAAGAGGAGAGTAATAATGGGGGACAGAGAAATGGCAGAAGAACTGAGGGGCAGCATTGTGGCACAGTGGTTAGCACTGCTGCCCTCTTTTTAGGTCAAACCAAATAAACAAACTCAGATTAAGTCAGGACAAAGTAAACTTTTTAGCAAATTCCTGGCTTGGGTCACTCTACGTGGGTTTCCTCCGGGTGCTCCAGTTTCCTCTCACAATCCAAAGATATGCAGGTTAGGTGGATTGGCCATGCTAAATTTCCCCTTAGTGTCAGGGGTTAGTTAGGGTAAATGTATAGGTTATGGGGATAGGGCCTGGGTGGGATTGTGGTCGGTGCAGACTCGATGGGCCTCCATCTGCATTGTAAGATTCTATGAATGGGTACTTTGCATCAGTCTTCACAGTAGAAGACACCAGTAACATGCCAGAACTTCAAGACAATCAGCGGGCAGAGGTAAATATAATGGCCATCTCTAAGGAGAAGGTGCTAGGGAAACTGAAAGGTCTCAAGGTGGACAAATCACCCAGGGTTCTGAAGTAGATAGCTGAGGAAATTGTGGAGGCATTGGTGACGATTTTCAGGAATCACTGGAGTCAGGGAACACCCCTGTTTAAGAAGGGAGGGAGACAGAAGATGGGAAATTATAAACCAGTTAGCCTGACCTTGGTCATGGATAAGATCTTGGAGTCCATTATTAAGGATGAAATTGCAGAGTACTTGGAAATACGTGTTAAAATAGGGCTGAATCAGCCCTATTCGTCAAAGGGAAGTCATGTCTGACAAATGTTAGAATTCTTTGAGAGGGTAACAAAGAAGTTAGACAAAGGAGAGCCAGTGAACGTGATTTATTTGGATTTCCAGAAAGCCTTTGATGAGGTGCCTTACGAGGCAAGGTACTGGCATGGATAGAAGATTGGCTGATAGACAGAAGGCAGAGAGTGGGGATAATGGGGTCCTTTTTAGGATGGCAACCGGTGACTAGTGGTGTTCCACAGGGGTCATTATTGCGACCACAACTTTTCACTTTATACATTAATGATCTGGAAGATGGAACTGAGGGCATGGTTGCTAAATTTGTGGGTAATACAAAGATATGTAGTGGAACAGGTAGTGCTGAAGAAGTGGGGAGGCTGCAAAAAGACTTGGACAGGCTAGGAGAGTGGGCAAAGAAGTGGCAGATGGAATACAATGTGGGAAAGTGTGAGGTTATGTACTTTGGTAGGAAGGATAGAGGCATAGACTATTTTCTAAATGGGGAAAGGCGTTGGATACCTGAAGCACAACGGGACTTGGGAGTCCTGGTTCAGGACTCTCTTAAGGTTAACATGCAGGTTCAGTTGGCAGGAAGGCAAATTCAATGTTAGCATTCATTTCTAGAGGGCTAGAATACAAGAGCAGGGATGTACTGCTGAGGCTGTATAAGACCCCATTTGGTCAGACCCCATTTGGAATATTGTGAGCAGTTTTCGGCCCCATACCTAAGGAAGGATGTGCTGCCTTGGAGCAGGTCCAGAGGAGGTTTATAAGAATGATCCCAGGAATGAAGGGTTTTGTCATATGAAGAGCGGCTGAGGAGCCTGGGTCTATACTCGATGGAATTTAGAAGGATGAGGGGGGATCATAGAATCCCTACAGCACAAAAAGAGGCCATTCGGCCCATCGAGTCCGCACCGACCACAATCCCACCCAGGCCCTACCCCCATATCCCTACATATTTACCCACTAATCCCTCTAACCTACGCATCTCGAGACACTAAGGGGCAATTTTAGCATGGCCAATCAACCTAACCTGCACATCTTTGGACTGTGGGAGGAAACCGGAGCACCCGGAGGAAACCCACGCAGACACGAGGAGAACGTGCAAACTCCACACAGACAGTGACCCAAGACGGGAATCGAACCCAGGTCCCTGGAGCTGTGAAGCAGCAGTGCTAACCACTGTGCTACCGTGCCACCCAATTATCAGTGATTACCAATTATCACGCCCAATTAATCAGGATCTAATTGAAACTTACAGAACACTGAGAGGCCGAGCTAGAATGGATGTAAGGAGGATGTATCCACCAGTGGGAGAGACGAGAACTCGACGGCACAATCTCAGAGTGAAGGGATGTTCTTTTAAAACTGAGATGAGGAATTTCTTCAGCCAGAGGATGGTGAATCTGTGGAACTCACTGCCACAGAGCGCTGTGGAGGCTAGGTCATTGATTGTCTTTAAGACAGAGATAGATAGGTTCTTGATCAATAAGAGGATCAAGGGTTATGGGGAGAAGGCAGGAGAATAGGGATGAGAATCACATCAACCATGATTGAATGGCAGAGCAGACTTGATGGGCCGAATGGCCTAATTCTTCTCATATCTTATGGTCTTATGGTTATAATGTATCATTGGCAGGGAAATTCTAAAGGATTCTAGAGGAACAAGAATTCAATTTAATAAAGATTGACTGCAGCTGCAGTAAGAGAAGGAAAAGAAGACAAGATAAGAAATGCCTACAGTTACGTGGGTCATGTTATTTCTCTGTTCCTGATCGGCAACACTTCCCCTCAATGAATTCCATTACCCCTTTCTTGTAACATGCCAGATGCCTATCTGGTGCATACTTTTGAGCACTACATGCTGACCACGCAAGAAGGATAGAGGCAGCTTAAAACGCCTACACTTTTCATGGCATTTTGTGCTTTCCAGCGGTCAACAGGTGGGAAATGTTACAAAGGTGAGGGAACAGATGTGAAGTGAGAATTGAAAGAGTCATGGTGCATGTGAATCTTGGGAAAGGAGGTCCATGCAAATATGATAAGGTCCCCCATGGTCGGCTTATGATGAAAATAAGGAGGTGTGGGATAGAGGGAAAGTTGGCCGATTGGATAGGTAACTGGCTATCTGATCGAAGACAGAGGGTGGTGGTGGATGGAAAATTTTCAGACTGGAGGCAGGTTGCTAGCAGAGTGCCACAGGGATCAGTGCTTGGTCCTCTGCTCTTTGTGATTTTTATTAATGACTTAGAGGAGGGGGCTGAAGGGTGGATCAGTAAATTTGCTGATGACACCAAGATTGGTGGAGTAGTGGATGAGGTGGAGGGCTGTTGTCGGCTGCAAAGAGACATGGATAGGATGCAAAGCTGGGCTGAAAAATGGCAAATGGAGTTTAACCCTGATAAATGTGAGGTGATTCATTTTGGTAGGACTAATTTAAATGTGGATTACAGGGTCAAAGGTAAGGTTCTGAAGACTGTGGAGGAACAGAGAGATCTTAGGGTCCATATCCACAGATCTCTAAAGGTTGCCACTCAAGTGGATAGAGCTGTGAAGAAGGCCTATAGTGTGTTAACTTTTATTAACAGGGAGTTGGAGTTTAAGAGCCGTGGGGTTATGCTGCAACTGTACAGGACCTTGGTGAGACCACATTTGGAATATTGTGTGCAGTTCTGGCCACCTCACTATAAGAAGGATGTGGAAGCGCTGGAAAGAGTGTAGAGGAGATTTACCAGGATGCTGCCTGGTTTGGAGGGTAGGTCTTATGAGGAAAGGTTGAGGGAGCTAGGGCTGTTCTCTCTGGAGCGGAGGAGGCTGAGGGGAGACTTAATAGAGGTTTATAAATTGATGAAGGAGATAGATAGAGTGAACGTTCAAAGACTATTTCCTCGGGTGGATGGAGCTATTACAAGGGGGCATAACTATAGGGTTCATGGTGGGAGATATAGGAAGGATATCAGAGGTAGGTTCTTTACGCAGAGAGTGGTTGGGGTGTGGAATGGACTGCCTGCAGTGATAGTGGAGTCAGACACTTTAGGAACATTTAAGCGGTTATTGGATAGGCACATGGAGCACACCAGGATGATAGGGAGTGGGATAGCTTGATCTTGGTTTCAGATAAAGCTCGGCACAACATCATGGGCCGAAGGGCCTGTTCTGTGCTGTACTGTTCTATGTTCTATGATATTTGGAAAAGGGAACCATGATGTGCATTGAATGCGAGAAATCTTCATCTCAGAAGAACTTGTCTATCTTTGGAAACCACCGGAACAATTCATCTGGCTCTATTTTCCTCCATGCTGAAGCACCATTGGTGAGAACCTCCTGGTATAAATTGGGACTGGCAATTTGCCTCACACCATGGAGCACTAGATCAACAGTATTAACTTTAACTGCGCAACCTACCTGTTTGTCCTTTGTGTGTGTTGGGGTATTTTAAAAGTGCTTGTTGGTCATACGTCCAGATTACAGTTGTGTGTTAATCAGTCCTTGCAACTTTTAAAAAAAAAAATTTTTTTTATAATAAACCAATCATTCTGAATTTGGTGAAAGAAGCCTGGTTAAAGTCTGTTTTATTCTGGGTCAAATAGTAGCGGAGGTAAATAATTGGCCATTTTTGTGAGTGAATTAAACAAGGGTTAGCACTGCTGCCTCACAGCGCCAGGTACCCAGGTTCAATTCCAACCTCGGGTGACTGTGTGGAGTATGCACATTTTCCCTGTGTCTGCATGGGTTTCCTCCGAGTGCTCTGGTTTCATAGAATCATAGACTCCTACAGTGCAGAACGAGGCCATTCGCCATCAGGCCTGCACTGACAACAAACCCACCTAGGCCCTATCCCTGTAATCCCAGGAATTTACCTTGCTAATCCCCCGACACTAAGGGTCGATTTAGCATGGCCAATCCACGTAACCTGCACATCTTTGAACTGTGGGGAGGAAACTGGAGTGCGTGGAGGAAACCCATGCAGACACGGGACGAACGTTCAAATTCCGTACAGACAGTTCCTAAGGCTGGGATTGAATTCGGGCCCCTGGCTCTGTGAGACAGCAGTGCTAATCACTATGCCACCGTGCCATCCCATACTCCAAAGATGTGTGGGTTAGGTTGATTGGCCATGCTAAATTGCCCTTTAGTGTCTCAGGGATAAGCAGGGTAAATGCATAGGGTTATGGAGATAAGGCCTGGCTGGGATTGTTGTTGGTGCAGACTTGATGGGTCAAATGGCCTCCTTCTGCACTGTAGGGATTCTATGAATGTTGATAGAGGTTTGCAGCATGAAAACAGGCCCTTTGGCCCAACTTGTCCATGCTGCCCTTTTATTTAAAACCCCTAAGCTAATCCCAATTGCCCACATTTGGCCCATATCCTTCTATACCCATTTTACCCATGTAACTGTCTAAATGCTTTTTAAAAGACAAAATTGTACCCGCCTCTATTACTACCTCTGGCAGCTTGTTCCAGACACTCACTACCCTCTGTGTGAAAAAATTGCCCCTCTGGACACCTTTGTATCTCTCCCCTCTCACCTTAAACCTATGCCCTCTGGTTTTTGACTCCCTTACCTTTGGGAAACCATATTGACTGTCTAGCTGATCTGTGCCCCTCATTATTTTATAGACCTCTATAAGATCACCCCTCAGCTTTCTACGCTCCAGAGAAAAAAGTCCCAGTCTATCCAGCCTCTCCTTATAACTCAAACCATCAAGTCCTGGTAGCATCCTAGTAAATCTTTTCTGTACTCTTTCTAGTTTAATAATATTCTTTCTATAATAGGGTGACCAGAACTGTACACAGTATTCCAAGTGTGGCCTTACCAATGTCTTGTACAACTTCAACAAGACGCCCCAACTCCTGTATTCAATGTTCTGACCGATGAAACCAAGCATGCTGAATGCCTTCTTCACCACTCTGTCCACCTGTGACTCCACTTTCAAGGAGCTATGAACATGTACTCCTAGATCTCTTTGTTCTGTAACTCTTTCTAATGCCCTACCATTAACTGAGTAAGTCCTGCCCTGGTTCAATCTACCAAATGCATCACCTCGCATTTATCTAAATTAAACTCCATCTTGCCATTCGTCAGCCCACTGGCCCAATTGATCAAGATCCTGTTGCAATCTGAGATAACGCTCTTCACTGTCCACTATGCCACCAATCTTGGTGTCATCTGCAAACTTACTAACCAAGCCTCCTATATTCTCATCCAAATCATTAATATACTTGTGAAGTAGTGCAGCGAGATCAACTGCACTCCTCCCATCCCAGTTCTAACATTGGTGACATTGCTAGAGCCAGTGATGTGTCTGGTTTGTCCCACGCACTTCAGGTAGCATTCCATCTGTTTGAGGAGGATCTCTGGTGTGTACGTCAGAGCTACTAGCAAAATTGCAAAGACCTAGTGGTTCTTATTTCATTGTTTTGTCTTGTTCTCATTTCCTTTTTAAAAATGTAAATTTCATTATCAATTAAGTTTGTTTTTTCTGAGCAATGAAATTGATGTTGGTTCCTTAAATTCACTGCAGGCATTTTAAATTCCGTATCATCTAAGGAGATCTTTACCCCATACCATGCCAGTGGGGAAGACTGAGAACCATTTCCTGCTTGCACATAACTTCAGAGTGATCTGATCCTGGAGAATGCAGTAGCCATTTTTGTGTTGCCCATAGCTGTCATTTTAAGAGCATAAGAGCATAAGACATAGGAGCGGAAGTAAGGCCATTCGGCCCATCGGGTCCACTCCACCATTCAATCATGGTTGATTTCAACTCCATTTACCCGCTCTCTCCCCATAGCCCTTAATTCCTCGAGAAATCAAGAATTTATCAATTTCTGTCTTGAAGACGCTCAACGTCTCGGCCTCCACAGCCCTCTGTGGCAATGAATTCCACAGACCCACCACTCTCTGGCTGAAGAAATTTCTCCTCATCTCTGTTCTAAAGTGACTCCCTTTTATTCTAAGGCTGTGCCCCCGCGTCCTAGTCTCCCCTGTTAATGGAAACAACTTCCCTACGTCCATCCTATCTAAGCCGTTCATTATCTTGTAAGTTTCTATCAGATCTCCCCTCAACCTCCTAAACTCCAATGAATATAATCCCACGATCCTCAGACGTTCATCGTATGTCAGGCCTACCATTCCTGGGATCATCCGTGTGAATCTCCGCTGGACCCGCTCCAGTGCCAGTATGTCCTTCCTGAGGTGTGGGGCCCAAAATTGCTCACAGTACTCCAAATGGGGCCTAACCAGTGCTTTATAAAGCCTCAGAAGTACATCCCTGCTTTTGTATTCCAAGCCTCTTGAGATAAATGACAACATTACATTTGCTTTCTTAATTACGGACTCAACCTGCAAGTTTACCTTTAGAGAATCCTGGACTAGGACTCCCAAGTCCCTTTGCACTTTAGCATTATGAATTTTGTCACCGTTTAGAAAATAGTCCATGCCTCTATTCTTTTTTCCAAAGTGTACGACCTCGCACTTGCCCACGTTGAATTTCATCAGCCACTTCTTGGACCACTCTCCTAAACTGTCTAAATCTTTCTGCAGCCTCCCCACCTCCTCAATACTACCTGCCCCTCCACCTATCTTTGTATCATCGGCAAACTTGGCCAGAATGCTCCCAGTCCCGTCATCTAGATCGTTAATATATAAAGAGAACAGCTGTGGCCCCAACACTGAACCCTGCGGGACACCACTTGTCACCGGTTGCCATTCTGAGAAAGAACCTTTTATCCCAACTCTCTGCCTTCTGTCTGACAGCCAATCGTCAATCCATGTTAGTACCTTGCCTCGAATACCATGGGCCCTTATTTTACTCAGCAGTCTCCCGTGAGGCACCTTGTCAAAGGCCTTTTGGAAGTCAAGATAGATAACATCCATTGGCTCTCCTTGGTCTAACCTATTTGTTATCTCTTCAAAGAACTCTAACAGGTTTGTCAGGCACGACCTCCCCTTACTAAATCCATGCTGACTTGTCTTAATCCGACCCTGCACTTCCAAGAATTTAGAAATCTCATCCTTAACGATGGATTCTAGAATTTTGCCAACAACTGAGGTTAGGCTAATTGGCCTATAATTTTCCATCTTTTTTCTTGTTCCCTTCTTGAACAGTGGGGTTACAACAGCGATTTTCCAATCCTCTGGGACTTTCCCTGACTCCAGTGACTTTTGAAAGATCATAACTAACGCCTCCACTATTTCTTCAGCTATCTCCTTTAGAACTCTAGGATGTAGCCCATCTGGGCCCGGAGATTTATCAATTTTCAGACCTTTTAGTTTCTCTAGCACTTTCTCCTTTGTGATGGCAACCATATTCAACTCTGCCCCCTGACTTTCCTGAATTGTTGGGATATTACTCATGTCTTCTACTGTGAAGACTGACGCAAAGTACTTATTAAGTTCCTCAGCTATTTCCTTGTCTCCCATCACTAGATTACCAGCGTCATTTTGGAGCGGCCCAATGTCTACTTTTGCCTCCCGTTTGTTTTTAATGTATTTAAAGAAACTTTTACTATCATTCCTAATGTTACTGGCTAGCCTACCTTCATATTTGATCCTCTCCTTCCTTATTTCTCTCTTTGTTATCCTCTGTTTGTTTTTATAGCCTTCCCAATCTTCTGACTTCCCACTACTCTTTGCCACATTATAGGCTCTCTCTTTTGCCTTGATGCATTCCCTGACTTCCTTTGTCAGC
This sequence comes from Mustelus asterias, assembly GCF_964213995.1. Classification (NCBI taxonomy): domain Eukaryota; kingdom Metazoa; phylum Chordata; class Chondrichthyes; order Carcharhiniformes; family Triakidae; genus Mustelus; species Mustelus asterias. The sequence goes on along the minus strand of NC_135814.1, from coordinate 75,721,436 downwards.
CATGGCTGCCTAATCCCCCCTCTGATAACCTTTCTTTTGTTTGGGATGAACCTCTGCACTGTGTCCTCAATTACTCCCAGAAACTCCTGCCATTGCTGTTCTACTGTCTTTCCCATTAGGCTCTGCTTCCAGTCGATTTTTGTCAGTTCCTCCCTCATGCGCCTGTAATTACCTTTATTTAACTGTAGAACCTTCACATCTGATTCTGCCTTCCTTCTTTCAAATTGCAGACTGAATTCTACCATATTATGATCACTGCTTCCTAAGTGTTCCCTTACTTTAAGATCTTTTCTGCCATCCATAATATCCAAATGTCAATAACTGCCCAGAAGTGCAGAGGAATTTAAATAGATTATTGGGGGAAATTGGACAGTACAATTAATTAATTAAGCCTAGATATGGGCTTTCTTCCAGCAGCTAGCTGAAGAGAAGAATATTAGAGACTCGGGACAAAGTGTCCATTGTAATTGATGATGTTGTTATGATTTTGGCAACTGCAACAAGCAGACTGAAGAATAGGAATAGTTTTTGGGGGGGGAAAGCCAAAGTAGTAGATCTGTGGATTGTAGATCCATCAAAAAGAGTTGATTTAAGAGTTGTAGATAGAACTGGCAGCTTATCCATTTCGTATGACGTTGAATGTTAGAAAGTTAGGCCGCGATTCTCCCAAAAGTGCTGAATTGGTGGGAGAACTGTTCTAAATCCCGACTGTTTTCTCAGTTCAGCTTCTCTTCCGAATCTCCGCACTCTGTGCACTGCAGAGGTCCCAGCCGTGAATATAAAGAACAAAGAAAATTACAGCACAGGAACAGGCCCTTCGGCCCTCCAAGCCTGCACCGACCATGCTGCCCGACTGCACTAAATCCCCCAACGCTTCCGGGGACCATATCCCTCTATTCCCATCTCATTCATGTACTTGTCAAGACACCCCTTAAAAGTCACTACCGTATCCGCTTCCACTACCTCCCCTGGCAACGAGGTCCAGGCACCCACCACTCTCTGTAAAAAATCTGCCTCGTACATCTCTTTTAAAACTTGCCCCTCGCACCTTAAACCTATGCCCCCTAGTAATTGATTCTCCCACCCTGGGAAAAAGCTTCTGACTATCCACTCTGTCCATGCCCTCTCATAATCATGTAGACTTCTATCAGGTCTCCCCTCAACCTCTGTTGCTCCAGTGAGAACAAACCAAGTTTCTCCAATCTCTCCTCATAGCTAATGCCCTCCATACCAGGCAACATCCTGGTAAATCTTTTCTGTACCCTCTCCAAAGCCTCCACATCCTTCTGGCAGGGCCCATTCGTGCCAAAGAGCCTGAAATCGGCAGGATGAGGGGAACCCGCGCATGCGCACACCGCTGGGAGATCGCTGAAAAGACCTCCCAGCAGCCAGATCACTGCCATCCAAACCCCACACACATTGCTGGCCTCATCGCTGGCCCCCACAACACCCCCCCAGAGACATCGCTGGCCCCCACAACACCCCCACAGAGACAGCGCTGGCCTCATTGCTGTCTTTCCCCCCCCATACACAGACATGGCTGCCCGCTCACTTCATGCCCCCATGGATCTGAATAATGCGGGTACACAATCACTCCATCCCTTGAACATACTGTCCTCACTGCTGCCCTGCAGAGAACTAGCGTTGTGCTGACATGCACAATCCAACTTATGATCATTCCCTCTCTTGAAACGGAGTCTTGAGCATTGCACCCGCCCTGGACACAACAGCCTATTGAATGGCAGCCAATCAGCACCCCAAGGGATGAATGACACTCGACTGAATGCAACCTTCAAAATCTCTCACAAGTATTTGTTGTCAACGGGCCCGTGACTGGCCGCACTCACTGCTCCTGCACTCCCCTAATAATGATGTGGAGATGCCGGCATTGGACTGGGGTAAACACAGTAAGAAGTCTAACAACAACAGGTTAAAGTCCAACAGGTTTATTTGGTAGCAAACGCTACTCAGAGTGGCGTTTGTTACCAAATAAACCTGTTGGATTTTAACCTGGTGCTGTTAGACTTCTTACTGTGTGTACTCCCCTAGTAAGTCAGAGCTGTACATAAGCTGCAGGAATGGACACACAGCCAGTCATGCCACGAAGATGACTGCACGGAAACCAGCTCCCAGATTTTCGGAGGCAGACCAACAGCACCTGCTAGATGCCATGGAGGAGAGGTGTGATCGTCTGTTCCCTGGCCAGTGCCCTAACCCAGGGAGTGCAGCTGCCACGGCATTGTGGGAGGAGGTGGCAGAAGTGGTGAATGCCAGGAACCTGACACCGCACTCTGATAGGCAGTGTCACAAAAAATGTACGACCTTCTGCGAGCAGCAAGGATGAGTGAGCATCCCTCTTGGAACCCCGCGCATCCTTGGCACGGATCTCCAACCTTGCTGAGACACCTGAAGGGCATGCAACAAGTGACCCTTTCCCCAGGAACAGAATCTAACCCCTTTCCCTCACCCCTCAACGAGCACCCTTCAGTAGTGACCGCTTTCCCTGAAATTGTCAGCACAACGTCCAAGACACAGACACGCATTGCACACCATGTACTACAATATGTTGATGCTTGCTATCCACCTTATGTTCCCACAGGAAAAAGAAATCTGCAATGCACAGGAGATGACACAGACTGGTGGTGGTGTGCCTGACCTGCGGCCATGGAGCTGGCAGGGGGTGATGGGCCATACCGAATGGTCACCGACAGCCAGGTCGGCGTACAGCATGCATGTGAGCAGAAGCGCACCCTCAACCTTGGTCCTCCTCTAAATAAGTGCGATGCTGCATGGAATGTTTTGCCTCCCTCACCCTAATGTGTGTTCTTTTTTCCAGCTCTGGACCCAGAGGAGCCCGGCCCTTCGGGTGTTGCCACCGCCCCCGCTGCTCTGGAGCAAACTGCCCATGATGCCTTGGATGACACCTCGGAAGGAGGCACTGAGGGCAGCACCACCAAAGTGTCACTAGCATGTACCACACAACCCACCAACACAGACGATCACCACGGTGGGTACCTTTAGTGTTGAGGCTTTTGGGTCACGATCTGGTGAGCACATCACAGCTGCTGATGCACATCGGGTGGAGGCGGCACATCCGAGGGTTTGGGCACATGGAGATCTTCTGGAGGCCAGGATTCAGCTGTCCCCAAGCCAGCTGCTGGGCCTCTGGGTTTGTTCCTCCCAAGGCTGGTGGAGATGCAATCCGGGGAGTTGTGGAAGGGTTGTCAGCAACCATGCTGCGACTGCAAGGCTGTTTAGGGAAGTCAAACAGAGTGCTGTTGCAGGAGGTGGTGCTGACACAGCGTGAGACCCAGGTCAACACTGCAAGAATGGTGACCGCAGTGGAAAGTCTGGCTCAGAAGTCTGTCCTCATGGGTGACAGGGTCCAGGCCATCCTGGAGACACTCCGGGCCATGGGCGAGTGTGTTTCCAGCATCCAGGAGGAACAGCGTTCGATGGCCATGAGTGTTGGGGGCATGTGGGAGACACTGCTGGCCATGGCTGGGACTCCTGCTGGCATTCTGAAGACACAGCAGGCCATAGCTGTGAGCCTCGACAACTTAGCTCAGACTCAGAGGGCTACTGCTGAGGGGTTTCAGAGCCTGGCTTGCTCTCAGAATGCTGTGGTGGAGGGGCTCCGGAGCTTGGCCGAGTCTCAGAGGGCCAGGGCTGAGGGATCACATAATGGGGCAGACGCATCTAGGCCTCCAGGACTGGCAGAGCCAGGTGATGCCGGAGCTTCAGGAGCTCAGTCCAGCTACCCTGGCATCCCATGGAGTGCCCCCGCGGCCTCTGGGCACCCCAAGGGTGGAGGAAGGGCTTGAATGTCTTCCACCCAGGAGATCCCGGAAGTTCAGAGACCTTCTGATTCCCCCCTTCCTCACACCGGGGCATCTCAGGGCCAGCGAGATGAGCAGGGTGGCACTGAAACAGTGCCATCCGCAGGTCAGCCAGGACCCTCCAGGTCCCGGCCACCCAGGGGACGTCCGCCAAGGGCATCACAAGCAATGGGGCATGCGTCACAGCTGGACACCACTACCTCCGATGTGCATCCTGGGGTAGCACCCAGAAGAAGCAGTAGACAGCACAAAGTTAGAAAGTTGTAGTTCACTAGAGGGCACGGGTGATGGTCAGCATTAGTCAGGGTTTGGTAATCATTTATGTTAAGAGCACAATAAATTGTTAATTGCACATCATGCTGTGACGAATGTGTCTCTGATTCTATTCCCCATCTCCCCCACAGCTCAGTGTTCCCAACTCCCAAACATAGAGGTACTGTCGGTTGAGCCTTGCAGATTCAGCCCATGTTTCAGCGTGCCTTCCCCAACATCCACCAGACCCTTGGTGCAAATGCCCCCCCCCCTCTCTTGGCCAAAAAACATGTGTCCCCAACCCATACAGCTACATGGGCAAGGGTGGCAGAGTGCATTCGGAGCACAGGTAGGAGTCAGGCTTGCATTGCACCAGGGGCAGGATCCCAGTGTGCACAACAGCGAGTCGTCATCATCCTCCAGCCTTCAACGAAAACTCACAACCATTGCCAGCCAAGGCCCATTAATAGGGTCGGATGTTTATGGGGGATGGGATGGTGGGATGACAGGAGCAGGGGAAGGGTGATGTGGTGGTTTGAGGGCCCAGGTTGGTTTGGTGGGGGAATAGCGACTGCACTTGCTCCTGGGGTGTGGTGGATGTGTGTTGGTTGCACCCCCATCATTGCACAGCACCAGCTAGGTGAAGCGGGCTGCAATCAAGGCGTTCCTCGCTGCCTTTCCTTGCAGGACACCTGCCATTGCCGCCCGCCGTCTTTCCTCCGGCTCTTCATATGGTGGGGTGCCCACCTCGCCCCCTCACTGCTGCTCCTCCTCCTCCTGCTCCAGCTGGTCTCTCCTCTGCTGGGCGATGTTGTGCAGAGCGCAGTAAAGGATAATGATGCGTGAAGCATGCACAGGGGCATACTGGAGGGCTCCCCCAGAGCGCCCCAAGCAGCAGAACCGCATCTTCAGCAGGCCGATGCACTGCTCAACGACGGACCGGGTGGCTGCATGGGCCTTGTTGTAGCGGGTCTTTGCCTCGGTCTGGGACCTCCGCATGGCTGTCATCAGGTGACAGGTAACCCTTGTCACCCAGTAGCCATCCTGGGAGCCTGGGCTGGTCTTCAAAGAGCCCAGGGATGTCCGACTGCCAGATCACAAAGCTGTCATGGACACTCCCTGGGTAGCATGCATCGACCTGCAAGATCTTCAGCCGATGGTCGCAGACAATTTGGATGTTCAGGGAGTGGAACCCCTTCCGGTTCAAAAATTGCTGCGGCCCTGCATGGGAGGCGATGTACGTGCCATCACCGCATCCTGCACATTCAGAATCCCGGCGATGGATGTAAAGCCGAGAGCCCAGGCCTCCTGCTGTGCACAGCCCACATCGAAATTAATGAACTGCCGCACACATCTGTGCATGGAGGCCTGGGAGATCCCAGCTAGGTCGCCCCTGGGAGCCTGGAATGACCCGGAGGCATAGAAATTGAGGGCTGCCGTCACCTTCACGTCCACAGGGAGCGGGGGGGCCACTGCTCCCCTGAGGTGCCAGGTGTGAGGGCACCTCACAAACGTGACGCACCGTGGTCTTGGACAGGCACAACTGGCGATGGCACATCTGCTCCGAGAGGGCCTTGAAGGAATTGCGGGGCCTAGATCTCCTTGGCCTCGGCACCTTCCGCCTTCTGTGCACCCTTTCGGGAATCAGCTCACCCACCTCCTGGCCCTCAGCGGCAGCCCCCTGTCCTCCTGAGGGTCTGGTGGTGGCTGCTCTTGCGGTGGTCTCTCCACGCCTGCCACCTCCTGAGTCGCTGCCTCCTCCTCCTCCTCTGCCCCTGCTGCCACCAGCATGGCCAGCTCCAGATCGAGCAAACCGAGATCCATCTGCACAGTGGGGTTTGGAAAGAGCATAGAATGACAGACTATTATCATTGGCTGCATAGATCCGGCACTACTCCAATCCCTCACTTGGGCCAGCATCCCCACTTGTGGGAGCTGGCAACCCCACACAATCCATGGTGCCATGTGTGGCCCGATTAGGGTTGTGTGAGATTCCTATCATGATAAATGCTGGCACAAATTATGCAGGTTGGTGTGCAGACATGGGCAATGCGCACCCGTGAGCCATTGCTATGTGTGCAACTGCAGCATCTGTTACAGGCATGTGTTGCTGATTCGTGTCACAGGACAGGTAAAGACTGCTAATCAGCACCAAATGTGTGCCCAGTGACAGCAGATTCCATGCAGTCCATGACTGAACCTCTGCACCCCGGTCTGGAGCAGTAGCTATTTCATCTGGTTAGGCCTCAGTCAGCACATGGTACACTCCTCCCCCATCCCAGAACACCAGCACTTAGTAGAGTCCGTGACCACATCCCGCAGCAAGACAATGCCACTGCAAAGTGCTGTGGAGGGGGAGGGTGAGCGGGAGCCTTCACGGCTGCCTCCCACAGTGCACTTCAGTGCTGCTTGGAGAGGAGGGGAAGGGGGGAGCCCTCGAGGCTGCCTCCCACAGTACACTTCAGCGCTAGCTAGGAGAGGGGGCTGGGTGGAGAGCGGGACTCCCTGATGGAACCTCACCCAGAGAGCTGTGAGAAAAAATAGAAACCACCCCCCGCCCACCAGATATCACTGGTCCATGGGCCAACACCTAAAGGTAGCAGGAGGAAGGCCGCTAGGCATCTCCAGGGCCTGCCTGCAACATCCCCCGTGCTCCACTAGCAACACTTACCTCTTCACGCCAGTTCAAGGCTGCCACGCCAGGTTGCGACTTTTAAATACCTTGGACAAGCTGACAAGAGGAGAGGCTGTACTTGATCTGATACTGACCAATGAACCTGGACAGGTGTCAGATCTCTCAGTGGGAGAGCATCTTGGGGATAGCGATCATAACTCTATCTCCTTTATGCTTGCATTTGAAAAAGAGAGGATCAGGCAAGCTAGGAAAGCGTTCATATGGAGTAAGGGGAAATATGAAGACATAAGGCAGCAAATTAGAGGAGTAAATTGGAAGGAGGTCTTCTTGGGGAAATGTACTGAAGAGAGGTGGCAGTTTTTCAAGGAATGTCTGTCTAGAGTTCTACAGGATAACGTTCCGAGCAGACAGGGACGAGTTGGTAGGTTAAAGGAACCGTGGTGCACAAAAGCTGTGCGGGACCTAGTCGAGAAGAAAAGGAAAGCATACAAAAGGTTCAGTGAGCTTGGCGAAGATAGGGATCTAGATGAGTATACGGCTTTTAGGAAGGGACAAAAGAAGGAAATTAGGAGAGCCAGAAGGGGTCACGAGAAGGCCTTGGCAGGTAGGATTAAGGAAAACCCTAAGGCATTCTATAAATATGTGAAGAGTAAAGGATGAGACGTGAAGGAATAGGGCCTATAAAAGGTGAAGGCGGGAAAGTCTGTACGGAACCAGTAGAAATGGCAGAGGTGCTTAATGAGTATTTTGCCTCGGTTTTCACAGAGGAGAAGGACCTGGGTGGATGTACTGCGGGCTTGCGGTGGACTGAAAAGATTGAGTATGTGGACTTTAACAAAGAGGTTGTGTTGGAATCTTTGAATGGCATCAAGATAGATAAGTTGCCGGGTCCGGATGGGATGTACCCCAGGTTACTGTGGGAGGCGAGGGAAGAGATTGCAGAGCCTCTGGCGATGATCTTTGCGTCGTCGATGGAGATGGGAGAGGTGCCGGAGGATTGCGGATGTGGTTCCTATTTTCAAGAAGGGGAATAGGGATAGCCCAGGAAATTACCAACTGGTGAGTCTAAGCTCAGTGGTTGGTAAGCTGATGGAGAAGACCCTGAGGGACAAGATTTATGAGCATGTAGAGAGGTTTAGTATGCTCAAGAATACTCAGCATGGCTTTGTCAAAGGCAGATCGTGCTTTACGAGCCTGGTGGAGTTCTTCAAAAATGTGACCAAACACATTGACGAAGGGAAAGCGGTAGATGTGGTTTATATGGATTTTAGCAAGGCGTTCGATAAGGTCCCCCATGCAAGGCTTCTGGAAAAAGTGAGAGGGCATGGGATCCAAGGGGCTGCTGCCCTGTGGATCCAGAACTGGCTTGCCCAAAGGAGGCAGAGAGTGGGTATAGATGGGTCTTTTTCTAAATGCAGGTCGGTCACCAGTGGTGTGCCCCAGGGATCTGTTCTGGGACCCTTTCTGTTTGTCATTTTCATAAATGACCTGGATGAGGAAGTGGAGGGATGGGTTGGTAAGTTTGCCGACGACACGAAGGTTGGTGGGGTTGCGGATAGTCTGGAGGGATGTCAGAAGCTACAGAGGGACATAGACAGAGTTGAGGAGGAACTTCTCCCAGAGGGTGGTGAATTTCTGGAATTCTCTGCCCACTGAGGTGGTGGAGGCTACCTCGCTGAATATGTTTAAAGCGCGGATGGATGGATTCCTGATCGGTAAGGGAATTAAGGGTTATGGTGATCAGGCGGGTAAGTGGTACTGATCCACGTCAGATCAGCCATGATCTTATTGAATGGCGGGGCAGGCTCGAGGGGCTAGATGGCCTACTCCTGCTCCTATTTCTTATGTTCTTTTTGATAGGATGCAAGACTGGGCGGAGAAGTGGCAGATGGACCTCAACCCAGATAAATGCGTAGTGGTCCATTTTGGCAGGTCAAATGGGATGAAGAAGTACAATATAAAGGGAAAGACTCTTAGTACTGTAGAGGATCAGAAGGACCTTGGGGTCCAGGTCCATAGGACTCTAAAATCGGCCCCGCAGGTGGAGGAGGTGGTTAAGAAGGCGAATGGTGTGCTGGCCTTTATCAATCGAGGGATTGAGTTTAGGAGTCCGGGGATAATGATGCAGCTATATAAGACCCTCGTCAGACCCCACTTGGAGTCCTGTGCTCATTACAGGAAGGATGTGGAAAAGATTGAAAGGGTGCAGAGGAGATTTACAAGGATGTTGCCTGGATTGAGTGGCATGCCTTATGAGGATAGGCTGAGGGAGCTCGGTCTTTTCTCCTTGGAGAAACGTAGGATGAGAGGAGACCTAATAGAGGTATATAAGATGTTGAGAGGCATAGATCGGGTGGACTCTCAGAGGCTTTTCCCCAGGGTGGAAATGGCTGCTACGAGAGGACACAGGTTTAAGGTGCTGGGGGGTAGGTATAGGGGAGATGTTAGGGGGAAGTTTTTCACACAGAGGGTGGTGGGCGAGTGGAATCGGCTGCCGTCAGTGGTGGTGGAGGCAAACTCAATAGGGTCTTTTAAGAGACTCCTGGATGAGTACATGGGACTTAATAGGATGGAGGGTTATAGGTAGGCCTAAAAGGTAGGGATATGTTCGGCACAACTTGTGGGGCCGAAGGACCTGTTTTGTGCTGTAGTTTTTCTATGTTTCTATTCTGATTCGTGCCAAAATTATATCATGCCAAAGACGTGGGAGACTCAGACGTGGGGGGAGATTGCCATGTGGATTCCGATAATGGCATGCAAAAGTATGTAAATTCATGCTAATCAGCATGAGTTTACATCGGCACGTCGGTTTTCTGCGGGTTCCCGGCGGCGCCATTTTTCCCCGGCTAGGAGATGCGCGTAGGTCGTAAAAGCTGTCAGGGAACCCGCGAAATGGCCAACACGCGCATCTCCTGGCCCGACCCGACAGAAAAGTTGCAGGTCGCGATGGAGAATCGTGGCCTTAATTACTGACATGGAGAATCAAATGCCTGTGAGTCTGTTTGTGTCCATACAATTATCATGAATACAACTGTAAATAAAACATTGATTGAGACTGGGAGAACTATTTCTTAGTTTGAGCATATTTTAAAGCTTTATAGTTTTTAATTTTCTTAAAGACATTGTGCCATTTTCTCTAATTCATTTTGGAAAGAATGGACCAAATACACTCATCTTGTTCTGTACTTGTAATCATATGAATTGGAGTACAGAATGAGGCATCATTGGTAATTCTACTGCAATGTTAATAAAGACCTTGTAAAATTCCCTGATAGAGCTGATCTTTTATCTCTTCAAAAGTCAAGAAATCAACAAAAAGTAAATTTAAAATAAATTTATTATTGCATATCACCTGTTGACTGGATTAGTCAAAACAAGCAAGCAGCTCCAAAATACTGTTCAATGTTATGGGAGAATAGCTTACTGAGGATGAGCAATGATGGAACTCATTGCCTTTGTTTTTTTCCCATTTTTTAAAACGGAGATAAAAGTGAAAGTAGATGCCAGGGAAACTAAGTAAGTATATTAGTGCTGCAGGCTTTATAGTTAATAATGTGGAGGAAATTCATTGTGGACTGAAGGAATTTACGCTCAGTTCTAAGTTGTTCTAACTTTCTGGTTTTTATATTCCGTCACCATGTGAAAGATCTTCAAAACATCTTGGTCTTCAGAGACACTTTTGGAGTGGGGGAGATTTCAAAGAGCATGTTTAAACCTGCATTAATTAATAGATCAGAAAATTAACAGACATTGGATTATATTGCTGACTTGGAGAAGATTCGTGATTTGGCAAGACCTGTGTGGAAGAGGGAAAGTAGGATTGCTTAATCTCAAAATAAAATGTCATCTCTAGTTTCACACTAGTTTTTGAAATAACATTTAAATTTTGGATTGAAGAGCAGCTATACAAACTTCCATCATAAAACTCAAGAAAATAAAAGACTTGCAAGTAGCCACAAAATTGTGGTACATAATTCGAGGAATTGTTTAAATCAGTTATGGCATGTTTTGTAGTTCTGATTAGTCAATGGCTTTTAAAAATAAATCCTTTTTTACAGCAGCAAAGTTCTAATCTGCCACAGATGGATTCTTCATCTCCATCACCAAATCCAGTTTCTCCTGTGCCATTGAACAATAACAACCCAACCAGTGCCCCAAGATTTGGAACAGTCATTCCCAATCGGATTTTTGTCGGAGGGATCGATTTTAAAGTCAGTTGTTTTGTACATTTGAATTTATTAGTAAAATAATAATTGCAACTAAGTAGAAGTTTGTACATTCAAGACTATTTGTGTTTCAGGCGGCTTTTTCTTCCCCCCACAGACAAATGAAAATGATTTAAGAAAATTTTTTGCTCAGTATGGAACTGTTAAAGAAGTCAAAATAGTAAATGACAGAGCTGGAGTTTCTAAAGGGTGAGTACAAAAGAAATTTGATTTTTTTTAAAAAGCAGTTATAGACCACCTCAAAAATGGTGTGAGGAAGGGCTAATAGGGAGAACATCATTGTACATGGAAGAAAGACATAAATACGCAGAGATTGAAAACTTTGATTCAGTTTACCAGGAATACTGTTAAGCATTTTCAGGAGTATGCATAACTCATGGGAAATATTTATATACTGAACTTTTCTAATTCAGTGTCATGGGTCAAGATTCTCCCACTTTGGTAGTGGCTGGGATTCTCCAGTCCTGCTGCTGTGAATGGAGATTTGGCTGAGTGCCAAATTCACCATTCTCATTGGCAGTGGTGGAGGGGTGTCTGACATCGGACAATTTCAGCCGAGAGTTGACATTATTAGATATCTTCTAGTTTTTCCTTCTTGTATCCTAGACTCCTAATTGGTGGGCAACCTGTGGCCCAGAGATCCCATGTGGTTTGTCTGGATTCTGAGCGTGGTCCACGAGACAATTCGTTGACAGTTGCCCATGCACAGGGTTGCCACATTCCTCTGATATCCATCCGCATAGTTTTTTTCCTATCGCTATAACTGAATTATATCCATGTAAAACAACGCCAAGTAAAGTCAGGTGCATATTGATTGCACACGACATTGACTGTGAGAGCCATGTGCTCCCTCCGCATCTAAAGTGTAAATTTTAACCATTTGAAGTTGACAGTTCTATTAATATATATATGATTAAGCATTTTCTGTAACTCGTCATGAAATATTCAGTGTGTCTTAAATGTTTTTGATCTTTATCATGGGGTCATGGTTGGTGAACAAGCCTGATTTCAATCTTGCAGCCCACTTTAGATGGAGGAGGGTCATTTCTGTAGCTGACTCACGAGCCTAGGTTTCCCACAACTGCGATATATCAAATTACCTCATGCTTACTCAGCCTCATAAATTCATGTGTGAATTTCTATGGCTGATCAGGTGAGGCATGTTTATATCTCATAGTTGTACAGGACCTGGCAATTCCCTGAGGTTCTGTGTTCAAAAACAAAATACCGGATACTGAGCAAGATTGCTGCCAATAAGTAAATTTCAGGCAAGGTGACGTGAAAACCCACCATCGCTCCTGATGAGCTAAATGCCACTTTTCCCACACACCATCATTCTCTGCCAGATACAGGGAAAATTCTGTCTGTTATTCACTGAAAACATAGAACAGTGCAGCACAAGAACAGGCCCTTCAACCCACGATGTTGTGCCGAACATGGATCAAATTAAACTAATCTCTTCTGTCTGTCTTTGGTCCATATCCCTCTATTTCTTGCAAATTCATGTGCTTATCTAAAAGCCTCTTAAATGCCCCTATCGTAACTGTCTCCACCACCATCCCTGGCAGAATGTTCCAAACACCTAGCGTTCCCTGTGTAAAAAACTTGCCCCTCACGTCTCCTGGGCAAGATCCCACACTACCCTTGTTCCATGTAGCTTGACTGAGTGGCACAGCTTTGGCCAGTTTACTGTCTCCTGAGCTCTCTGTAAGGTGCAGACAAAGAACAAAGAACAATACAGCACAGGAACAGGCCCTTCGGCCCTCCAAGCCCGCGCCGCTCCCCGGTCCAGGATTGAATCCTGAATCCAGGATCCCCGCCCAATTTTCCAGCCTATCTACATACCAAAAGACATGACCAAGACTTTACTTCAAGGTCTTGTGTCCAATCTGATCAATGGGGACCACCTGTCAATGAACCTCTGCACACATCCGATGGGCTGAAGCACTCTCCTGAAGCAGTGTGCCCTTGCTCACTATCAAAGGGTATATTTATACTTGCTCACTCGGCCAGTGGTGCAGGAAAACAATAGCAGCCACTGAATGTGGAGGTCTGTCTGCCAAGGGTTAACTGCTGAGCAGCAATCAGTAGTATTTGCAAACATCAGTGGTGATTTAGTGGGCATAAATGAGTGAACAGTTACTACAGGCATGTTAATTGAGTTGTAGCTGAACAATCTCAGCTGCAACTGAATTTTCATTACTGACGTGCCTCCCCTCAGAGATTAGCTTGCCAGGTTTCCTGTACTTTGAGAGCAATTGTGATTCGTGCCATCGTGATGTCACATCGCTGTGGGTAGATTTTGAACGTGGAGGGATTTATTGCTGCGGGGTGCTCGATTTAATGAGATCCTGAGTATTGAAATGAGGGTCCTGGTTTTGCATGGTGGGAAACCCATTATGTCACTGGCAGAGGCAGGGGATAATCGTGGCAAGACTTCCAGGCAATCTAAAATGCAATTCTGGTCTCTCATGAGATTTTCCACTCCCATTGCTCAAAAAGAACAGGAATGCCTTTAGAATTATCTGCACTTGAATTCTGGTTTGGGCATTGAGTCCACCTGTCTCGGGGACCAAAGATTGAACCAGCTGCTAAAAATCATAGTAGAAAGAAACAGGTTTGAGAATTAACAAAAGATTTTGGTTTTAGAAACGTGATAAGGAGTATTTGGTTTAGAAGTGAGCACCAGTATGCTGAGGAAGAGAAAGTGTATTAAAATTTGGAGAAGTGTTTTTCACGAAGTGAAGAAATGAAAGTGAATGGGGGTCTGATTAACTTCTGGAATGTAATGATGGACAAATCTTTGCTAGGAAAGGAAGTATTTATAGAGTTTAATGGGTCTGATTTTCTTCTGCTAGCACTCGAATCCAGTATCTGGGTTCAAAGCAGAAGAAAAGGACATGGAAACACTTGATGACTCATGTGGAAGAGGTGTTACCATGTGGCTGCTCTACAAATAAGACAGGAAGAACATGATAATGTCTTGCGCTCTAATCCCTACATGTACACTGATAAATACACAAAGGGAGAATGACCTAAACATTTGGCCTTTTTTGTTCTGGGCATTTTAAATCGGATATCTATAAGGGAAAGGCAGCAAGAGCATGGAGGACTTAAAAAAGTAAATTACATTTTTCCAAGGTGTCCTACTAATTTTCAGTCTACCGACCGGCCTGTTGATCTGAGATTTTGGAAAAAAATCAGTACCTCTGTTAAACTGACAGGAGTGACTAGATTTCAGCCTCCAATTATGGCAGCAGGGCCCTACATATTGGAGGTCCTGTACATCCTGAAAATTCTTGTCTTGGTCTAATAGTTAAAACACAAGAATGTCAGGCAGAGTGCACTGTGGGCAAGCCTTCTCTGATTAATACCGATGTAGGGTAAGAGTTGACAATAGAATAAGTTAACAAAATGGTAAGAACATAAGAACTAGGAGCAGGTCCGCTCACCATACCCCTTAATTCCTTTACTGTTCAAAAATCTATCTTTGCCTTAAAAGCATTCAACAAGGTAGCCTCAACTGGTTCACTGGGCAGGGAATTCCACAGATTCACAATCCTTTGGGTGAAGAAGTTCCTCCTCAACTCAGTCCTAAATCTACACCCCCTTATTTTGAGGCCATGCCCCCTAGTTCTAGTTTCAATCGCCAGTGGAAACAACCTGGTCAAAACAAAGTGTTCCGTTACACAATGTTTTCCACATTTATATTTTTAAATATATTGAACGGCTATCTGAATGCTTAAAAGTGAATTCAAAGTTAATGGAAAAAATAATAACCAAAGGAACACAAATACTGCAGTTACAAATAACATTATAAGAGACACTTAAGAAAGTGAATCAGGCATATGTATGCATATTGAAACTGAATGGTAAGAAGACAACTTTGGAAGTAACAAGTTAAAGAAAACATCACAGAAACTGACCTTTAACAATGCTGGTCAAGGAAAATTGAATGGCCAAGGTAATAGAAGTTAAGATGGCAATTCACATAAGTGATTTCTATGAAGGGTTTCTGTGCTGTTTGTTATGTGTAAATCAACATGGGCATGGAAAATAAGCTTATGACTACTGTGCAAGACTAAAGGGTGCTAAGTTTTTTCTTCTGTGACCAGGTATTCATTTTTTTCCCCAACTCCAACCCAACCCAGAATGAAGCTTCAGTAATACTGGTACCAGTTGCAACTAGTTCTTAACAGGGAAGTAAGAACAGTTCAGAACTGGTGTTCCAGTGGAAATTGCTGGTTAATGCTGGTGATTGTACCAATAAACCAATGGGCAATCCCAGGAATACCTGTGATATATATAGTCCAAAGATTTGCGGGTTAGATTGATTGGCCATACTAAATTGATTCTAATGTCAGAATTAGCAGGGTAAATATGTTGGTTTATGGGAATAGGGCTTGGATGGGGTTGTGGTCGGTGCAGACTCCGAATAGCCGCCTTCTGCATTGTAGGGATTCTATGATTCTATTCTATGATTCTATAACCGGTACTGGTTTGAACTGGTCATGTTTCCAGATTATTCACACTTATTTAAGTGTTTATGCATTTATTTGTCGCAATGATTGGTGCAGATTTGAGCATCAACTGAGGTCAAAAACTCCCCTGTTCAATGTGTATTTTTGAGGATAGAAAGAAATGCTCAGTATTTTCATCATTCTGCAGATTTTCAGCTGGACAAAACACTTCGGGGGAAATTTTCCCGTCCTGCCCACAACGGGAATCATAGTGGGCGGGGGGCAGACCATGCAAAGGTCCGTTGACCTCGGGCATGATTTTCCGGTTTTGGGGCGAGCACAGCCAGAAAACCTTGCCCTTAGTATGTGTGAAAACTGTGCAAATTCTATTGTGAAAAATGTCAAGCATACAAAATTAACATTCCTCATTGATCCCAGGCAAAATAAACACTCAGAATGAAGGTTTCAGTAAAGGTGCAACTTTATTCCTAGAAAAAACACAAATAACTCATGCACATTATCATAATGCTGATTGATTACAGGCTGAATTTGCAGATGGTTCAGATCCATTATTTTCTGTTATATAACTGACCAGCTTCTTTACTCCTTTGAGACCTCATCTACGCTCAGCCCCTGAAACATGCTGAAGATGGGGAAGAAAAAGGGAAAATGTAAGCATTGACTAATTGAAATCACTGACTCATTAAAGTTTAGCAAATAACAATTTTATCCTCTGGCCTGTCATTCTCTCCCACTGAGTTCCAGACTGCCCTGGAACCTGGGGATGGGAAGGAATATGTGTGGTCTGCGTGCAAGATCTGTAACACAGACTAATTACAGTGCATATTAGAAAGTATGGGCAGAATTTTAGCAAAATTTGTCAATGTCAGGCTCTGACTGAAAACTGGCACGTATCTCTCCAGAAGCACAGCTGAGTTTTCAGACCAAGTTTTCAGGCACTTGCTGCACAGAAAGTCTGGGGCATGGTTTGCACCATCACTCCGGCAGAGAGAGCCTGATGGAGCTGGCAAGGCTGGCTCCAAAACGATTGGGGCACCATCTTTGACCTTAGCCCAATCTGCGCTAAAAACATACCCTGTGCTTTATAAAACATATCATCCTGCATCTGGTTCTACTTCCCTGGATTGCAGTCAATCAAGGTTCCGACACTTGGCTGAATCCACCAAATCTTGAACCTTTGACTCATGGGGGGGGGGCGGATGGCAGTGCATGGTAAGAGGGTGGCGGGGTAGCAAGGAGTTAGCGATGCAGGTGGGAGGGTAAAGGGGTTGGGTGACGTTTATGGGCAGTGAGGTGGATAAGGAGGGATGAGAGAGGCGTAGTGTTCATTAAATTTACAGCAAGTGCGAGTAGGTACCAGCTCAAACCAGCTGAGAAGCACTGGTGACCGCTCAGAACTTGGAAGCACCACTGAATTTCAAAAGGGTCCAGTAGAATTACCAGTTTATTAGTCCCATCCAATAAAATCCAGTTGTGACCATTTAAATACCAGTTAGTACCAGTTCAGGATTCAATTGGTGCTGCACTTTTACTTCTCATGGAAGGAAGGAACTTGCATCTAGAAAGCCACGAAGCATTATAACAAGGTAATGCAATGGAAATAACATCACTATGTCTCCTGCCTTGTTTTCCAGTCTATACTTGACACAGATTAAAGCCTAGGCTCCTACATTTAGTGGTCCTTATTCCTTACCTTGCGTCCTCAGATAGAGGTTTGTGAATATTTCATTGTCGAGTATATTCAAGACCAAGATCAATCGATTTCTGAACTCTTGGGGAATTGAGGCCCACAGGGAGCCATAAAGTCGTGTTGAGATGTAAGATCAGTCATGTTGAAGTGCAGAGCAAGCACAAGGAGCCGATTTAGTATGTTTTTATGTCTTACATCAACTTGAAACTCCAGGATTCCCTGACGACATTCGTATGGCCCAGAAACAATTGGCTATTACTGCTTTCACAAGCTTCTGAGGCCTGCAGCAACAAACATTTGACCTTTTATTGCTGCATACCCCAGTCCAATGGATATTCTGGTACTGAAAAGCACATGCCTTAAAATGATCTAAATACGCCATCCAGAATAACAGATTAGAATGGATCAAGGTGAGAAAAAGAAATATGGCTAGTTATGAATAAGAACATAAGAAACAGGAGCAGGAATAGTGATGGGATGGAAAAATGTACAAAGAAAGGCTTATTCAATCTGCCTGAAGCTGAAAGTAATGTACTACACTGCCATTCTCAGAAGCAGGAAGTGAATGAATGCAGAGACACGCAGTAGGTATTTTGTGTACAGCAGGGCCTTCAAGAGCTGTGGTGGTGGTGTGGGGAGGATCAGGCAGGGAAACCAGTTGGCCTTTTGCTGCAGGAAGCATATCCTTTGACAAACAAAAAGACAGAGCCAGATTCCATGAGATTAGGTCAGGATTTCCAAACTTCTCGAGCCACTAAACCCCTAGTGACCTACCAAGAGCATCAGGTAATCCTAAGCATTTTCAGAATACCAGTGTCCCTTTTTGCAGAATTGGTGCAAATACAGGAATCAAATGTAAACAAGTCCTTTCTAGCTATATCTGCATGTATTAATCTGGTTGTAATTAAAAGGTTCTTTGCTTAAAAATATACAAGCCTTACCCATTGTAATTTTTAATGGGAGGAATGATGCTGGAAAGCTGACTCTAATATCAAACACACACATCTCTCTTCCCCCTCATGTTCATATACTCAATGCCTCCTGTCTCATTCACACCCGCGCTCATGTTTCTCACATTCACACATATGCTTACGTCTCTCGCATTCACAGATATGCTCGTGTCTCATTCACACACGCTTATGACTCTTACATTCACATACATGCTCATGTCTCTCATTCACACACTGCTCACGTGCTTCTCACGTTCACATACGCTCACATCCTCTCATTGACACATCTCGTCCATGCACCCAGACCATAGAACCATAGAAAATTACAGCTCAGAAACAGGCCTTTTGGCCCTTCTTGTCTGTGCCGAACCATTTTATGCCTAGTCCCACTGACCTACACTTGGACCATATCCCTCCACACCCCTCTCATCCATGAACCCGTCCAAGTTTTTCTTAAATGTTAAAAGTGACCCCACATTTACCACTTTATCCAGCAGCTCATTCCACACTCCCATCACTCTCTGCGTGAAGAAACCCCCCCTAATATTCCCTTTAAACTTTTCTCCTTTCACCCTTAACCCATGCCCTCTGGTTTTTTTCTCCCCTAGCCTCAGCGGAAAAAGCCTGCTTGCATTCACTCTATCTATACCCATCAAAATCTTATACACCTCTATCAAATCTCCCCTCAATCTTCTACGCTCCAGGGAATAAAGTCCCAACCTATTCAATCTCTCTCTGTAAATCAGCTTCTCAAGTCCCGGCAACATCCTTGTGAACCTTCTCTGCACTCTTTCAATCTTATTCACATCCTTCCTGTAACTAGGTGACCAAAACTGTACACAATACTCCAAATTCGGCCTCACCAATGCCTTATATAACTTTACCATAACACTCCAACTTTTATACTCGATACTCCGATTTATAAAGGCCAATGTACCAAAGGCACTCTTTACGACCCTATCCAGGATGACGTCACTTTTAGGGAATTCTGTACCTGTATTCCCAGATCCCTCTGTTCAACTGCACTCTTCAGAGTCCTACCATTTACCCTGTACGTTCTTCTTTGGTTTGTCCTTCCAAAGTGCAATATCTCACACTTGTCTGCGTTAAATTCCATTTGCCATTTTTCAGCTCATTTTTCTAGTTGGTCCAAATCCCTCTGCAAGCTTTGAAAACCTTCCTCACTGTCCACTACACCTCCAATCTTTGTATCATCAGCAAACTTGCTGATCCAATTGACCACATTATCATCCAGATCATTGATATAGATGACAAACAACAATGGACCCAACACCGATCCCTGCGGCACACCACTAGTCACAGGCCTCCACTCTGAGAAGCAATCCTCCACAACCACTCTCTGGCTTCTTCCATTGAGCCAGTGTCTTATCCAATTTACTACCTCCCCATGTATACCCAGCGACTGAACCTTCCTAACTAACCTCCCATGAGGGACCTTGTCAAAGGCCTTGCTGAAATCCAGGTAGACAACATCCACCACCTTCCCTTCATCCACTTTCCTGGTAACCTCCTCGAAAAACTCTAATAGATTGGTCAAACATGACCTACCACGCACAAAGCCATGTTGACTCTCCCTAATAAGTTCCTGTCTATCCAAATATTTGTAGATCCTATCCCTTATCACACCTTCCAATAACTTACTGGCCGATAATTTCCCGGATTTCTTTTGGAACCTTTTTTAAACAACGGAACAACATGAGCCACCCTCCAATCATCCGGCACCTCCCCCGTGAATACTGACATTTTAAATATGTCTGCCAGGGCCCCTGCAAGTTCAACACTAGCTTCCCTCAAGGTCCGTGGGAATACCCTGTCCGGTCCTGGGGATTTATCCACTCTGATTTGCCTCAAGACAGCGAGCACCTCCTCCCCTTTAATCTGTAAAGGTTCCATGACCTCCCTACCAGTTTGCCCTATTTCCGTAGACTCCATGCCCGTTTCCTCAGTAAATACGGATGCAAAAAAACCATTTAGTATCTCCCCCATCTCTTTTGATTCCATACACAGTCTACCACTCTGCTCTTCAAGAGGACCAATTTTATCCCTCACTATCCTTTTGCTCCTAACATACCTATAGAAGCTCTTTGGATTTTCCTTCACTCTGTCTGCCAAAGCAACCTCATGTCTTCTTTTAGCCCTCCTGATTTCCCTCTTAAGTAGCTTCTTGCACTTTTTATACTCCTCGAGCATCTGATGTGTTCCTTGCTGCCTGTACATTTCATACAACTCTCTCTTCCTCTTAATCAGTGTTACAATCTCCCTCGAGAACCAAGGTTCCTTATTCCTATTTACTTTGCCTTTAATCCTGACAAGAACATACAAACTCTGCACTCTCAAAATTTCTCCTTTGAAGGCCTCCCACTTTCCATTTACATCCTTACCAGAGAACAGCCTGTGCCAATCCACACTTCCCAGATCCCTTCTCATTTCATCAAATTTGGCCTTTTTCCAGTTCAGAACTTCAACCCGAGGACCAGATCTATCCTTATCCACGATCAGGTTGAAACTAATGGCATTATGATCACTGGATCCAAAGTGTTCCCTCACACTCACATCCATCACCTGCCCTAACTTATTTCCCAATAGGAGATCCAATATCGCATCCTCTCTCGTTGGCACCTCTATATACTGATGTAGAAAATTCTCCTGAACACATTTTACAAACTCTACCCCGTCTAAACCTTTAACAGTATGCGAGTCCCAATCTATATGTGGAAAATTTAAATCCCCTACTATCACAACTTTGTGTTTCTTGCTATCAGCTATCTCTCCGCTGATTTGCTCCTCCAATTCTCGCTGACTATTGGGTGGTCTATAATACAAGCCCATTAATGTGGTCATACCTTTCCTGTTTCTCAGCTCCACCCATAGGGCCTCTGTAGACCAGCTCCCTAATCTATCCTGCCTGAGTATCGCTGTAACATTTTCCCTGACCAACAATGCCACCCCCCCACCTTTTATCCCTCTGCCTCTATCCCGCCTGAAACATTGGAACCCTGGAACATTGAGCTGCCAGTCCTGCCCCTCCTGTAGCCAAGTTTCACTAATGGCTATAATGTCATATTTCCACGTGTCTATCCACGCCTTCAGCTCATCTGCCTTCCCTACAATACTCCTGGCATTGAAATAGACACACCTCAAAAAATTATTTCCACCACACTCTACCCTTCCATTTGTGATTTTGCTTGAACTAACCTGTCTTTTTACCCCTGCTCCACTATCTGCTCTGCCACTCTGGTTCCCACCCCCCTGCAAATCTAGTTTAAACGCTCCCCAATAACACTAGCAAATCTCCCTGCAAGTATATTGGTCCCCTTGTAGTTTAGGTGTAACCCAGACACACACCCTTACACCCCTTGTAGTTTAGGTGTAACCCAGACACACACCCTTACACCCAAAACCTCACAAAAACATGCTCACATACCTCTCTCCGAGGCCCGAATAGGCCTTCCTTGCTTTGTTTCTTTCCCGAGGCCCAAACCAAACTTTCTCATTCCTGAAGCTTGAACTACACAGCTGCATTCCCATGACCTGGATCCCACCAGTTCCTTTCCTGAGGCCTAAACCCCGCCAGCTCCTTTCCTGAGGCACCCCACCACACACCCTTTTCTAAATACTGCCAGCCAGCTTCTGGCTGAGTCGTCTCCTGCCTCACTTGGCCTCGCTGTTGGTCGTGCAAATCAAATGAGCCAATCAGAACATGGCCTCTTGGAGCACTGGATGCTGAGAGGCTGATCAACCTATAGGCATCTAGCGCTCCCAACAAGTCTTGCTCTCGCCATTTGATTTCTCCAATTCTTAATCATTTTTGCACATTCGAATCAGCATTTACCGATCACGTTGCATCCACCAGCTTCACAGACCCCCTGGAGAGCCTTCACGGACCCCGGATTAGGAACCCTGGACTATGGGCACAGCTGTCAGGACAAAGCCAGGACTTGAGTGGCAGCGTGGCAGGAGCTCAGGGCAGCTTGAAGTCCCTGAGGGTGGGTGAAGAACCAGGTGGGGGGATTGGGACCTAGTCAGAACTGACTGGCAGCACCCCTCAAATTTGAGAAGCCTCATGCAGAGAGAGGGAAGCAGGCCAACCCTGAACACACCTGCTCAGTACTGCTTTGAGAAGCCGAGGCCCTGACTAGCACTGAGATCTGGAGTATTGGCAGTGAATATTCTTTGTAAATGTTGTTTCTTTGAGTTCCGCTTTCCTTTGACAGTTTGTACTGTTTTGCTGCTAGTGGATTAAAGGAACCTTGTTTTTTAATTCTTTGCTTAAATTACATATTATATTTGCTAAGTAGCATTATTTTCTCAACCAACAGCAGTTAGAGGAATGACATCCAGCAGGTCCTAAGTAAACCAGAAAAAGCTGTACAACCTCTAAGCGGTGGTGTAGCTCCTATATTTAAGGATGACATCAGGGCGGTAGCGAGAGACGATATAGGTTCTATGGAAAAAAACATTGAATCCATTTGGGTGGAAATTAGAAATAGTAAGGAGAAAAAGCCACTGATAGGTGTAGTCTATAGATCATCAAATAATAACATCATGGTGGGGTGAGAAATACACTAAGAAATAACTGATGCATGTAAAAATGGTACAGCAATTATCATGGGGGATTTTAATCTACATATCAATTGGTCAAACCAGGTCGGTCAAGGCAGCCTTTAGGAGGAGTTCATAGAACGTATTCACAATAGCTTCCTTGAACAGTATGTAATGGAACCTATGAGGGAGCAAGCTATCCTAGATCTGGTCCTGTGTAATGAGACAGGAATAATTAATGATCTTACAGTTAGGGATCCTCTCAGAAGAAGCGATCACAGTATGGTTGAATTTAAAATACAGATGGAGCGTGAGAAGGTAAAATCCAATACTAGTGTCTTGTGCTTAAACAAAGGAGACTACAAAGGGATAAGGGAGGCGTTGGCGAAGGTAGACGGGGAGCAAAAACTTTATGGTGGGACAATTGAGGAACAGTGGAGGACTTTCAAAGCGATCTTTTACAGTGCTCAGCAAAAGTATATACCAGTGATAAGGAAGGACTGTAGAAAAAGAGATAATCAGCCATGGATATCTAAGGAAATAAAGGAGGGTATCAATTTGAAAGAAAATGCATACAAAGTGACAAAGATTAGTGGGCAGCTAGAGGATTGGGAAATCTTTAAAGATCAACAGAAAGCCACAAAAAAATCTATAAAGAAAAGTAAGATGGATTATAGAGTAAACTAGCTCAGAATATAAAAACAGATAGCAAAAGTTTCTACAAATATGTAAAATGAAAAAGAGTAGCTAAAGTAAACGTTAGTCCCTCAGAGGATGAGAAGGGGGATGTAATAACTGGAAATGAGAAAATAGCTGAGACATTGAACAGGTATTTTGTGTCAGTCTTCACAATGGAAGACACAAATAACATGCCAAAAATTGATGACAGGAAGGCTATGGCAGGTTAGGACTTAGAAACTATCATCATCATGAAAGAGGTAGTGTTAGGCAAGCTAATGAGGCTAAAGGTAGACAAGTCTCCTGGCTCTGATGGAATGCATCCCAGGGTACTAAAAGAGATGGCGGGGGAAAAAGCAAATGCACTAGTGGTAATTTACCAAAATTCGCTGGACTCTGGGGTGGTTCCTGCAGATCGGAAAACAGCAAATGTGACGCCACTGTTTAAAAAAGGAGGTAGACAAAAGGCGGGTAACTATAGGCCAGTTAGCTTAACTTCTGTAGTAAGGGAAATGCTTGAATCTATCATCAAGGAAAAAATAGCGAGACATCTGGATATAAATTGTCCCATTGGTAAGACACAGCATGGGTTCATGTTTGACTAATTTGGTGGAATTCTTTGAGAACATTACATGTGCAGTGGACAATGGGGAATCTGTGGATGTGGTGTATCTGGATTTCCAGAAGATATTTGACAAGGTGCCGCACCAAAAACTGCTGCATAAGATAAAGGTGCACGGTGTTACGGGTAATGTATTAGCATGGAGAGAAGATTGGTTAACTGACGGAAAGCAAAGAGTGGGGGTAAATGGGTGTTTTTCTGGTTGGCGGTCAGTGGCTAGTGATGTGCCTCAGGGATCAGTGTTGGGACCGCAATTGTTTACGATTTACATAGATGATTTGGAGTTGTGTCAAAATTCACAGATGACACTAAGATGAGTGGCAGAGCAAAGTGTACAGAGGACGCTGAAAGTTTGCAAAGGGATATAGATAGTCTACGTGAGTGGGCGAGGGTCCGGCAGATGGAGTACAATGTTGGTAAATGTAAGGTCATCCATTTTGGTAGGAATAACAGCAAAATGGACTATTATTTAAATGGTAAAAAATTGCAGCATGCTGCTGTGCAGAGGGACCTGGGTGTCCTTGTGCAAGAATCACGAGTTGGTTTGCAGGTAGAGCAGGTAATTAAGGCGGCAAATAGAATTTTGTCCTTCATTGCTAGAGGGATGGAGTTTAAAAACAGCAAGGTTATGTTACAGCTGTATAAGGTGCTGGTGAGGCCACACCTGGAGTACTGTGTACAGTTTTGGTCTCCTTACTTGAGAAAGGATATACTGGCACTGGAGGGGGTGTAGAGGGGATTCAAAAGGTTGATTCTGGAGTTGAGAGGATTGGCTTATGAAGAGAAACTGAGTAGACTGGGGCTATACTCATTGGAATTCAGAAGAATGAGGGAAGATCTTATAGAAACATATAAGATGATGAAGGGAATAGATAAGATAGAAGCAGGGAAGTTGTTTCCACTGGCGGGTGAAACTAGAACTAGGGGGCATAGCCTCAAAATAAGGGGAAGCAGATTTGGGACTGAGTTGAGGAGGAACTTCTTCACACAAAGGGTTGTGAATCTGTGGAATTCCCTGCCCAGTGAAGCAGTTGAGGCTACCTCATTGAATGTTTTTAAGGCAAGGATAGATAATTTTTTGAACAGTAAAGGAATTAAGGTTATGGTGAGCGGGCGGGTAAGTGGAGCTGGGTCCACGAAAAGATCAGCCATGATCTTACATAGAACATAGAAAGCCACAGCACAAACAGGCCCTTCGGCCCACAAGTTGCGCCGATCACATCCCCACCTCTAGGCCTATCTATAGCCCTCAATCCCATTAAATCCCATGTACTCATCCAGAAGTCTCTTAAAAGACCCCAACGAGTTTGCCTCCACCACCACCGACGTCAGCCGATTCCACTCACCCACCACCCTCTGAGTGAAAAACCTACCCCTGACATCTCCTCTGTACCTACCCCCCAGC
Source organism: Mustelus asterias (assembly GCF_964213995.1). Classification (NCBI taxonomy): domain Eukaryota; kingdom Metazoa; phylum Chordata; class Chondrichthyes; order Carcharhiniformes; family Triakidae; genus Mustelus; species Mustelus asterias. Next base: position 75,696,095 of record NC_135814.1, on the reverse strand, counting down.
ACCTTAAACCTGTGTCCTCTCGTAGCAACCATTTCAGCCCTTGGAAATAGCCTCTGAGAGTCTACCCTATCCAGACCTCTCAACATCTTGTAAACCTCTATCAGGTCACCTCTCATCCTTCGTCTCTCCAGGGAGAAGAGACCAAGCTCCCTCAACCTATCCTCATAAGGCATGCCCCCCAATCCAGGCAACATCCTTGTAAATCTCCTCTGCACCCTTTCAATGGCTTCAACATCTTTCCTGTAATGAGGTGACCAGAACTGCGCGCAGTACTCCAAGTGGGGTCTAACCAGGGTCCTATAAAGCTGCAGCATTATCTCCCGACTCCTAAACTCAATCCCTCGATTAATGAAGGCCAGTACGCCGTTGAATGGCGCCGTTGAATGTTTTCTTATTGAATGGCGGAGCAGGCTCGAGGGGCCAGATGGCCTAGTCCTGCTCCGAGTTCTTATGTTCTTAAACCTGGGAGGAATTTGGAGTTTCAGAAGTCAGAGGGGAACTTAGATTTGGGTTGGTAATGGAATGGACTGTCTGGTCACATCATCGCACCAGGTTCTCTGGGGATGAATTGTTCTTTTCTAACCCTCAAATGCTGAATGTTTTAGAGAAAGAAAATCGATCATCCAGATCTCAAGTTTTACCCATCTGATCCACTAAATCATCAAAGCACCCTTCTTATTCAAACATCAATACACTAATTTGAGAAAGCAGATATACTGATAGGGCATATCATGGGCTAAATCACAGAGTGACCATAAGTAACTAAAAGAAAATGCAATGGAAGAATGAGGGAAATAGCCAATTCAACATCTGGCAGCTAATGTTGAGAAGATCAAGATAGAAGAGGGTGTGCAGCAAGTGAAGATGGGTCTTCTCATGTTTTCCAATCTTCACATTTTCCTTGAAGAATTGTATGAAGCAGTAGAAGGATTTTCAAACTGACTGGTAGTCATTATGGGCTTAGCCTGAAGACTCGCTCATAACAGTGATGAACTTTATACCAACTAATAGAGAGGTTTGTTCTGTACAGCGCAAGCGTTTTGAGGATTACCAACCATACAATGAAGGTGTGGGGAGGAAACCCACATGAACAGGACATAACCTTGGATCTCAACCCAGAATTCAGACATGGAATTCTGGTTCCTGCTTTTCAAGACTGTCCAGAATGGCATTTGAACTGTGTCTTGAGATAGGCATAGATATACTGTCACGAAGCTAAAGGCTCATTTCCCTTTCATAGACTGCTCATGGTGGAGTCCATGAACCTCACCTGCAGCACAGTGCAGGAGATGTGGCATGACAAAATTCTCTAATTCTAACTGTGGTCTCTTGTGCATCCCCAATTTTAATTGCTCCACCATCGGTAGCCAAGGCATCAGTTACCTGAGCCCAAGTTCTGGAATAACTTCCCCACATATCTGCCCTCCTTTTACTCCTTTAACACAGTAATCTACTTCTTTGACCAAACTTTTGATCACTTGCTGTAGTATCTCGACATGGCTCTGTGTCGTACTTTGTTTTATAATGCTGCTGTGAAGTGTCTTGAAATATTTTTAATGATGATATAAATTGCTGTTATTGTCATGAGGGTGACTGATTTTTGCAGCATTAAGACATCAAGGACAATGGTGGAGTTTTATTTCCTCCACACTCCATACCAATGTCCCCAAAAGGAGAGGTGGAGCTGTGTGATCAGGTGAGAAAATGCAGTGTAGACTTCTCACTGCTTTCCAAACCCCTCCGATTAAGTCTGGAACTGGGAAGGATTGCAGGAGGAATTCCAATTGGGGCCCTTCAGTGCTGGTATTCAATCAGATGTAGATAGAAACTTAGAAACCCTACAGCACAGAAAGAGGCCATTCGGCCCATCGAGTCTGCACCAACCACAATCCCACCCAGGCCCTACCCCCATATCCTTACATATTTACCCACTAATCCCTCTAACCTACGCATCCCAGGACACTAAGGGGCAATTTTAGCATGGCCAATCAACCTAACCCGCACATCTTTGGACTGTGGGAGGAAACCGGAGCACCCGGAGGAAACCCACGCAGACACGAGGAGAATGTGCAAACTCCACACAGACAGTGACCGAAGCCGGGAATCGAACCCAGGTCCCTGGAGCTGTGAAGCAGCAGTGCTAACCACTGTGCTACCGTGCCACCCTAAGGGGACTCTTCATCTGGGGAGGCCACTAACAAACCTTGTTGGGTTTCCCTGCAGCTTTGACTGGGGGTTCCCTTTCTATCTGATCAACGGTCTTGGCATTGGTGGGTCCCATTTCTCTGACTGAAGGATTCATCGCTGATCCTCTGCAAAGGCCCAGTGCAATACCAGAAATGGCCACAATTCCCAGTGGCAGTGCTGGTACTGAAGTGTTGCTGTCAGGCTGGGATTTCCATCCTAGTATGGCCTTAATTTCATGGGAGGCCCGACACTGTCCGCATAAGTGCCTGATTGTACTGAAATAACATCCAGCTTCCCATGGCAAGTTTATACAAGGCTTCCACTGATTCTTCAACTAAATTCCACCCAATGTTTCTTCTAAGCGAGTGGAACAGCCCAAAAGCAGGCCATTCAGAATTGATCCCTTGAATTTACCACATTTCCATAGTGGCAGAAAAATATGTAAAGGGCCCAGACACAAATTGCCCTGCATTCCAAAGAAACATTAGAGGATGTGTTCATCAGGAGTGGGTTCTGAGGGCAGATGCTGCTTCTGGAGTGGCAACAAAAGCTACTTTAAGTGTTCTATTTTCGGGCTTTCAGTATTTAAGTTCAGAATATTGGGCATGCACTCATACTAACCGTTAGTCAAACTGAACCTTAGCCCATAAAAGTGAGCTGCAAGAAATAGCTGCAAGTATTTGATGTTGTTTCTCCTGATGATGATGTGGTTGCATCAGTACAGATCCTCCAGTATAGTATAGGATTAAAGTTTCTGGTTTGCATCTGATCAGCACTGCATAGGGAGACAACAGATACAACATCAGAAAATATAATCACCTGAGAGAAGTGCTATCTCAATTTTTGAATGCTCCCATCAGTTTGTTCCCAACCAAAAACCTTACGGCTCCTGACACTGAGATCGCACCACAGAAGAGGGAAAGTTGCAAATTTTTAGCATTTTGACGTGTTTGCTGGATATTTCAATTGAGGTCTTTTCTTGGGCCCATAATTTATGTCTGCATAGTTTGACTTACCCTTGAACATTTAGCTTCTTTAAGTTTTGAGTGACAAGTTATTGAAAGTGCAAACTTTCAACTTTGCAACAAGGGGAATGGGCCATCTGGGACTTGTGTGCACAGGGCAAGCAACACTATCAGCACTATCTTAACGTGTCAGATTTAAGGATTATGAAATTTATAGTGTAAGGACTTTGAATGCATTCACCCCTATGTCAAATCAGGTACGGAAAGAAATGGGGAAGGAAGGAAATATTGAATTAAGAGGAAAAATGGGAAGGTTTTAATATTTATAAAACCTGCAACAATTAAAGGCTGAAAGAATGAGACTCCACATTTATAATAATAGTTTTCAGTACCAGAGAGTACTATTAGCTCATCGCGTCAGGTTAAAGATACTTAGGCTGAACAGATGAAATTTCAGATCTATTGTGAAAATTCTGCAACTTAATGTCATTCACTGTCTTCCATGCCATTAAAACACATTGAGAGTTATATTTTTTGTGAAGCTAACAGCCATTCAACTTGGACAACAGCTTCTGAATTTTTGAGCTTAATTGTGCATCTGCCCCTCACCTGAAATTACTGCATCATTTGTGCAGGAATAAGTGAATGCCATTGTCTTTCTTGTTATTTTGACTTCAAAATCTGAGCTGATGAAGATACAAGCTTGCAAGTATTTTCATTTTGAAAAATTGTTGAATCATGATTGTTGAAGATAATTTTTTTGATGGAAATAGTCTGTGATGATTTCCTCTCCACTGCTTATCCTACACTACGTTCTCTCCTGGTATCTTTGTCAGGATCTATTGAGGATCTATTGCTTTGGCTTTATTGGCTTTATCAACCTTCTGGAGTGGGAAAGTTCAATCCTGTTTTTATTCATTCATGGGATGTGAATGTCATTGGAAAGGCCAACATTTGCCTTTGAGAAGGTGCATTGCAACCATGTGATGAAGGTACTCCTACAGGGGAATTCCAAGATTTTGACCCAGCAACTAAGACATGGCAATATATTTTCAAGTATGAAAAACTTGTGACTTGGTGGTGGTATTTGCTGCCTTTTACCACGCACATTTCAGCAGTTCAAGGAAATTACTTACCACCATTATCCCTAGGTCAACTAGGGATGGGCAATATCCGTAACAGCAATATCCACTTTCCTTGCATTTAACCTTGTCCTTCTAGATGGTAGAGGTTCATTGGTTTGGAATGTGCTGTCAAACATTCCCCTGTATGGACTACCATTATCAGCCTTTCCCCTTGTTTTTTGTGGCTATGATTCATCTTTCATTCCTTCACCCTACATTATAAATATCTCCAACCTTCTATGCCTTTTAGCTTTGACAAAGGGTCATCTGGACTCGAAACATCAGCCCTTTTCTCTCCTTACAGATGCTGCCAGCGGGGAGGGGGGGGGGTTCCAGCTAACCATGGTCTCAGCCATATCCTGACATGGGCAACAGTTGCTGCTTTGTGCTGCCTGTGGCTCGTCCTCCTTGGGACCCCAGCCCCATTTAAACATCCATTGATGTTTAACCTGAGAAGGAGCTACAGCCACCAACTGATATGCAGCAGAAACAAAGAGGAGTTGAGTCCAGGCAAAGTGGAGAAATTTATGTAGGGGAGAGAGTGGAGAAGGAGTGGCTAAGTGAATGGGTCCAGCTGAGGAGGGAGGGAAGGACTGCGTGAGTGGGGTGTAGGTGAGGAAGGAAGACATGAGTAGGGTGCTGAATGGGGAGGGAGGGAATGAGTGAGTGGCGGGAAGTTTGTGAAAGGGGTTGCTGAGGTGAGTGGGGAGGAAAATGGGTCGGGGAGGGTGTGAGTATAGTTAGGGAAGAAGGGATGATTACAATGTGGGTGAGGTGGGGGGGGGGGGGGAGGGAAGGCTTCATGAACATGCTAATTAGGAGCAGGAATTGGCCATTTGGCCTGACAAACTTGTTCCACCATTCAATACGATCATGGTTCATCTGATTGTAACCTCATCTGTACATTCCTGCCTACCTCCAGTATCCTTTGACTCCCCTGTTAATCAAAAATCTACCTGTGCCTTAAAATATGATCCTGCCTTCACCGCTGTCTGGAGAAGATAATACCAAAGATTTATGATCATTTGAAGGAAGAAATTTCTCCTCATCTACATCTTAAATGGGAAATCACTTACTTTTAAACTGTTTCCCACTAGGTTAAGTCTCTCCCAGAAGAGGAAATGGCCTTTCAGCATCCATCTTGTCAAATCCCTTCAGGATCTTGTATGTTTCAATAAGAAACATATAAAATCCTAAGGGGCGGCACGGTGGCACAGTGGTTAGCACTGCTGCCTCATAGCGCCAGGGACCTGGGTTCAATTCCGGCCTTGGGTGACTGTGTGGGGTTTCCTCTGGGTACATCGGTTTGCTCCCACAATCCTTAATGTTAGGGGGATTAGCAGGGGTTATGTGTGGTTACGGGGATAGGGCTTGAGTGGGATTGTGGTTGGTGCAGACTCGATGGGCTGAATGGGCTCTTTCTGCACTGTAGAGATGCTATGATTCTAAGACCATTGCTCATTCTTCTAAACCCCAATGGATACAGGCCAGTTGTTGAACATTTGCTCATAAGATAACCCCCCTCCCTTCCCCATCCCAGATATCAGTTAAGTATACCTCTCTGAACTGCTTTTAATGCAATCATACTTTTTCTTAAATAAGGAGGCCAAAATTGTACACAGAATTCCAGATGTGGTCTGACCAGTGCCCTTTACAACTGTAACAAAACATTCCAATTGTATATTCCATTCCCTTTGCAATAAACAACAGCATTCCATTTGCCCTCCTAATCACTTGCTGTATTCATACTCACTTCTTGTGATTCATGTACGAGGGTACCCAGATCCCTCTGCAGCTCTCGAGAGTTTCACAATCTCTCTCCATTTAAATAATATACTGCTTTTCTATTCTTGCCAAACTGGATAATTTCATATTTTCCCACAAACTGCATCTGCTAAATTTCTGCCCACTCTCGTAACCTTTCTGTGTCTCTTTGCAGACTCTTTATTCCTCTTCACAACGTATTTTCCTATCTATCTTGCATGTCATCATCAAATTTACCAACCATACATTTGGTCCCTTCATCCAAGTCATTAAGGTTAATTGTAAATATTTGAGGGCCCAGCACTGATCACAATGGCACTCCCATTGCATCTTGCCAACATGAAAATGACCCATCTGTGTGCACTCTCTTTTTTCAGTTAGGTAATCAATTTATCCATGCTAATATGTTACCCTCTGCACCATGGCCTGAATTTTGCGCCTGTTGGGTCCCCAAAATGAACTCCCAGTTGTGGAATGCAATTCCATGCTGACTGGCCAATTAACAGGCAGCCAGTGTGAAATATGTGCTGAGAAAGGCTCAACGCTGCCAGGGAGAGCGAGTGCTGAGAAAAGGAAAGTGCGGGCTGGCACCTCTTGTTGGGGCATCTTCAAGATGGACAGCTGCCACAAAGCAATCTCGGGGGGCTGCAGGCCTCTACAAATTAAAAGATATGAAAAAACAGCAGCAAACTTGCGTCCAACACCTGACAGCAGTGTTCAGTCGCCAGATATTTTTTTAGTAAATTGCACCTAGACCTTTCATCCCGCCTTAGATTGAGTTTGAAGTGTAAAGGCAGCCTGACTGACTGACCCCGCCCACCAACCATAAAAGTGGATGGACCATGTGAAATCAATTTTTATTTGACGCCTTAAAGATTTTAATAGTTTGTGGGTGTGCTTCGGAAACTGGAGCACCTGCAGAAAACCCACGCAGACATGGGGAAGAACATGCAAACTCCACACAGTCACCCAAGGCTGGAATTGAACCTGGGTCCCTCGCACTGTGAAGCAACTGTGCCACCCTCGGAGCCCATTTTTAAATATCTGTCGGAACACTATCTGTTTTTATATTTCTAGCTAGCTTTCTCTCATACTCTAATTTCTCCCTCCTTAGTGTTATTTTAGTCAATCTTTGCTGTTCTTTATATTCTGTCCAATCCTCTGATCTGCCGCTCATCTTTGAGGAATTATATGTTTTCTTTTAATTTGATACTATCTTTAACTTAGTTAGTCATGGATGGTATGCCTTCCCTTAGATTTTTTTTTCACTAGGATATATCCTTTTTTAATATTCTAAAATATCTCCTTGAATATCTGCCACTGCATCTCTACTGACCTCTCCCTTAACTTTATTTCCCAGTTTACGTTAGCCAACTTTGTCTTCGTGCCCTCATAATTACCCTTATTTAAATTTAAAACACAAGTCGTAAATCCACCCTTTTCTCCCTCAAACTGAATGCGAAATTCAATCATATTGTGATCACTGCTAGCCAGGGGTTCCTTCACTGAGGGCATTAATTAACCCTGTCTCCTTGCACATTACCAAATCTAGTGTAAGTGGCTCTCTGGTTGGTTCTAGAACTTTTTGCTCTAAGAAACTGTCCCAAAGGGCATTCTATGAACTTATCAACCAGGCTAGCTTTTCCAATCTGATTTGTTGAATCTCAAATCACCCATTCTTATCTCCATACCGTACTCACCAGCCTCCATTATTTCTTCCTGTATACCTTGTCTGACTCCCACAAGTGATTTCTTATCTTTCACTATTTCTCATTTTTACCCAAACCGATCCAGGTTTGAAGGAGCTGTTATATGAGGAGCAGTTGAGTAGTTTGGACTTGTACTTGCTGGAGTACAGATGAATGAGGGGGGATTTGATTGAGATATTTAAAATACTCAACGGGATTGATAAAGTAAATGGTTGAGGCAGACACGTTCGTGACATTTAAGACATCTGGATAGACGCATGAACGGGCATGGAATAGAGGGATACAGGTCTAGATATGACAGCGTGAGGCTTGGTGGACTGAAGGGCCTGTTCCTGTGCTGTACTGTTCTTTGTTCTTTAACCAAATGTTCCACCTTCTAGAACAGTCTCGGACAAGAGGCCATAGTTAAAGAGTAAGGGGGGGGGGATGTGCAAAACAGAGATAAGGAGAAGCTACTTCTCACAATGGGTTGTGAATCTATGGAATTTACTGCCCCAGTGTGCAATGGATGCAGAATCAATCAATGGATTAAAGAAAGAGATAGATAAATATTTGATCAAAAGCGGGATAAAGAGCTATGGAGAAAAGGCAAGGAAGTGGAATTAGGATGGAATGGAGATCAGCCATGATCATAGGAAGGTGGAGCAGGCTCGAAGGGCTGAATTGCCTACTCTCGCTCCTAATTCCTCTGTTCCTATGTACATCCTGATCTCCAGAACTAGATCTTCACTTATCCTGTCACCATGGATTTGGGGAGCTTGGCTGAAACGTACATGGGTACATAAATTAATAAAGTAAGCACCGTCAGTCATCAAACTTGTGGTAATTGGTTTCTGAAAATGGCATTGTAAGTTGATGATGTGGAGATGCCGGCGTTGGACTGGGGTAAACACAGTAAGAAGTTTAACAACACCAGGTTAAAGTCCAACAGGTTTATTTGGTAGCAAAAGCCACACAAGCTTTCGGAGCTGCAAGCCCCTTCTTCAGGTGAGTGGGAATTCTGTTCACAAACAGAGCATATAAAGACACAAACTCAATTTACATGAATAATGGTTGGAATGCGAATACTTACAACTAATCAAGTCTTTAAGAAGCAAAACAACGTGAGTGGAGAGAGCATCAAGACAGGCTAAAAAGATGTGTATTGTCTCCAGACAAGACAGCCAGTGAAACTCTGCAGGTCCAGGCAACTGTGGGGGTTACAAATAGTGTGACATGAACCCAATATCCCGGTGGAGGCCGTCCTCGTGTGTGCGGAACTTGGCTATCAGTTTCTGCTCAGCGACTCTGCGCCGTCGTGTGTCGCGAAGGCCGCCTTGGAGAACGCTTACCCGAATATCAGAGGCCGAATGCCCGTGACCGCTGAAGTCCTCCCCAACAGGAAGAGAACAGTCTTGCCTGGTGATTGTCGAGCGGTGTTCATTCATCCGTTGTCGCAGCGTCTGCATAGTTTCCCCAATGTACCATGCCTCGGGACATCCTTTCTTGCAGCGTATCAGGTAGACAACGTTGGCATCGGTTGAAGGTCCCGTGCGGTGAAGAAGTCTTGTTCGAATCTGCGCACCTCCATATGCCAACATCTTCATGCACAGGTTCGAACAAGACTTCTTCACCGCACGGGACCTTCAACTGATGCTATACACTAGATACATCGATGACATTTTCTTCCTTTGGACTCATGGTGAACAATCACTGAAACAACTCTATGATGACATCAACAAGTTCCATCCCACCATCAGACTCACCATAGACTACTCTCCGGAATCGGTTGCATTCTTGGACACACGCATCTCCATTAAGGACGGTCACCTCAGCACCTCGCTGTAGCGCAAGCCCACGGATAACCTCACGATGCTCCACTTCTCCAGCTTCCACCCTAAACACGTTAAAGAAGCCATCCCTTACGGACAAGCCCTCCGTATACACAGGATCTGCTCGGATGAGGAGGATCGCAACAGACACCTCCAGACGCTGAAAGATGCCCTCATAAGAACAGGATATGGCGCTCGACTCATTGATCAACAGTTCCAACGCGCCACAGCGAAAAACCGCACCGACCTCCTCAGAAGACAAACACGGGACACAGTGGACAGAGTACCCTTCATCGTCCAGTACTTCCCCGGAGCGGAGAAGCTACGGCATCTCCTCCGGAGCCTTCAACATGTAATTGATGAAGACGAACATCTCGCCAAGGCCATCCCCACACCCCCACTTCTTTCCTTCAAACAACCGCACAACCTCAAACAGACCATTGTCCGCAGCAAACTACCCAGCCTTCAGGAGAACAGTGACCATGACACCACACAACCCTGCCACAGCAACCTCTTGCAAGACGTGCCGGATCATTGACACAGATGCCATAATCTCACGTGAGAACACCATCCACCAGGTACACGGTACATACTCTTGCAACTCGGCCAACGTTGTCTACCTGATACGCTGCAAGAAAGGATGTCCCGAGGCATGGTACATTGGGGAAACTATGCAGACGCTGCGACAACGGATGAATGAACACCGCTCGACAATCACCAGGCAAGACTGTTCTCTTCCTGTTGGGGAGCACTTCAGCGGTCACGGGCATTCAGCCTCTGATATTCGGGTAAGCGTTCTCCAAGGCGGCCTTCGCGACACACGACGGCGCAGAGTCGCTGAGCAGAAACTGATAGCCAAGTTCCGCACACACGAGGACGGCCTCCACCGGGATATTGGGTTCATGTCACACTATTTGTAACCCCCACAGTTGCCTGGACCTGCAGAGTTTCACTGGCTGTCTTGTCTGGAGACAATACACTCTTTTTAGCCTGTCTTGATGCTCTCTCCATTCATGTTGTTTTGTTTCTTAAAGACTTGATTAGTTGTAAGTATTCGCATTCCAACCATTATTCATGTAAATTGAGTTTGTGTCTTTATATGCTCTGTTTGTGAACAGAATTCCCACTCACCTGAAGAAGGGGCTTGGAGCTCCGAAAGCTTGTGTGGCTTTTGCTACCAAATAAACCTGTTGGACTTTAACCTGGTGTTGTTAAACTTCTTACATTGTAAGTTGAAACATCGAAAGTCAGAACCTATTTTCCCATTGGAACAATGGTATAAATGGGGGCTTGATTCCTGAACCAAGGCCTGAAATCACTCATGCGGTGCCCGGTGGTGTTCAATGTTCTCAACTCTTGCCCTGTTAAGTCACTGAAGTAATTGCTGATACCTGCACAACTTAGCACAAGTTCCTTGATTAGTATGGGGGTATATTGAAGCCATCAATCATTCTTGGTTGCCTGTTTAACCTTGAATGTCTGAGAGTCCCAGCGCAGATTAAATCCAACATAAGCATATAAATGCATTCAAATTGCAATGTGCCAAAAATATTTAACAAAACAAAATTCTTATTATCAACCTAATAAAGACCGTTTGACCTGTCCAGTCATACAGATGTGCAGTGCAGGACATGTGAACTTGCTGGCGCATTAAGTCGAAACCGATGTAAAGTTGAAGTGGGGTGTCAATTTATAAATATTGCAAGTTCCGTACATTGTAACTCAAACGTTGTGAAATCGAGGACTGCCTTACTTTAAAAACAGTAAGAGTTTTAACAACACCAGGTTAAAGTCCAACAGGTTTATTTGGTAGCAAATGCCATTAGCTCTCAGTGCGCTGCTTTAACCTGACTTTAACCTGGTGTTGTTAAAACTCTTACTGTATTTACCACAGTCCAACGCCAGCATCTCCACATCATTAAACTTTAAAAACACAGAATACATGTACATGTACATTTGATGATCTGTGAACTTTAATAATAGCATGCTAATTGTTAGTTTTTTGCTATTTTGTTTCTGCTGGAGTCTGGTGTTATATTTATTTTCAGTGTTTTTAAAATATTTTGTTTGTGAGATGTAGACATCGTTGGCAAGGACAGCTTTTGTTGTACATCCCTAATTACCTTTGAGATGGTGGCAATGAGTTCAAATCAGGCCACGGACAAAAAAATTACTTGCGAAGCACTGCCCATAGTCCTTTGGTCACTTCGCATGTACCTAATCTACCAAAGTCATGTTCTGTTGTTAGTACGGACTCAGTCCTGTATTACGAGCACAATTGCATTGAATGCTGAAATACCAAGGTTATTTGGTGATTTGTTACCACAGCCTTAATGGTAATAGAAGGTAAACAAAGGGAAAAATGAATGTTTCTACCCTCTTGATGTCTTAACAATTCCACCTATTTGATACAGTCTCAAAGTTTTTGCATTTTACTACAGAACAAATAAAATGCTATAGTTATCTAATTCCTTCTCACGAAACAAATTTACACCTTTTTATATCTGGGTGCTCAGGATTGCCAGGTTAACTGTGGGCGCTGCTGTTTCCACTGTCCCACATTATGAATGTAGAAAATCACATGGCAGTAATAGAGTGTAGTGGTGAGACTGGTGCAAGTCAGCATGTTGATAGCACTGAGTCAGACTGTATCCTGTATATATGGATATAGTTATAGACTCTAGACCATAGCATCAACCCAAAATGTGGTAGCAGCAGGTGAAGGCCCCCTAACCCCCTCAGAATGAAGATGTAAAGAAACTGCAGTCTGACCTGAGCAATGTGCTTAACTTCTGGACCTCAAATATACAGTTGGAGATTGCGTAAGATGAGCAATGTGATAGAAAGAGTCACTGTCAGTGCTATCAAGTGGCATTTACTCAGCAATAATCTCATTGATGTTCAGTTTGGTTTCCGCCAGGGTCATTCATCTCCTGATCTCATTACAACTTTAGTACAAACATGGACAAAAGAGCTGAGCTGCAGAGATGAGGTGAGAATGACTGCCTTTGATATTCTGGTAGCATTTGACCAAGGTGGCATCAAGGAATACTAACAAAACCGGAGTCAATGGGAATTGAGGAATGGTTGGGGGGGGGGGTCTCTCTGCTTTGCTTGGAGCCATACATAGCACAAAGGCAGGTGGCTGTGATTGTTGGAGGTTAATTATCTCTGTCCTAGGGCATCACGATGTGGAGATGCCGGCGTTGGACTGGGGTAAACACAGTAAGAAGTTTAACAACACCAGGTTAAAGTCCAACAGGTTTATTTGGTAGCAAAAGCCACAAGCTTTCGGAGCCTTAAGCTCCTTCTTCAGGTGAGTGGGAATTCTGTTCACAAACAGGGCATATAAAGACACAAACTCAATTTACAGAATAATGGTTGGAATGCAAATACAGCTAATCAAGTCTTAAAGGTACAAACAAGGTGAGTGGAGAGAGCATTAAGATAGGTTAAAGAGATGTGTATTGTCTCCAGACAGGACAGCCAGTGAGACTCTGCAAGTCCAGGCAAGCTGTGGGGATTACAGATAGTGTGACATGAACCCAATATCCCGGTTGAGGACGTCCTCATGTGTGCGGAACTTGGCTATCAGTGTCTGCTGAGCGACTCTGCGTCGTCGTGTGTCGTGAAGGCCGCCTTGGAGAACACTTACCCGAATATCAGAGGCCGAATGCACGTGACTGCTGACGTGCTCCCCAACAGGAAGAGAACAGTCTTGTTCAGGGGGACGTATTTTACACAGAGGGTAGTGGGGGCCTGGAATGCATTGCCAAGCAAGGTGATTGAGGCGGACATGCTGGGATCGTTTAAGACTTATCGAGATAACCACATGAACAGACTGGGAATAGAGGGATACAAAAGAATGGTCTAGTGGGCACATGAGCGGCGCAGGCTTGGAGGGCCGAAGGGCCTGTTCCTGTGCTGTATTGTTCTTTGTTCTTTGCCTGGTGATTGTCGAGCGGTGTTCATTCATCCGTTGTCGCAGCGTCTGCATGGTTTCCCCAATGTACCATGCCTCGGGACATCCTTTCCTGCAGCGTATCAGGTAGACAACGTTGGCCGAGTTGCAAGAGTATGTACCGTGTACCTGGTGGATGGTGTTCTCACGTGAGATGATAGCATCTGTGTCGATGATCCGGCGCGTCTTGCAGAGGTTGCTGTGGCAGGGTTGTGTGGTGTCGTGATCACTGTTCTCCTGAAGGCTGGGTAGTTTGCTGCGGACAATGGTCTGTTTGAGGTTGTGCGGTTGTTTGAAGGCAAGAAGTGGGGATGGCCTTAGTGAGATGTTCGTCTTCATCAATGACATGTCGAAGGCTCCGGAGGAGATGCCGTAGCTTCTCCGCTCCGGGGAAGTACTGGACGACGAAGGGTACTCTGTCCACCGTGTCCCGTGTTTGTCTTCTGAGGAGGTCGGTGCGGTTTTTCGCTGTGGCGCGTCGGAACTGTCGATCGATGAGTCGAGCGCCATATCCTGTTCTTATGATGGCATCTTTCAGCGTCTGGAGGTGTCTGTTGCGATCCTCCTCATCTGAGCAGATCCTGTGTATACGGAGGGCTTGTCCATGGGGGATGGCTTCTTTAACGTGTTTAGGGTGGAAGCTGGAGAAGTGGTGCATCGTGACGTTATCCGTGGGCTTGCGGTATAATGAGGTGGTGAGGTGACCGTCCTTAATGGAGATGCGTGTGTCCAAGAATGCAACCGATTCTGAAGGAGAGATTTAATATCCACTTGGAAAGGCATGGGTTCAATCGGGATAGTATGGCTTTGTCAGAGGGACAAATTTGATAGAATTTTCTGAAAATGTGATTGTGTGTGGATGAGGGAAGTTCAGTTGATATGGTTTATATGGATTTTAGCAAAGCTTTTGGCAAGGTGCCACATGGGAGACTGAGAAGGTTAAAGCACATAGAACTCAGGGAAACTCTACGTGATGGATCAAAACTGTCTTAGTAATAGGACACAAAGGGTAGTGGTAGAAGGCTGTTCGAGTGACTGGAGGCTGGTATCCAGGAGTGTACCACAAGGATCAGTACTGGGACCCTTATTGTTTGTTATATACAGAAATTATATAGATGAGAATGTGGGGGGAATGTTAAGCAAGTTTGCAGACGACACCAAGATTAGTAGGATGGTTAATGGTGAAGAAGATGGTTGCAGGTTACAGAAAGATATAGATGCATTAATCATATAGCAGTGGCAGATGGTATCCATCCCTGATAAATGTGAGGTGATGCACTTTGGAACAAGAAACAAGATAAGGGCATATTCAAAGAATGGCAGGACACAGGGAAGCTCAGAGGAAAAGAGGGATCTTGAGTTCTTATTCATAGATCCCTGAAGTCAGCAGAGCAGGTGAATAGGATAGTTAAGTCATATGGGACATTTGCTTTCATCAGTCATGGTATAGAGTATAAGAGCAAGGAAGTAATGCTGGAGTTGTACAGAGCGTTGGAGTACTTTGTGCCAACTCACTATAGGAAGGATGTGATAGCACTAGAGGAAGTTCACCAGGATGTTGCCTGGAATATAGCATTTGAGCTATATGGAGACACTGGATAGGCTTGGGTTGTTTTCTTTAGAGCAGAGAAGGCGAAAGGACGGACATGATTGAGGAGTATAAAATTATGAGGGGTATGGACAGGGTCAGTCGAGAGCAGCTGTTCCCTTTGGTTGAGAAATCAATCACAAGGGGCATAGTTTTAAGGAAAGGGACAGGAGATTCAGAGAGGATTCGAGAAAAAATCCTTTTCAGTCAGAGGGTTGTGGGAATCTGGAATGTATTGCCTGGGAAGGTAGTGGAGGCTGGAAACCTTACAACCTTTAAAAAATATTTGGATGAGCACTTGAAATTTCATAACATTCATGGATATGGCACAACTGCAGGAAAATAGGATTAGTGCACCTTTAGTGGTAGTTATTGCTGGTGCGGACTTGATGGGCTGAAGGGCCCTTTCTGCAATTAAATAGGCTCTATAAGGCAGCCCATTTAATTGACACCCCATCCACTACCTTCAACATCCACTCAGTTCACTAACGCCCAGTGGCGCAGTATGTATCATCTACAAAATGCACTGCAGCAACTCAGCTTCTTCAACAGCACCTTCCAAACCTGCGACTCTTTCCACCTAGAAGGACAAGTGTAGCAGATACATGGGAACACCACTGCCTGCAAGTTATCTCCAAGCCTTTACACCATCCTGACATGGAACTATATTGTAATTTCTTCATGGTGATGCCCAAAGCCCATGAAAGAATAAAAAAAGAACTGCATCACAGATTTAAGGTGATTAATGGAAGAGTTAGAGGGGAAATGAGGAAAAACCTCCTCATTCAGAGGATGGTATTTTTCTTTTCCAGCCAATGCAGACACAATGGTACGAATGGCCTCTTTCTGTGCCGTAACATTCCTATGGTTCTGTTACAACATGGAGGTTGAAGGCAGAAAAAGATACACTGTGCAGTATAAAAGGGCTCCACCAGAGCTTGTAGAAGTCCATTGAAAGACCTGATCGAAAGCAGAGTGGCAAAGAACCTAGCCAGATTGCAATAGGATAAATAAACCCCATGCAAAGGCCGAAATGAGCTTTTGTTTTTCGTACTATAAACAGGCAGCACTGGTAGACCGATTGTTTAATGAGCACAGTTTGAAGAACACTGAAGCCTGGATTCACAGTAGGTACAGTAAGAAGTCTCACAACACCAGTTTAAACTCCGACAGGTTTATTTGGTCGCACAAGCCACAAGCTTTCGGAGCACTGCCCCTTCATCAGGTGAGTGGGAGTTGTGTTCACAAACAGGGCATATATAGATACAAACTCAATTTATAAGATAATGGTTGGAATGCAAGTCTATACGGGTAATCAAATCTTAAAGGGACAGATAATGTGAGTGGAGAGAGGGTTAAGTACAAGTTAAAGAGACGTGTATTGTCTCCAGCCAGGACAGTTAGTGAGATTTTGCAAGCCCAGGCAAGTCGTGGGGGTTACAAATAGTGTGACATGAGCCCAAGATCCCGGGAAGGGGCAGTGCTCCGAAAGCTTGTGGCTTGTGAACATAGAACATAGAAAGCCACAGCACAAACAGGCCCTTCGGCCCACAAGTTGCGCCGATCATATCCCTACCTCTAGGCCTATCTATAGCCCTCAATCCCATTAAATCCCATGTACTCATCCAGAAGTCTCTTAAAAGACCCCAACGAGTTTGCCTCCACCACCACCGACGTCAGCCGATTCCACTCACCCACCACCCTCTGAGTGAAAAACCTACCCCTGACATCTCCTCTGTACCTACCCCCCAGCACCTTAAACCTGTGTCCTCTCGTAGCAACCATTTCAGCCCTTGGAAATAGCCTCTGAGAGTCTACCCTATCCAGACCTCTCAACATCTTGTAAACCTCTATCAGGTCACCTCTCATCCTTCGTCTCTCCAGGGAGAAGAGACCAAGCTCCCTCAACCTATCCTCATAAGGCATGCCCCCCAATCCAGGCAACATCCTTGTAAATATCCTCTGCACCCTTTCAATGGCTTCAACATCTTTCCTGTAATGAGGTGACCAGAACTGCGCGCAGTACTCCAAGTGGGGTCTAACCAGGGTCCTATAAAGCTGCAGCATTATCTCCCGACTCCTAAACTCAATCCCTCGATTAATGAAGGCTAGTACGCCGTACGCCTTCTTGACCGCATCCTCCACCTGCGAGGCCGATTTAAGAGTCCTATGGACCCGGACCCCAAGGTCCTTCTGACCCTCTACACTGCTAAGAATGGTACCCTTCATATTATACTGCTGCTTCATCCCATTGGATCTGCCAAAATGGATCACTACACACTTATCCGGGTTGAAGTCCATCTGCCACTTCTCCGCCCAGTCTTGCATTCTATCTATGTCTCGCTGCAACTTCTGACATCCCTCCAAACTATCCACAACACCACCTACCTTGGTGTCGTCAGCAAACTTACCAACCCATCCCTCCACTTCCTCATCCAGGTCATTTATGAAAATGACAAACAGCAAGGGTCCCAGAACAGATCCCTGGGGCACTCCACTGGTCACTGACCTCCATGCAGAGAAATACCCCTCCACAGCCACTCTCTGCCTTCTGCAGGCAAGCCAGTTCTGGATCCACAAGGCAACAGCCCCTTGGATCCCATGCCCTCTCACTTTCTCAAGAAGTCTTGCATGGGGGACCTTATCGAACGCCTTGCTGAAGTCCATATAGACCACATCCACCTCTCTTCCTTCGTCAATGTGTTTGGTCACATTTTCAAAGAACTCAACCAGGCTCGTAAGGCACGACCTGCCCTTGACAAAGCCGTGCTGACTACTTTTGATCATACTAAACTTCTCTAGATGATCATAAATCCTGTCTCTCAGGATCCTCTCCATCAACTTACCAACCACTGAGGTTAGACTCACCGGTCGGTAATTTCCCGGGCTGTCCCTGTTCCCTTTCTTGAATATAGGGACCACATCTGCAATCCTCCGGAACCTCTCCCATCTCCATCGACGATGCAAAGATCATCGCCAAAGGGTCCGCAATCTCCTCCCTCGCCTCCCACAGTAACCTGGGGTACATCCCATCCGGTCCCGGCGACTTACCAACCTTGATGCCATTCAATAGTTCCAACACATCCTCTTTCTTTATGTCCACATGCTCGATCCTTTCTGTCCACCGCAAACCAGCAGTACAACCACCCAGATCCCTTTCCACCGTGAATACCGAGGTAAAGTATTCATTAAGCACCTCCGCCATTTCTAACGGTTCCGCACAAACTTTTCCCCCTTCACCTTTTAAGGGTCCTATGCCTTCACATCTCATCCTTTTACTCTTGACATATTTGTAGAAAGCCTTGGGATTCTCCTTAATCTTACCCGCCAAGGTCTTCTCATGACCCCTTCTCGCTCTCCTAATTTCCTTCTTAAGCTCCTTCCTACATCCCGTATACTCCTCTAAATCCTTAACACCTCCTAGCTCTCTGAACCTTCTGTACGCCTCTCTTTTCTTATTCACCAGGTTCATCACAACCTTCGTGCACCACGGTTCCCGTACCCTACCAACACCCCCGTCTCATCGGAACGTTGTCATGCAGAGCTCCAGACAAACATTCCTTGAAAATCCTCCACTTTCCTTCGGTACTTTTCCCCAAGAATGCCTCCTTCCAATTTACCCGTCTAATTTCCTCCCTGATGACACTGTATTTCCCTTTACTCCAGAGAAACACTTTCCTAGCCTGCCTGATCCTATCTCTTTCCAATGCTATCGTGAAGGAGATAGAATTATGATCGCTATCCCCAAGATGCTCACCCACCGAGAGATCCTCCACCTGTCCAGGTTCATTAGCCAGCACCAGATCAAGTACAGCCTCTCCTCTAGTAGGCTTATCCACATACTGTGTCAGGAAACTCTCCTGGACACACCTAACAAACTCCTCTCCATCCAAACCCCTAGCCCTAGGGATATTCCAATCTATGTTTGGGAAATTAAAATCTCCCATCACGACAACTCTGTTATTCCTACATCTCTCCAGGATCTGTTTCCCCATCTGCTCCTCAACATCTCTGTTACTATTGGGCGGCCTATAGAAAACACCCAGCAAAGTTACCGACCCCTTCCTGTTCCTAACCTCTACCCACAGAGACTCCGTAGTCAATCCCTCCACGGCGTCCACCTTCTCTACAGCCGTGACACTATCCCTGATCAACAGTGCCACTCCCCCCCCCTCTCTTGCCTCCCTCCCTGTCCTTCCTGAAACATCTAAAACCCGGCACCTGAAGCACCCAGTCCTGTCCCTGAGACATCCAAGTCTCCGTAATGGCCACCACATCACAATTCGAAGCAGCAATCCACGCTCTAAGCTCATCCACTTTATTCACTACACTCCTGGCATTAAAATAGACACATCTCAGACCTTCAGCCTGAGCACTTCCCTTCTCCATCACTCGTCTAACCTCCCTCTTACCCTGTCTACATTCCTTATCTATTTGCGAGCTAACCTCCTCGCTCTCAGTCCCCTCATTTCGATTCCCTCCCCCCAACCTTTCTAGTTTAAAGTCTCTCCAGTAGCCTTAGCCAACCTTCCCGCCAGGATATTGGTCCCCCTGGGATTCAAGTGCCACCCGTCTTTTTTAAACAGGTCACACCTGCCCCTAAAGAGGTCCCAATGATCCAAGTACCCAAATCCTTGTCCCTTGCTCCAGTCCCTCAGCCACGCATTCATTCTCCACCGATTCCTGTTCTCACTCTCCCGCGGCACAGGCAGCAATCCCGAGATTACTACCTTTGCATTCCTCTTTCTCAGCTGTCTACCTAACTCCCTATATTCTCTTTTCATGACCCCTTCCCTCTTCCTACCTATGTCAGCAGTACCTATATGCATCACGACCTTCGGCTCCTCTCCCTCCCCCTTCAGGATTTCTGGGACTCGACCAGAGATATCCCGGACCCCTGCACCAGGGAGGCAAACCACCATCCGAGAGTCCCGTCTGTGTCCGCAAAAACGCCTATCTGACCCCCTCACCGTAGAGTCCCCAATTAGCACTACCCTCCTTTCCTTACCCTTTTGCACTACTGGGCCAGGCTCAGCTCCAGAGACACTGCCACCGTTGCTTCCCCCAGGTGGGCTGTCCTCCCCAGTAGTACTCAGACAGGAGTACTTATTATTAAGGGGCACACCCACCGGGGTGCTCACCATCAACCGAGCTTTCTCCTTCCTCACTGTTACCCAGTTACCCTCCTCCCGTGGTCCCGGTGTGACCACCTGCCGATAGCTCCTGTCAATGACCTCCTCACTATCCCTAACCCGGCGAAGGTCCTCGAGCTGCAATTCCAGTTCCCTAACATGGTCCCTTAGGAACCGCAGCTCAACACACCCAGCACAGATATGGTCGTCCGGGAGGCTAGGAGCCTCCAGGACCTCCCACATCCTACATTGGGAACAACATACTGGCCTCACACTCATAATTGCCCTTTTAAACACACAGGGAAAAAAAAAGTGAATGAAAATTTTAAACTTACCTTTCCTCCTCCTGTTTTCTCCAAAGCCCTGCTCTCACAGGGTCTTTTTTTTTAGGTTAGAGGAGGAGGGAGGGTGGGATACTCTACAAGTTTAGAGTATCGGGATTCCTCTCTGTTCCAATTTATTGGGGAAAAAAAAAATCTCTCTCTCCCAGACCTCCCTGCGCGACCACTTCCGGGTTTAGATATTTTAAAAAAAACCCGCGAAAAAGTAAGTTAAAAAATAAAAGCGCTTACCCGCAGCACTCCTCTCGCGAATCTCTCCCTCTCTGCTGTACTTCCAAGAAGCAATTGTGCTACCAAGTAAACCTGTTGGACTTTAACCTGGTGTTGTGAGACTTCTTACTATGTTTACCCCAGTCCAACACCGGCATCTCCACATCATGGCTTCACAATAGGTGCCATAACTTGTAGCAACTGCATGTGAACAAAAAAAAAGAGAATTCAGAGCAAAAAAACTGGCATAAATTCGATCGTTCAAGATTAGGTAAACAGCTAGCTTGTCAAAGCTATTCATTCAAAAGATTTTCTGCAGAATTGCTGAAGTTTGATACACTCCATAATCGTGGCAGGAGCCCTCCAAATCCCAACAAGCACAGAAGAAAGAAAACATATTTTAAAGCTGTCTGCCCTTGTGCTGAAAACAGCCATGGATGTTACCATAAACTGACAAAATAATTGTCAGACAAGGAATAAGTGAATCTTCAGATTACGTTGAAGAGATCATGAAGTCTTTTGACATCTACTCCAACCTAAGCAATAAAATTTTGGAGTGAACTACATTTAACAAGAGTTCATAAGCCCAGGAAAACTAGATTCTAACAAACGAGTTATACAGATTGACTATTGGGGTGACCTTACATCAGAGCTCATAAGAGACCGAACAGTAGTGGGAGCGGCTGATGATACTCTTGGATGTACTCCAATTTAAAGAATATCTGACTTTGGAGAAAGCCAGCCAAATTGTCAGAGAATCGGAAGTGCTCCAAGATAAACACTTGATTTTGCGTCATGAAGATAAACCATAATACAGAACAACCCCAACAATCCAACTCAAAGAGACAAAGACTTTAGGGGGAAAAAAGCAGTCATCAAGTAAAACACAAGTTGATGGCAAACCACGTCAGTGCTGTGGTGCCAGAAGACCCTTACAGCTGCAAGCAATGTCCAGCAATCACTGCAGTACTTTCACTGCAACTGCATGGGACACTTTGGAAAGATCTGTAAGTCCAAAATCTCAAGATGTGTGAAGCATCCCAAACAAGTCCATAAGATGAGCCACACCTAGAAGAAGTTGAACAATGCTTCTTGGAAGAAATTAAGGATCCCAGATTCATGTTTTGGAATGCTGACATATATCTTTAAATGGTCACCTCACAAATTTCGAGTTAGACAGAGGAGCCAATGCAATGGTGCTACTGTACCATGAGCAATAATTAATCTATATCATCCCAGAGGAATCCAACTACCAGTCAGAGGCATGATTCAAGAGCAGTGCCAGTATGGTAGCAAGCAAATACTCAAAATTCTGTACCTCGTCCGCAGTCAACCCTTTTCTTGCTTGAACAGAGTTGTCTGTGTTACCCACAACCTTCCCAAGACAGCAGACCTCAAAAAAACCACTGTAGTCAACTACACTGAATTGAAGACTCCAGGAGTTCCACCACTGCTGATGATTTTGACTGGGGCTTTAGTTTGGAATTGTCCTCACGTTTTGCAGAGGCAGTTATTCTAGTTCCTTTGCAGATGGCAGAAAATACTCTAAGAATCATAAAATCTCTGCAGTGCAGAAGAAAGCCATTCAGCCCTTCAAACCTGCACCGACAACAATCCCACCCAAGCCCTATCCCCGTAACCTCACATATTTATCCCCCTGACACTAAGGGTCAATTTAGCATGGCCAATCAATCTAACCCACACATCTTTGGAGTGTGGAAGAAAACCGGAGCACCTGGAGGAAACCCATGCAGACACAGGGAGAACATGCAAATTCTACACAGACAGTTAACTGAGGCTGGAATTGAACTCCAGTCCCTGGCACTTTGAGGCAGCAGTGCTAACTTTGTCACTGGGCCACTGTTCTTCAGTCAGACCAGCCAAACCTCCAGATGAGCACCAACATGCTTAAAACAAAAGTCCAAAGATGTGTGGGTTAGGTTGATAGACTATGCTAAATTAACCCTAGTGTCAGGGGGATTAGCAGAGTAAATATGTGGAGTTACGGAAATAGGGCCTGGGTGGAATTGTGGTCAGTGCAGACTCGAAAGGGCCGAATGGCCTCCTTCTGTACTGTAGTGATTCTACGATTCTATGGAAAGATACAGAGGAGAAGGAGCAGCAGCAGAATATTGAGCCCGACTTCATTCAGAGTCAAACAGTTGCTGTCACAGAACCAGGAAGAACTAGAGCAACAAAGTTGGAGCTTCATGCACAATATGAAGTCAATCCTGGAGCATCAGAGAGGTAACCTCCAACCCAGCAAGACAAAACTCAGGGAGTTACAACTCCATATGGAGAAATAGAGCACAACATTAGAAGCCAAACTGCAGATTGAGCTCAAAGACAAGGAACATTTTGAATCCCACTGGAAAGAAATTGAGCTCATTCAATGAACAAGAGGAGGGAACATTCCCTCCAGAATGATATCTGACCAAGAATAAGTAGATTGTCGAAAAATCAAAATACGACACTTAGTGAACCAGAGGTTGAACCCGAGTATTTAACCAGAAGTGGCAGGATCATGAGGAGCAGGCTGAAGTGAGTCAGGAAGTGGCAGGATCATGAGAATTAGGTTGCAGTGAATCCAGTTGCAACAGGGCCACGAGGAGCAGGCTGCAGCGTGTCCAGAAGCGGCAGGGTCACGAGGAGCAGGCTGCAGCAAGTCCAGAAGCGGCAGGGTCACGAGGAGCAGGCTGCAGCAAGTCCAGAAGTGGCAGGGTCACGAGGAGCAGCTGCAGCGAGTCCAGAAGCGGCAGGGTCACGAGGAGCAGGCTGCAGCGAGTCCAGAAGCGGCAGGGTCACGAGGAGCAGGCTGCAGCGAATCCAGAAGCAGCAGGGTCACGAGAAACAGGCTGCAACGAGACCAGAAGTGACAGGGTCACGAGGAGCAAATTGCAGTGGATCCAGAAGCGGCAAGACCATGAAGAGCATTCTGCAGTGTGGACAGCAGCAGCAAGGCCATGAGGAGCAAGATGCAGTGTGGCCAGCAGCAGTGAGGCTACGAAGAGCATGCAGCCTTGTGGCCAGGAGTGTCAATGTCGCTGAGGAATGGACTGCAGCAGGGCCCCAAGTGACCTCTCAGCGGTTTTTGGCATTTTGGAGTGCTGCATTGGTCATCCATTTTTTGAAAAGCTTATTATTTTTAAGATAGATATTTACTCAAAATGTATTTATAGGATTGATGGTGTTGGAATATAAGGT
This sequence comes from Mustelus asterias, assembly GCF_964213995.1. Taxonomy (NCBI): domain Eukaryota; kingdom Metazoa; phylum Chordata; class Chondrichthyes; order Carcharhiniformes; family Triakidae; genus Mustelus; species Mustelus asterias. Next base: position 75,672,099 of record NC_135814.1, on the reverse strand, counting down.
CACTATTTGATTTGATTTATTATTGTCACATGTATTAGTATACAGTGAAAAGTATTGTTTCTTGCACGCTATACAGACAAAGCATAGAGAAGGAGAGGAGAGAGTGCAGAATGTAGTGTTACAGTCATAGCTAGGGTGTAGAGAAAGATCAACTTAATGCAAGGTTGATCCATTCAAAAGTCTGATGGCAGCAGGGAAGGAGCTGTTTTTGAGTCGGTTGGTATGTATCCTCAGACCTTTGTATCTTTTTCACAAAGGAAGAAGGTGGAAGAGAGTATGTCCAGGGTGCGTGGGTCCTTGATTATGCTGGCTGCTTTTCCGAGGCAACAGGAAGTGTAGACAGTGTCAGTGGATGGGAGGCTGGTTAGAGTGATGGACTGGGCTTCGTTCATGACCCTTTGTAGTTTATTGCAGTCTTGGGGAGAACAGGAGCCATCCAAGCTGTGATGCAACCAGAAATAATGCTTTCTATGGTGCATCTGTAGAAGTTGGTGAGAGTTGTAGTGGACATGCCAAATTTCCTTAGTCTCCTCAGAAAGTAGAGGTGTTGGTGGGCTTTCTTAACTATACTGTCGGCATGGAGGGACAGGACAGATTGTTGGTGATCTGGACACCTAAAAACTTGAAGTGCTCGACGATTTCTACTTTGTCCCCATTGATGCAAACGGGGGCATGCCCTCCACTACGCTTCCTGAAATCGATGACTATATCCTTCGTTTTGTTGACATTGAGGGAGGGATTATTGTCATTGCACCAGTTCACCAGATTCTCTATCTCTTTCCTATACTGTGTCTCGTCATTGTTTGAGATCCGACCCATAACGGTCATCAGCAAACTTGAAAATCGAGTTGGAGGGGAATTTGGCCATATAGTCAGAGGTGTATAAGGAGTATAGTAAGGGGCTGAGGACAGAGTCTTGTGGAGCACTGGTGTTGAGAATGATCATGGAGGAGGTGTTGTTGCCTATCCTTACTGACTACGGTCTGTGAGTTAGGAAATCTAGGATCCAGAGCTGTAGTCTATGAATAGGAGTCTGACATAGGTGTCTTTGTTATCTAGGTGGACTATGCTGGACCATTTGTGTATTCGGTCTATTTAAATTCTGCATTACCATCTTGACAGCTGTGACAAATTCCACCACAGCAGCTGAGAAACTCCACAACATTCTAAATGAAATAACCCACAACATGCTTTTTAAAATAAATTCCTTTAAAATTCCAGGATTTGCATCTGGATCCGCATATTACAGATTTTACAGACAGATATAGATAGACTAGGAGAATGGGCCAAAATTTGGCAGATGAAGTTTAATGTGGATAAGTGTGAGGTTATCCATTTTGGCCAAAAAAATAGAAAGGCAAATTATTACTAAAGCAGATTCGGGATGCCTCTGGGCAGAGGGATCTGGGTGTCTTTGTTCGTAAATCACAGAAAGTTGGTATGCAGGTATAGCATGTAATAAAAAAGGCAAATGGAATGTTAGCATTTATTGTAAAAGGACTGACGTATAAAGGTAGAGAAGTGTTGCAATTGTATAGGGTGTTGGTGAAACCATATCTGGAATATTATGTCCAGTTTTGGTCACCTTATGAAGGATGTGGTGGCATTGGAGGCAGTTCAGAGGAGGTTCACCAGATTGATTCCGGGGTTGAAGAGGTTGACATATGAAGAGATATTATACAGTTTGGGGCTTGTACTTGCTGGAAGAATGAGAGAGGATTAGAATACTAAAAGATATTTTTTAGTAATACTAAAGTAAATGCAGACCAAGTATGTGGCAATCTGGAACAAGAGGTCACAGGTATAGGTTGAGAGGCGGTAGATTTAAAACTGTGATGAAGAGGAACTACTTCTCACTGAGGATGGTGAATTTGTGGAACTCGGTGCACCATAGCGTGGTGGAGTCTGAATCATTAAATGGTTTTAAGAAGGAGGTAGATATATTTCTGATACAAAATGGGTTAAAGGGATGTGAGGAACAGGTAGGGAGGTGGATTTGAAACCAGGAAGAGATCAGTCATGACCTGATTGAATGGCAGAGCAGACTACGAGGGGTTGAATTGCCTACTTCTGTTCCTAATTCCTATATTCCTATTTGAAACAACACATACTACAAATTCAACTCCAGCCCAACAAAGTCAGCCCAAAGCAGTTGAGACTACCACTCTTTCAAACTTTTTTTTATTCATTCGTGGGACATGGGTATTGCTGGCTGGCCAGCATTTATTGCCCATCCCCAGTTGCCCGAGGGCAGTTGAGAGTCAACCACATTGCTGTGGCTCTGGTGTCACATGTAGGTCAGACCAAGTAAGGATGGCAGATTTCCTTCCCTAAAGGACGTTAGCAAACCAGATGGATTTTTCCAACAATCGACAAGGGTTTTGTGGTCATCAGTAGATTGTTAATTCCAGATATTTTTTATTGAATTCAAATTCCACCATCTGCCTTGGCAGGATTTAAACTCAGGCCCCAGAGCATCTCGGGACTTGGGCCCCCACGATTGCGGGGAGGAGGGTTGCTGGTTGAGGTTGCCTGCAATAGAAGGGGCCTGACAGCTCTCTCTGTCTGTCAGACCCTGCTACTGCTAATGCACATGTGCAGCATCAGAGGTCTGCACATCTGCAATGCCTCCCTCTACAGGCTGGCTGGCAAGTTAAGCCCCACCCACAGCCTCTCTGGCTAGAAACTGACTAGCCCATCTTTTCAGAGACAGAGTGCATAAGAGTGGGCGTTAAAACCTACCCAAAAAAACGGATCTGAAACTCCCATTTTCAGACTAGCTGAACACTTCGAAAAAAATCTCATAAAATTCCACCCCAAGTTTTAAATTTTTCTATCTTCTCTCTTTCATCTCCTTATAAGTATTCAGATGTGATGAGTGTTGTAATATTGTAATGTAACAACCCTGATGGGTCATGTTTACAAAAACAGTAGACTCAATAGTATTTTAAAGTTTTATGAATTACTAAGCTGAAGAATTTGTGAAAATTTATTTGCTGCCATTCCTGACTCAATTAATGCCTTTTCACTTCATAGGACTAAAATAAAACAGATGCTGAACCAAGGAAAGGAAGATGAAAATGACCAAATATTTGAAACCCAAAGATGTGCGGGTTAGGTGCATTGGCCATGTTAAATTGCCCCTTAGTGTCCCAGGATGCGTAGGTTAGAGGGACTAGCGGGGTAAATATTTGGGGTTACGGTGATAGGGCCTAGGGTGGATTGTTGTCGGTGCAGACTCGATGGATTGAATGGCCACCTTCTGCACTGGAGGGTTATGATTCTATGATTTGGTTAGTGACCTATATTTTTGTAGGGTACTTTAAGAGGTGGAGTGATTTAGAAAAGGAATTGCCAACAATTAGACTCAGATGAGAGAACAGGCTGAAATCAGGAATAGAGATATTGGGGAGGAGGTGTTTAAGAGATGATAAAGTATACAAAGGTAGAGAAGGGCAGGAAATTAAGTGGTGATCAATATTGGAATGGTGGGTGAAGGGTGAGTAGGACTTGGTGCACCATAGGATACAGGCAGCAAAGCTCTGGGTAAGCTGGTGTTTGTTGAGCGCAGAGAAGCCAGCAAGAAGGACATTGGAATAATCAAGTCTGGAGGTTACAGTGTCGGAAGTGAGAGTGGCAGCAGCAGATAGGCTGAGGTATGGATGTGGACTGACAGTATTATTAGGATGCAACTAGGCAAATGTTTGTGTGATGAGGAAAATATGGGTTAAATGGACGGCCAGGGTAGCAATCATATTTGATTTGATTTATTATTGTCACATGTATTAGCATACAGTGAAAAGTATTGTTTCTTGCGTGCTATTCAGACAAAGCACACCGTTCATGGAGAAGGAAAGGAGAATGTACTGTTACAGTCAGAGTTAGGGCGTAAAGAAAGATCAACTTAGCGCAAGGTAGGTCCATTCAAAAGTCTGACAGCAGCAGGGAAGAAGCTGTTCTTGAGTCAGTTGGTACGTGACGTCGGACTTTTGCATCTTTTTCCTGACGAAAGAAGGTGGAAGCGACAATGTCTGGGGTGCGTGGGGTCCTTACGTATGCTGGCTGCTTTGCTGAGGCAGCGGGAAGTGTAGACAGAGTCAATGGATGGGAGGCTGGTTTGCGTGATGGATTGGGCTACACTCACGACCGTTTGTAGTTCCTTGCTGTCTTGGGCAGAGCAGGAGCCGTACAAAGCTGTGATACAACCAGAAAGAATGCTTTCTATGGTGCATCTGTGAAAGTTGGTGAGAGTTGTAGCTGACATGCCAAATTTCCTTAGTCTTCTGAGAAAGTAGGTGGGCTTTCTTAACTATAGTGTCAGCATGGAGGGATCAGGACAGGTTGTTGATGATCTGGACACCTAAAAACTTGAAGCTTTCGACCCTTCCTACTTCGTCCCCGTTGATGTTCTCCTCTACATTTCCTGAAGTCGATGACAATCACTTTCGTTTTGTTGACATTGAGGGAGAGATTATTGTCACCCCATCAGTTCACCAGATTCTCTATCTCATTTCTGTACTCTGTCTCATCATTGTTTGAGATCCGATCCACTACCGTGGTGTCATCAGCGAACTTGAAAATCGAGTTGGAGGGGAATTTGGCCACACAGTCATAGGTGTATAAGGAATATAGTAGGGGGCTGAGAACACAGCCTTGTGGGGCACCGGTATTGAGGATGATAGTGGAGGAGGTGTCGTTGCCTATCCTTAGTGATTGCAGTCTGTGGGTTAAGAAGTTCAGGATCAAGGGAGGAGCCGAGGCCCACACCACGGAGTTTGGAGATGAGTTTTGTGGGAATAATGGTTTTGAAGGCTGAGCTGTAGCCAATAAATAGGAGTCTGACATAAGTGTCTTTGTTATCTAGGTGTTCCAGGGTTGAGTGCAGGGCCAGGGAGATAGCGTCTGCCATGGACCTGTTGCGGTGGTAGGCGAACTGTAATGTATCCAGGCAGTCCAGGAGGCTGGAATTGATTCGTGCGATGACTAGCTTTTTGAAGCACTTCATAATGATGGATGTCAGAACCACCAGACGATAGTTTGGCTTTTTGGCTTTTCTTTGTTTCTGGATGATAGTTGTCTTCTTGAAGCAGATAGGGACCTCAGATTGACGTAAAGAGAGGTTTTTAGGATACAGTGGCTGCAGTTGCATCACATTGAAGGTAAGGGCACAGTTTGCCCTTCAGGCTAAAGATAACAGCTTCATTTTCCCCAATGTTTAGGCTGGAGAAAATTGATGCATGATCAAATATGGATACTGGGCGATCTCATAGCACAGCGGTTGAGGAGTCAAGTAAGATGGAAGAGAGATAAAGCTGGGTGGAATCCATGTGGAAGCTAATCCGGTTTTCTATGAATAATTTTTCATTGGATAATATGGGTGAGAAATGATAAAAGTACTTTGGGAGATCCTGATGGTAATGTATCAGAGTGTAAATCATTGTTAGGAATGGTGTGACTACTCTTGGGTATGTAAGAATATAACCATTCAAAAGCTGTCCCACCAGCGTCAGGGACCCAGGTTCAATTCCAGCCTTGGGTGACTGTAGAGTTTGCACGTTCTCTCCGTGTCTATGTGGGTTTCCTCTGGGTGCACCGGTTTCCTCCCACAGTCCAAAGATGTGCAGGTTAGGTGAATTGGCCATGCTGAATTGCCCCTTAGTGTCCAAAGATGTGTAGATTAGGTGGACTAGCCATGGTAAATGCACGGACTTACAGGACGGGAGGGCCAGGATGGGATGCTCTTTCGGAGAGTCGGTGAAAACTCAGTGGGCTGGATGGCCTCTTTCTGCACTGTAGGGATTCTATGATTCTATGAAATGTTCGAGAAAAATCGACTGAAGGATAATGTACCACAGTCACACAATGGGCAAAGTTTTTCAAAAAACTGGCAAAGTGTCAGGTTCTGATTGAAAGCTGGAAAGTTTCTCCCCAGAGAAGGGCAACAACTCAAATTAAAGTTAAAGACACCCTTCACCCATCACCACCGGCATTGGGACATCATAGCCTCCCACCCCTGGCAATGCGAGCATCACCCCACCTTCCCTCCTCAATGCAGGTATTCCCCTCCCCCCCACCATTGCCCCGCTAGGGGGCAGTGCAATTGCAGTGCCCAGCAGTTTCCCTCATTGCCCAGAGGCTGTATATGAACTCTGGCATGGTCATCACAACTAGTTTCAGTTTCCGGAAACCAGTGATGATTCCTGTCGGTGTGATGTCATGCGGTCGGAGAACAACATATGGTGAACCCAGAAAGTAGATCGTTATGCCTTTCAGGCACATTTAAATTTGAGGACTTGAAACTGATGACATCGCCAGCGGAGAAGATATCCTTTCTGAAATCTCCCCAGCGCAAATTCCATTATGGCCCTTTTGCAAGATTTTTCAGCCATGATGGGATTTGCTTCCACGGCGAACAGGGCCGGAAAATCACCCCCAATATCTTCCACTCGAACTTGTGCACTTTGAGGACCAAAGTCTGCTGCAACCTTTAGAGTTTTAAAGCCCAAGCTTCTTAACAAATAATAATTCTTCATTGACCTTATTCTTCTCAGCTTCAATGGTGACCATCATTGGAGGTAGCAACAAATTCCTGGAACCATAACTTTATTTACTCTGACCCTAACTGCAAGTACTAACAAACATAAACAGCATGGAGTAGCAGGATTTGTGGTGGTTTTACCATTCTAGGATATAATCACAGATAATCTTAAGTTGTCCATTTAAATGTAGAAGCCAGCAATATGTGTCTGGCATTTCTGGAATGTATGGGCATTTTCCAACATTGTTGCATTAATTATTTTGTAAGCAGTGTACTGTAGTGTAAACTCACAAGGGCATTTTCTTTCAAGTTATACATGTGAATATCTGCACCAGTTCCACAGTATAATTGTGTTTGAGACTGTGCCCCCAAAACAAATGAGAAGGTAAAATGTTTGATTTCTGTCCAGGAGTCAGGATGTTCATGCAGAATTTAATTTCATCAACGTTTCATCCAATTCTGGAAGTCCATTAAAATCTGTTACAGACAGGAACATGGATTAAACTTCCAACTGAGCCTCCATGAAATTCTATTATTTTACCCTCAGCAGGACTCTTGCAAGCTTAGAGCTGGTATTAGTTCTGAGAAAGCCCTTGTAAAGTCTCAGAACTGCATAAGCAGGGGATTGATTCTTGGCCTTTATAATATAAACTGACCTGGTTCTATTAGGTTGAATGGCCAGTTTTTTGTGCTGTAAGTTCTTTGTAATAATGACTGCAGACAGAAGAGAACAGGATCGTTTTGAAATTTATCAGCCTTTAAGGACGTGGAGGCTTTGGAGAGAGTACAGAGGAGGTTTACCAGGATGTTACCTGGTATGGAGGGGCTTGGTTATGAGGAGAGATTGGGGAAACTGGGGTTGTTCTCCTTGGAAAGACGGAGGATGAGGGGAGACTTAATAGAGGTGTATAAAATTATGAAAGGCATAGATAGGGTGAACGGTGGGAAGCTTTTCCCCGGGTCGGTGGTGACGTTCACGAGGGGTCATAGGTTCAAGGTGAAGGGGGGGAGGTTTAACACAGATATCAGAAGGACATATTTTACACAGAGGGTCGTGGGGGCCTGGAATGTGTTGCCGGGCAAGGTGGTGGAGGCGGACACACTGGGAACGTTTAAGACTTATCTAGACAGCTATATGAACGGAGTGGGAATGGAGGGATACAAAAGAGTGGTCTAGTTTAGACCAGGGAGCGGCGCGGGCTAATTGTTCTTTGTTTCTCGTTTCAAGGTTTCATTCTATGACCATCTTGCTGGTGCCAGTACAGAGCGAGACTGCGGATAGTTGGGAACCTGTCTCGGGGGCAGGGAATTCAGATGGTGTTCGTAAAGCAGAAGTGGAAATGAATAGGGTTGGGAAGCATTTTCCGATCAGGGCCAGTGTGATCTCCTGGACTCGTTTTGATCGCCTCAGGGGGTCGGAGAGGAATTTCCCAGATTTGTTTTCCCCATATTGGCCCTGGAGTTTTCACTCTGGGTTTTCGCCTCTCCCTGGAGATCACATGGTCTGGAATGGGGGGGTGGGGGTGAGTTAATAGGTTGTGATGAACAAAGCATCGTAGCTGTGAGGGACAGCTCGGTGGATAGGATATTAGGATGTAGATAGGCTGGAAAATTGGGCGGGGATCCTGGATTCAGGATTCAATCCTGGACCGGGGAGCGGCGCGGGCTTGGAGGGCCGAAGGGCCTGTTCCTGTGCTGTATTGTTCTTTGTTCTTCTTTGTTCTTAAATGGTTCCTTCATAATCTAAGAGCCAATTTAGTTTTCTGCATCACTGTTGCAACAAATGCCTTTGATATGCCCTTCAGACCCAACCCAACTATGATAATGGCACCAATTTCATTTGGGATGAGGTTAGTGTATTTCCACTCCGCCCAGTTTAGTGGCTTAATGAGAACCTTAGAATTTCGGGGAACTTTTATTTATTTTGGACTTCGTAGAAGAAACTGATTGTTAGCTACTTTTGGTATCTTATATAGAAATTGAATGCTCAAGAAGTAAAAGGGTAAATTTTGTCAGTCTCCACGTCTTACATTTTTATTTGTTAAATGCAAATCAGTTCTTCCAATTCACTCCTAATGTTACAGTTCTTAAAATGAATACAAAACTCCTCAGTTTCTTTTGTTTTGTGTTTAATGTTTTTGTGAAGCTTTCTTCCTTTCAATCATAATTAAAGGAGGAGGGAGTTAGTTCTTTTACCTAGGTCAATGATGTGTGATTTAGAATAATGCTAACAGTGTAGGGTTTAGTCCCTGCTTTGATTGAAGTTAACTTGCCTTGCATTATATTAAAAGCACAGGAAAGGCTGTGGTTTGGCAACCCTTGTATAATCAAAGGTGCTACCGAGAAAGAAAGTCAAAAATAAAGCAAGCCACAAATGTAAAGTGAGAACATGAAAGATTATCTGATTAGGGTCACAACTATATCATGACAACTTTTAAATCAAGTGGCACAAGTGTTCTTTTCCTTTTCATGGCAGAATATTGCTCAAGGCTGTTGAAATTACATAGCAAATGAAGACCCTTATTGGGGACAAGTTGACATTTTAAGAAGTTCTGGGATTAAAAGCTTACAGCTGGAGTAGCTTGGGAAAAGTAATTTTAAAACAAGTTATTAAAAAATTGAGAACCATGTTTGATAACTTTTTGATTTTTTTGAAAGCTTTTATACCAATGGCAATTTATTTTAGGTGCTACATTTTGTTATCTATTTCAACAGATTTCAGTTTTCACTGACTTAAAACTGAAAAATTTAAAGTAAATTTGCATCTCTATCACATCATATGACACCAATCACTTTTTGTGTGAGTTCCTTATATTTGTTGTAAATACATGTAAATGTTTTAAAACACTTGCCCATACTTTTCTTTAGGTATGGGTTTATTACCTTTGAAACCCAAGAAGATGCTCAAAAGATTTTACAGGAGGTAAGAGCCAATAATTTTCATTTTACAAAAATCTTTTATGTTAGAAGTGCTGTCTTCGTTTATGTGTTCTCCAAGTTCCAGTTCTACCTGAATAATAACTGTTCTAAGAGGAAACAGGAATCTCTCGTTAAAATATCTTTTAAGTTATGTATCAAACAATGAAGCATTTATTTTGTGTAAATTGTATTGTTCCCGTATTATCTGTAGAATGTGCCTTAGTTTTTCCCTTTCCCAATCAAGCGGCACGAAAGCTAACTGTAGTGCCTTTATTGGCACTGAAGGAAAAAACAAAAAGGAGATTTATACATGAATGCTGAGATATTAAATGGTTCTTGCATCTGTATTCACCAAGGAAGGAAGAAGATGGTACCAAATTCATAGTGAAAGAGGAGAGTGTTTGATGGGCTAAAAATTGATAGAGAGAAGATACTAGAAAGGCTGTACTTAAAAGTTGTTAAGCCAGAATGGCATCAGTTGCATCCAAGGATACTGGGGAAAGTAAGGATGGAAATTGCGGGGTCATAATATTCCAATTCTCCTTGGATACAAGGATGAGGTAAAGGACTAGAGAATTCCAAATGTTACACCCTTGTTCAAAAAAGCACCACGAACAATAACTGGCAATGATACGTGGTAACTTCATGGACAACCTTTGTAGCAGAACCTGCCTCTTTGGGATTGGTCTCTTCAGCCAATAGCAAAGATGTGACCACATGAAGATACTCATCTCAAATAGCTTTATTTGCTGCGTGTCCATCACCTGATGCTGGTACTGACTATTCAAAAAAAGGATGTGTGGATAAGCATAGCAAACACAGGCCAGTCAGTTCAACCTCTGTGGTAAGAAGGCTTTAAGAAACAATAATCTGGAACAAAATTAACAGTAACTTGGACACATGTGAATAGCCAGCATGAATTTGTCAAAGACAAATTATATTTAACTAATTTGGATTTAATTTTTTTCATGAGGTAGATAAGAGTAATATGATTGACGTGGAGTGCATTGATTTCCAGAAAAAAGACAGGGATGCTCCCAAAACAAAACTAAGTGCCTCAGACTGATACATGTGGTGGGCGGAGCCTATTCCCACCCGAAGGCCGGCAGCATAGTGCTGAGCGGGCCACTGCGCATCTGTCAGTATGGAGATCGGCGCAGTGCCACTGGCTCCCCCATCACCAGCCTCCTGAATCGTTGCCCCCCTCATCCCCCGCCGCCAGTCAGCCCCGGTTCGCCCCCCCATCCAGCCAGCCCCAATCACCTCCTTCCTCCCTCTTCCACCGATTCCACTTGCAGAATGGCAGTGAGTTCCCCATCACCACCACCGATCTCCCCCGCAATAAGCCTTGCCCCCTTGGTACTGCCCAGTGGGCAATGCGAGTTTGGCCCTTGGGTGGTGCCAGGCTGGCATTGCCCAAGAGGCACCCCCCCCTTGACCCCAAGTTTCCAGGGGAGACCTCAATGGACTCTGTCTCCAACTGCAGGGTGAGGACACCTGTTCTCAGTTAGTGGGGAGCATTTGTAAACCCCACTGGTGAAACCCACTCCCGGCGTGGGGCGAGACGCTAGTCCAGAGAATACTGTCCTGAGCCCACTAGTCATATGGAAATGTCAATTTCCATGACATTTCCTATTGACCACAATTGCAAATTTTGCAGATGACACAAAACTTGGAAACATAGAAAATAGGAGCAATAGTGAGTCATTCAGCCCCTTGAGCTTGCTCCACCATTCAGTATGATCACGGCTGATCCTCTATCTCAGCACCATATCCCCATTCTCGTCATATCCCTTGATGTATTTAATGTCTAGAGACCTATCTATTTCCACATTAAATATACTCAGTGATTTGGCCTCCACAGCCTTCTTTGGTAGAGAAATCTACAGGATCATCATCCTCTGAGTGAAGAAATCTCTCCTTACCTCAGTCCAACGTGGCCTACCCCATATCCTGAGACTGTGATCCCTTGTTCTAAAACCCCGAGCCAGAGGGAGCATCATCCCTGTATCCAGTCTGTCTAGCCCTGTCATAATTGTATAGGTTTCAATTGGATCCTTATTCATTCTTCTAAAACTTCAAGATGCCATGGTAGTACAGTGGTTGGACTGCTGCCCCATAGCGCCAGGGACCCGGGTTCAATTCCGGCCTTGGGTGACTGTCTGTGTGGAGTTCGCACATTCCCTCCATATCTGCTTGGGTTTCCTCCTGGCGCTCCAGTTTCCTCTCACAGTCCAAAGATGTGCAGGTTAAGTCGGTTGGCCATGCTCCTTAGTGTCCCAAGATGTGTAGGTAAAGAGGAATTAGCAGGGTAAATCTATGGGATTGCGGGAATAGACCCTGGCTCCCCCATCACCAGCCTCCTGAATCGTTGCCCCCCTCATCCCCCGCCGCCAGTCAGCCCCGGTTCGCCCCCCCATCCAGCCAGCCCCAATCACCTCCTCCCTCCCTCTTCCACCGATTCCACTTGCAGAATGGCAGTGAGTTCCCCACCACCACCACCGATCTCCCCCGCAATAAGCCTTGCCCCCTTGGTACTGCCCAGTGGGCAATGCGAGTTTGGCCTTTGGGTGGTGCCAGGCTGGCATTGCCCAAGAGGCACCCCCCACTTGACCCCAAGTTTCCAGGGGAGACCTCAATGGACTCTGTCTCCAACTGCAGGGTGAGGACACCTGTTCCCAGTTAGTGGGGAGCATTTGTAAACCCCACTGGTGAAACCCACTCCCGGCGTGGGGCGAGACGCTAGTCCAGAGAATACTGTCCTGAGCCCACTAGTCATATGGAAATGTCAATTTCCATGACATTTCCTATTGACCACAATTGCAAATTTTGCAGATGACACAAAACTTGGAAACATAGAAAATAGGAGCAATAGTGAGTCATTCAGCCCCTTGAGCTTGCTCCACCATTCAGTATGATCACGGCTGATCCTCTATCTCAGCACCATATCCCCATTCTCGTCATATCCCTTGATGTATTTAATGTCTAGAGACCTATCTATTTCCACATTAAATATACTCAGTGATTTGGCCTCCACAGCCTTCTTTGGTAGAGAAATCTACAGGATCATCATCCTCTGAGTGAAGAAATCTCTCCTTACCTCAGTCCAACGTGGCCTACCCCATATCCTGAGACTGTGATCCCTTGTTCTAAAACCCCGAGCCAGAGGGAGCATCATCCCTGTATCCAGTCTGTCTAGCCCTGTCATAATTGTATAGGTTTCAATTGGATCCTTATTCATTCTTCTAAAACTTCAAGATGCCATGGTAGTACAGTGGTTGGACTGCTGCCCCATAGCGCCAGGGACCCGGGTTCAATTCCGGCCTTGGGTGACTGTCTGTGTGGAGTTCGCACATTCCCTCCATATCTGCTTGGGTTTCCTCCTGGCGCTCCAGTTTCCTCTCACAGTCCAAAGATGTGCAGGTTAAGTCGGTTGGCCATGCTCCTTAGTGTCCCAAGATGTGTAGGTAAAGAGGAATTAGCAGGGTAAATCTATGGGATTGCGGGAATAGACCCTGGCTCCCCCATCACCAGCCTCCTGAATCGTTGCCCCCCTCATCCCCCGCCGCCAGTCAGCCCCGGTTCGCCCCCCCATCCAGCCAGCCCCAATCACCTCCTCCCTCCCTCTTCCACCGATTCCACTTGCAGAATGGCAGTGAGTTCCCCACCACCACCACCGATCTCCCCCACAATAAGCCTTGCCCCCTTGGTACTGCCCAGTGGGCAATGCGAGTTTGGCCTTTGGGTGGTGCCAGGCTGGCATTGCCCAAGAGGCACCCCCCACTTGACCCCAAGTTTCCAGGGGAGACCTCAATGGACTCTGTCTCCAACTGCAGGGTGAGGACACCTGTTCCCAGTTAGTGGGGAGCATTTGTAAACCCCACTGGTGAAACCCACTCCCGGCGTGGAGCGAGACTCTCTGTCAGAGAGTCGGTGCAGACACGATGGGTTGAATGGCCTCCTTCTGCATTCTACGATTCTACGAATACAGGCGTAATAAACCAAATCACTCCTCATGCCACAATCCTGCCATCCCAAGAATCAGTCTGGTGAACCTTTGCTGTGCTCCCTCTGGTAGTTTAGGTAAGGAGACTAAAACTGCGCACAATACTCCAGGTGTGGTCAGACCTAGGCCCTGTGCAGCAGCAGTAGACATCCTTGCTCCTGTACTGAATTCCTCTTGCATTATAAATAAGGGGCAAAGATTTCCTCCCCGTTCTCTGGGAGTATTTCTCATGTACCTGCCATTATCCACGGGAATTCTTGTTGAACACATCCCTCGGGAAACCCGTGACCGAGGTGCGTTTCTGCTGGCATAAATGGCAGCAAGATTTTGGTGACCATTTGTGTTTTTAACTACTTGCTGCACCTGCATGCTTGCTTTGAGTGACTAGTGGACAAGGACACCCAGGGACATTTGCACATACATTTCCCAATCTATCACTATTAAATAATACTGCCACTCTGTTTTTCCTACCGAAGTGGATAAGTTCACACTTAGCCACATTATACTGCTATGTGTATTTGCCCACTCACTCAACTTCTCTAAATTGCCTTGATGCCTCTTTACACCCTCCCGACCACTCACATTGCCACCTAGTTTTGTGTCATCAGCAAACTTGGAAATATTACATTTGGTTCCCTCATCCACATCATTGATATATATTGTGAATCGCTGGTGTCCAAGCACTGATCCCATGGGACCCCACTAGTCCCCACCTACCACTCAGAAAAACACCCATTTATTTCTACTCTTATGTTTCCTGTCTGTTAACAAATTCTTAATCCATGCCAATATATTATCCCCAATCCCATATGCTTTAATTTTGTACACTAACCTCTTATGTGGGACATTTGTCAAAAGCTTTCTGAAAATCCAAATGCACCACATCCACTGGTTCTACCTTACCTATTCTACTCATTACATCCTCAAAACAATCCAGTAAGTTTGTCAAACATGATTTCCCTTTCATAAATCCAAGTTGATTTTGTCTAATCCCATTGATCTTTTCTGTGTTCTGTAATCGCATCCTTTATAACAGACTCTAGCATTTTCCCTTAGGCTAACTGATCTATAATTCCCTGCTTTCTCCATTCTCCCTCCCATTTGTCACCCTCCAATTTAGGACTATTCAAGAATCTGCAGAATTTTAGATGATGACAACCAATGCATCCACTATTTCCATGGCCACCTCCTTTAGTTGCCTAGGATGTACATTATCAGGCCCTGGAGATTTTTCGGATTCATGTAAACTATTAGGAGGATAGTGATAGACTTCAAGAGGACAAAGGCTGGGGCAATGGTCGGTCACGTGGCACTGAAATTTATTGCAGAGAAGTGTGTCATGTTATGCACTTTGGGAGGGAGAACAAGGAGAAGCAATATAAAATACACAATTCTAAAGGGAGTGCAGGAGTATAGAGACCTCAGGATTTTTGACCATAGATCATTGAAGGTGGCAGAGCAGTTTGAGGAGGCTTGTAATAAAGCAGACAGGATCCTGGGCATCAAAATAAGGCATAGAGCACAAAAACAAGGAATTTATAATGAAGCTTTTATGAAACACTATTTTGGCCTCAACTCAAATATTGTGCCCAATTCTGGGCACCACACTTTAAGAAACGGATGCTGAAGCATTCAGGAGGTGCAGAAAACATTGTTTCAAGCGATGAGAGACGCATGTTACAAGGATGCATTGGAGAAGCTAGAGCTTTTATTACAGTTGGGAAGGCTCAAAGGAGATTTGATAGAATTGTTCAAAATTATGAAGGATCTTGACAAAGTAGATTGGGAGAAAGTGTTCCCATCAACAAAAATATCAAAAACTTGACTGATTTAAGATGAATGGTAAAAGAACCAATAACAACATATTGTAGCAATTACTGAAACATGGCTAAGGGAGGGACAGGACTGGCAGCTCAATGTTCCAGGGTCCAGATGCTATAGGAAAGATATAACAGGAGGTAAGGGAAGAGGGGGAGTTGCACTTTTGATTAGGGAAAACATCACAGCAGTACTGAGAGGGGATATATCCTTGGGTTCGGCCACTGAGTCTATATGGGTAGAATTGAGAAATAGTCACTTTGATAGGGTTGTACTATAGGCCCCCAAATAGTCGGCAGGAAATTGAGGAGTAAATATATAAGGAGATTAGAGATAGCTCCAAGAAAAATAGGGTGGTAATAGTAGGGGATTTTAACTTTCCCAACATTGACTGGGACAGCCATAGTATTAGAGGGTTGGATGGAGAGAAATTTGTTGAGTGTATTCTGGAGGAATTTCTCATTCAGTATGTGGTTGGCCTGACTAGAGAGGGGGCAAAACTTGACCTCCTTGGGAAATAAGGAAGGGCAGGTGACAGAAGTGTTAGTGAGGGATGACTTTGGGACTAGTGACCATAATTCTATTAGTTTTAAGATAGCTATGGAGAATGATAGGTCTGGCCCAAAAGTTAAAATTCTAAATTGAGGCAAGGCCAATTTTGATGGTATCAGGCAGGAACTTTCAAAAGTTAATTGGGGGGGTCTGTGGGAAGGCAAAGGGACGTCTGGTAAGTGGGAGGCTTTCATAAGTGTGTTGACCAGGGTTCAGGGTAAGCACATTCCTCTTAGAGTGAAGGGCAAGGCTGGCAGAAGTAGGGAACCCTGGATGACTCGGGATATTGAGGCTCTGGTCAAGAAGAATAAGGAGGCACATGACATGCATAGGCAGCTGGGATCAAATGAATCCCTTGAAGTATAGAGGGTGTAGGAGGGCAAAAAGGGTACACGAGATTGTTTTGGCAGATAAGTCAAAGGAGAATCCAAAGAGCTACAAGGGAGAGAGTAGGGCTTCTTAAGGATCAACAAGGTCATCTATGTGCGGATCCACAAGAGATGGGTGAGATCCTAAATGAATATTTCTCATCAGTATTTACTGTTGAGAAAAGCATGGATGTTAGGGAACTTGGGGAAATGAATAGTGACGTCTTGAGGAGTGTACATATAGAGAAAGAGGTGCTGGAAGTCTTAAAGCACATCAAGGTAAATAAATCCCCGGGACCTGATGAAGTGTATCCCAGGACATTGTGGGAGGCTAGGGAGGAAATTGCAGGTCCCCTAGCAGAGATATTTGAATCATCGATAGTCACGGGTGAGGTGCCTGTAGATTGGAGGGTGGCAAATGTTGTGCCTTTGTTTAAAAAGGGCCGCAGGGAAAAGCCTGGGAACTACAGGCCAGTGAGCCTCACATCTGTGGTGGGTAAGTTGTTGGAAGGTATTTTGAGAGACAGGATCTACAGGCATTTAGAGATGCAAGGATAGATTAGGGACAGTCAGCATGGCTTTGTGAGTGGAAAATCATGTCTCACAAATTACCAAGAAGGTAGATGAGGGCAGTGCAGTTGATGTTTGTCTACATGGACTTTAACAAGACCTTTGACAAGGTACCACATGGTAGGTTGTTGCATAAGGTTAAATCTCACAGGATCCAGGGTGAGGTATCTAAATGGATACAAAATTGGCTTCTTGACAAAAGCCAGAGGGTTGTTTTTCAAACTGGAGGCTTGTGACCAGCGATGTGCTTCAGGGATCAGTGCTGGGTCCACTGCTATTTGTCATTTATATTAATGATTTGGATGAGAATATAGGAGGCATGGTTAGCAAATTTGCAGATGACATCAAGATTGGTGGCATAGTGGACAGTGAAGAAAGTTATCTCCAATTGCAATGGGATCTTGATCAATTGGGCCAGTGGGCTGACGAATGGCAGATGGAGTTTAATTTAGATAAATGCGAGATGATGCATTTTGGTAGATTGAACCAGGGCAGGACTTACTCAGTTAATGGTAGGGCGTTGGAGAGAGTTAAAGAACAAAGAGATCTAGGAGTACATGTTCATAGCTCCTTGAAAGTGGACAGAGTGGTGAAGAAGGCATTCAGCATGCTTAGTTTCATTGGTCAGAACATTGAAAAGAGGAGTTGGGACATCTTGTTGAAGTTGTACAAGACATTGGTACGGCCACACTTGGAGTACTGTGTACAGTTCTGGTCACCCTATTATTAAACTGGAAAGAATGTAGAAAAGATTTGCTAGGATGCTACCAGGACTTGATGGTTTGAGTTATAAGGAGAGGCTGGATAGACTGGGACTTTTTTCTCTGGAGCGTAGAAGGCTGAGGGGTGATCTTATAGAGGTCTATAAAATAATGAGGGGCACAGATCAGCTAGATAGTCAATATATTTTCCCAAAGGTAGGGGAGTCTAAAACTAGAGGGCGTAGGTTTGAGGTGAGAGGGGAGAGATACAAAAGTGTCCAGAGGGGCAATTTTTTCACACAGAGGGTGATGAGTGTCTGGAACAAGCTGTCAGAGGTAGTACTAGAGGCAGGTATAATTTTGTCTTTTAAAAAGCATTTAGACAGTTACATGGGTAAAATGGGTTTAGAGGGATATGGGCCAAATGCGGGCAATTGGGATTCGCTTAGAGGTGTAAAAGAAAAAGGGCGGCATGGACAGGTTGGGCAGAAGGGCCTGTTTCCATGCTGTAAACCTCTAAGACTCTATAACATGAAAAAACACATTTTTATGCAATGAGTGGTTAGGATCTAGAGTGCACCTTGGAGTGTAGCAGAAGCAGATTCAGCCATGACTTCAAAAGGGATTCAATATATCTTGAAAAGTAAAAAATGCAAGTTACAGGAAAATGCTACGGGAGTGAGAATAGCTGAGTTGCTGGTGTCGTGAATCAGTGTGAACACCAAAGGGCTGAATTACCTCCTACTGTACTGTAACTATTCTGTGATTGTATTGCTGCTGGAGCTGAGATCACCTAATCTAAGAAAGACCAAATTAAACCTGGGAAATACCTGGCTGCTTGACTTAATACCATACCTCTGAAGTATATCTTTCCAGAATGTCACATGACAGCTCAGGAAGGGTTATACTATAAACCTCTATCGTTTCTTTTCCAAAGAAATGTTTATCCCAAGTATTCTCTTAAGATCTTTTAATGCAAAGCCTGCTGTCATGAAGGGTCACGATTATTGCGTTCAACAGTTTTCCACTGTAGCTGGTCTCTGTGCCTCGCCACAGCAATAAATGAAGCACCATCCCTTTATCTGTTGTCAGGGAAATTGCCTAGTTTATTGATCATTGTTGCACTGAATGACAGCAAGTCCCTATTTCTTTCACATCAACGTCATTCATAAAAATGGACTGTATAACATTGCAAAATTCATTATAATGTTGTTTGTCACAGGTCCTGTTCTGTGTTCTGCACATCCTATGTGCATAGATGACATTTTATGACATTTGCCTCAGCACTGTTGGAGTCAGATCACCACTGGGGGATCTCTCCTATTGCTCCTCTTCCCTCCACTCCAGCTGTCACTCTCGTTCCCGCTTTCAATTCTTAAGTCCCCCTTCCCTACTTCACCAAAACCCAGTTCCCATTTCCACCCTCCATTTTCATCTTTTAAAGCCCACGGTGTCCGTTGCCACTACCAGGGACTTCTTCAGCCTGCTCCTCATTCCCATTCCCACCCTCAACAAGTGTTGATGTCCTGGGTCTAAAGCTGCTCCCTGCACTGACCAACTTATGATGTGGAGATGCCGGCGTTGGACTGGGGTAAACACAGTAAGAAGTCTCACAACACCAGGTTAAAGTCCAACAGGTTTATTTTGTAGCAAACACCACTAGCTTTCGGAAAGCTCCAAAAGCTAGTGGCGTTTGCTACCAAATAAACCTGTTGGACTTTAACCTGGTGTTGTGAGACTTCTTACTGACCAACTTATGCCACTAGAAGGAGCCCAGTCAATCCGAAACGAGGCAGCTGGTGAATGTCATTCTTTGTAACTTGAAATTCATTTTATTTGAAGATTATTTCATTTATGAATGTAAGAATTCATTTAGGAACATACAGCTTTCCTGCGCATGTTTTAATGTTTTGTCACTAATGAGAAAGGTCCTAAAGTACCTGACTACAATATTTAGAGATTTATTTTATTTCACAAGTTATTTCAATGAGGAATATACAGTACTGCATATGCATGGTTCAGTATTGAAATTTGTATATCACCTTTTCCAGATGAGAAATATCCAGAAGAAACTAACTCTGGCTTTTATTCTTATGGAAACCAATGATTCATTTAAAGTTCTTTACTAAAAATCACAATTTTAGGAAATGCGATGACAACTTCTAAGTGACTTGCTATTGCATTGGAGGGCTTGCAAGGAATATCCACTAGATCAAATCTTCGGATGTTGTCCTCCAAAGAGAGATTGAATAGTGGCACAGTGGTTAGCACTGCTGCCTCACAGCGCCAGGGACCCGGGTCCGATTCCCAGCTTGGGTCACTGTCTGTGCGGAGTTTGCATGTTCTCCCTGTGTCTGCGTGGGTTTCCTCCCACAGTCTCAAAGATGTGCAGGTTAGGTGAATTGGCCATCCTAAATTCACCCTCAGTGTAGCCGAATAGGCACTGGAGTGCGGTGACTAGGAGATTTTCACAGTAACTTCATTGTAGTGTGAATGTAAGCCTACTTGTGACTAATAAATAAACTTTAAACTTTACTCCATGGAGTTTGGAAGAATAGGAGCTAATCTTGTTGAAACAGAAAAGATTCTGAGTGGACTTGACAGGGTAGGTGCTGTATAGATGTTTCCCATGACTGAAGAGCCTAAAACTGGAGGTCACAGTATCCAAGTAAGCATTTGAACATTTAGAACTGAGATAAAAGACATTTCCTAACAGGTCATGAACCAACAGAATTTTCTACTCTAGAGAGTTTTGGATGCTCAATTGTTGAGCATATTCGTGTCAGTGATTGACAGATATTTGAATCTAAAGGGAATCGAAACATGGGAATAGGATGGTGTGACTGATGTTGAAGACTCACCGTGAACTTATTGAAGGATGGAGCTGGTTCAAAGGACTGAACGGTCTACTTCTACCCCTATTTCTTATGTTCTTATTATGGCAAGAAGTGCCTTCATGTGCTCTACTTTCTTAAAGGGAAAAAACAGCCATCAACCAGAGACAGTGAACTGCTACTGACTGAAGAATTTCAAATCTCTGGCTTCAAAACACGAGGGGGAATCCATGAAAATATCGGGTCGGCATAATGGAACCAATGAGAGATGAAGAAGGATGGAGATACCAGCAAGAGGTTGGTCCACCTCTTTTCATCTCTCCATTTGCTGCTGCTCATATGCAATGTCATATTGCATTGCCAGTGCTCAAGCTCACAAACTTGTTTTACAAATGTGTTTTCCAATGTGCAGCTCATCTACTCCCGCTGCCTCTCGTTTTGCACTGTCCCAGCTCTGTCATGATAGTCAGCAACAGAAATCTGGTCCCTGCGTTTCGACAACATCCATCTCCTGTTCATAAACTTACAGTGCATTCTTCCTTGCAAACACCACCCAGTTATACCATTTCCCTGCCCCTCCCCCATAAGGCTTATTTAGTACAAAAAAGAGTAAATACAGAGAATGAGTCCCGAGGAGGCACTTGAGTGAATGATGAGGATGTAATTGGAGTATCAAGAAATCACTGCCCTCCACCATAGGACCATAGGGCACATATCTCAGGTATCCAAGTTACAAGAAACATGCTTGCAGAAAAATGAAACATGTCCAAGCAGTGAAGACAATACCCCAGAATGTTGTGCAGCTGGTGGATCATTTGAAAATCTATTACTCATCTGCAACATGTTGATGAATCTACACAGTCATGCAATCAACTTGGACCATGTAGTTGCACCAACATGGAGATCTCTCCAGCAAAGACTCTATGGACATTTGCAGATTCTGGCAGTTTAACTGTGACTACTTTCCTGGATCCCATTAATATTAGAGTAGGGAGGGCTGCAAGGCTGATTTGATAGGTTCCATGCAATCTACTCACTTTGACCTCGCGGTTGTGCCCATATTTGTTGATGCTTATTTTCAGAATTGTGTCAGATATATGCATTTCTTCAGTTCCTCATGTGTGTACATGAGAAAAAGTAGCCCATATTCAGACTGACCTTGTAGGGATGCATCCTACAGTTGGAACTTCAGCTATGAGGCTCTTACAGGAAGACACCAGCCAGCCTCCTTAGTACTTCCTGCCACTAAAGAAGCAACAAAGAATGAGAACTTGAAGAGAAAGACCACATCCTGGCGCAAAGAAGAGGCGCAGCGTTTAAAAAATCATAGTAAAGTACAGGAAATCTATCTAATAACCAAATATGGATCATTGATGGTTTAACACAAAGTAGGAAATACTTAGGAAGAGTAGCAAAAGATAAATATATATTGTAAAATAAAGGAGTGCTGTATGTCAACATTTCAATGTGACTATAATAACTTGTCTAATTTAGCAGCTAGCAAAAGGTCGCACTGTAATTTTTTTTCTTTCTTGATCAAGACCACAGCAAACTCATCCTCCTCTTGGACATATACCAGCAGTCCTACACAGATGACAGACTTGTGCAACATACTTGTTTGAGTTTGCCTGGAGTACTCTTTCACTGAATTGAGGCCCCTGATATGCAGCCTCAGAATCTTCTTGATGTGTTTAGTGATAATCCTGGAGGCACCATGTGCTTCATGATATTGAGGAATGGGTTCTGAAATGGCATCAGTTGCTTTTATAGAACACAGAACAAAGAAAATTACAGCACAGGAACAGGCCCATCGACCCTCCAAGCCTGCACCGACCATGCTGCCCGACTGAACTAAAAAACCCTACCCTTCTGGGGACCATATCTCTCCATTCCCACCCTATTCATGCATTTGTCAAGACGCCCCTTAAAAGCCACTATTGTAACCAACCCCCCCCCCCCGGCAGAGAGTTCCAGGCACCCACCACCCTCTGTATAACAAACTTGCATCGTAGATCTCCTTTAAATCTTGCCCCTCGCACCTTAAACCTATGCCCCCTTGTAATTGACTCTTCCACCATGGGAAAAAGGTTCTGACTATCCACTATGTTCGTGCCCCTCATAATCTTGTAGACTGCTTTCAGGTCGCCCCTCAACCTCCGTCGTTTCAGTGAGAACAAACCAAGTTTCTCCAACCTCTCCTCATAGCCAATGCCTTCCATACCAGGCAACATCCTGGTAAATCTTTTCTGTACCCTCTTCAGAGCCTCCACATCCTTCTGGTAGTGTGGCGACCAGAATTGAGCATTAAATTCTAAGTGCGGCCTAACTACGGTTCTATAAAGCTGCAACATGACTTGCCAATTTTTAAACTCAATGCGGCAGATGAAGGCAAGCATGCCGTATGCCTTCTTGACTACCTTCTCCACCTGCGTGGTCACTTTCAGTGACCTGTGTACCTGTACACGTAGATCCCTATGCCTATCAATACTCTTAAGGGTTCTGCCATTTACTGTATATTTCCCATCTATATTAGACCTTCCAAAATGCATTACCTCATATTTGGTTTCTGATTATCCCAGCAGCCATCCAAACACACTTTGACCTGTTCTTGCAAGGGCACAAATGACAGCATATGTCTCACCTACAGTACCTCACAGAGCCAGGGACCCAGGTTCGATTCCCGGCTTGGGTCACTGTCTTTGTGGAGTTTGCACATTCTCGTATCTGTGTGGGCTTCCTCCGGGTGCTCCGGTTTCCTCCCACAGTCTGAAAGACATGCTGGTTAGGTGCACTGACCTGAACAGGCGCCGAAGTGTGGCGACTAAGGGAATAACACAGATTGCAGTGTTAATATAAGCCTTACTTGTGACTAATAAATAAACTTTAAGATTTGAGGGTGGCCCCGATAGTTATGCAAAACCCATCATATCAATTCCATTAACGGAATTGAACGCAGTTGCAACAGTCACATGATATTTACCCATCCTCTCTGCCAGAACTTATGTAGGCATAATTTGGTGTTACTCTTAAAAAGTGGGGACCTGACAACAAGGCATCCGAGGGGAGCAAGGAGATGAATTGTCATTTTTAAACTTTTTTGTCTTGCTATCGGTCTCAACGGGGGCAGCTTGGCTTCTATCTCAGCTCTGACCTTATAACTCCATGGAAACCATGTACCAGGGACATCTGGACCCCTGCATACCTGTGCCTGTTAACCACTGACAGTCTAGCATAGTCCTGTTCTCATGCAAAAACCCCCAACTCAGGCCAACCTTCTCTTAATTCGCCCCACAACAGCAAGTGTCACTGACCCAAGGTCTCTCTCCCTTCAAACCCGACATAAGTGCTGGACACTGGCACACCTCTTGGAACTCCCTTCATTCACACTCCCACACCAGATGAGGGAGGGGAATTGGAAAGGTGAGTGCACACATAAATCAGGAGCTCCAGCAGCAGCTGAACAAAGTGCTGCTAGGTAACCCAAATCACAGGAACAGCTTCATCGCTGAGACACACAGGGGATGCTCCATAAAGGATGTTACTCTCTGCCCCTGTTTGCCAACTGCTCCCTCAGAATCATCCAGTGCAGAAAAGGCCCTTCAGCCAATCGAGTCTGCACCAACAATAACTACCAGTAAAGATGCACTAATCCCATTTTCCTGGACTTATCCCATATCCTTGAATGTTTCAAGAGCTCATCCAAATATTTAGAATCATAGAAATGCTACAGTGCAAAAGGAAGCCATTCGACCCATCGTGTCTGCATTGACAGCAATCCCACCCAGGCCTTATCCCCGTCACCCGACATATTTACCCCGCTAATCCCTCTAACCTACACATCCCAGGACACTAAGGGGCAATTTAGCATGGCCAGTCAACCTAACCCGCATAGAAACATAGAAAGTCACAGCACAAACAGGCCCTTCGGCCCACAAGTTGCGCCGATCACATCCCCACCTCTAGGCCTATCTATAGCCCTCAATCCCATTAAATCCCATGTACTCATCCAGAAGTCTCTTAAAAGACCCCAACGAGTTTGCCTCCACCACCACCGACGTCAGCCGATTCCACTCACCCACCACCCTCTGAGTGAAAAACTTACCCCTGACATCCCCCCTGTACCTACCCCCCAGCACCTTAAACCTGTGTCCTCTCGTAGCAACCATTTCAGCCCTTGGAAATAGCCTCTGAGAGTCCACCCTATCCAGACCCCTCAACATCTTGTAAACCTCTATCAGGTCACCTCTCATCCTTCGTCTCTCCAGGGAGAAGAGACCAAGCTCCCTCAACCTATCCTCATAAGGCATGCCCCCCAATCCAGGCAACATCCTTGTAAATCTCCTCTGCACCCTTTCAATGGCTTCAACATCTTTCCTGTAATGAGGTGACCAGAACTGCGCGCAGTACTCCAAGTGGGGTCTAACCAGGGTCCTATAAAGCTGCAGCATTATCTCCCGACTCCTAAACTCAATCCCTCGATTAATGAAGGCTAGTACGCCATACGCCTTCTTGACCGCATCCTCCACCTGCGAGGCCGATTTAAGAGTCCTATGGACCCGGACCCCAAGGTCCTTCTGATCCTCTACACTGCTAAGAATGGTACCCTTCATTTTATACTGCTGCTCCATCCCATTGGATCTGCCAAAATGGATCACTACACACTTATCCGGGTTGAAGTCCATCTGCCACTTCTCCGCCCAGTCTTGCATTCTATCTATGTCTCGCTGCAACTTCTGACATCCCTCCAAACTATCCACAACACCACCTACCTTGGTGTCGTCAGCAAACTTACCAACCCATCCCTCCACTTCCTCATCCAGGTCATTTATGAAAATGACAAACAGCAAGGGTCCCAGAACAGATCCCTGGGGCACTCCACTGGTCACTGACCTCCATGCAGAGAAAGACCCCTCCACAGCCACTCTCTGCCTTCTGCAGGCAAGCCAGTTCTGGATCCACAAGGCAACAGCCCCTTGGATCCCATGCCCTCTCACTTTCTCAAGAAGTCTTGCATGGGGGACCTTATCGAACGCTTTGCTGAAGTCCATATAGACCACATCCACCGCTCTTCCTTCGTCAATGTGCTTGGTCACATTTTCAAAGAACTCAACCAGGCTCGTAAGGCACGACCTGCCCCTGACAAAGCCGTGCTGACTACTTTTGATCATACTAAACTTCTCTAGATGATCATAAATCCTGTCTCTCAGGATCCTCTCCATCAACTTACCAACCACTGAGGTTAGACTCACCGGTCGGTAATTTCCCGGGCTGTCCCTGTTCCCTTTCTTGAATATAGGGACCACATCCGCAATCCTCCAATCCTCCGGAACCTCTCCCGTCTCCATCGACGATGCAAAGATCATCGCCAAAGGCTCCGCAATCTCCTCCCTCGCCTCCCACAGTAACCTGGATGTCTTTGGATGTGGGAGGAGTGTGGGATGAAACTGGAGCACCCGGAGGAAACCCACGCATGCACGGGGAGAATGTGCAAACTCTGCACAGACAATGACCCAAGCCAGGAATCGAACCCAGGTCCCTGGTGCTGTGAGGCAGCAGTGCTAACCACTGTGCCACCTTGCTGCCCCAAAGCTAGTAAGATTTCCGGCCTCCACTATCTTCCCAGGCAGTGAATTCCAGATTTCTGCAGAGTGAAAATATGTTTTCTCAAATTCCCTCTGAATCTCTTGTCCTTTAACCTAAAACCCTTATGATTGATCCTTCAACCAAGGGGAAGAGCTGCTCCCTATTCGCCTTGTCCGTCCCCCTCAACTCAAATACAACTCAAATCATGTCCCCCCTCAGCCATTTCTGCTCTAAAGAAAACAATCCAAGCCTATCTACCCTCTCCTTACCGCTCAAATGCTCCATCCCAGGCAATATCCTAGTGCACCTCCTCTGTACCCCCTCGAGTGCTATAACATCCTTCCTATAGTGAGGTGACCAGAACTGCACACCAGTGACCAGCTGTGGCCTAACCAATGCTCTGTACAACTCCAGCATTACCTCCTTGCTCTTGTACTCTATGCAACAATTGATAAGAGTAAGTGCCCTATTTGCCTTCTTAACTATCCTATTCACATGCTCTGCTGACTTCAGGGACTTGTGAATAAGTATCCCAAGATCCATCTGTTCCGCTGTGCCCAGTGTCCTGCCATTCATTAAATACTCCCTCGTGTTTCTTATTCCAAAGTGCATCACCTCGCACTTATCACGGTTAAATACCATCTGTCGCTGCTTTGCCCACCTGACCAACCCATCTATATCTTCCTGTAACCTACAACCATGTCTCATCTTTATCCCAATGGATGAAAGCTTCTTCCCTGCTGCCATCAGACATTTGGATAGACCTACCATAAATTACGTTGATCTTTCTCTACACTCTAGCTATGACTGTAACACTATGTTCTGCACCCTCTCCTTTCCTTCTCCTCTATGTACTCTAAGAACGGTGTGTTTTGTCTATAACGTGCAAGAGACAATACTTTTCACTGTGTCCCAGTACATGTGACAATAATAAATCAAATCAAATTCACATTCTTGGAATCTTTCTGGAATTCGCAAAAGAGCTCCATCGAAACTCGTATTCGAACCAGTGCCTGCATCACTCAGTGCAGCACAGTTTCTCCCAAGCTTCATATCTCCAACTGAAGGAAACCTTCAGTCTTCACCACTTTAAGCACATCAAAAAGGTGATGTGAGGATGATGGGGACAGGAGGCCATGAGGTAAGAAGAGGGGGCAAAGCCTCACCAAAGGTGGGTGGTGTGGACAGCACTGCTGTTAAGCATCGCTGTGCAGAGGCAATGTTGAGGGTTGGTCATCCTCCAACCGCTGCACCACATAGCGATGAGAGAGGATGTTAGAAAAATGTCTCTTTTCCATGTCCTCACAGACTGAAAATAGATTTCAGATTGGAGCCATTCCATATCACAATGGTTCTGATCTTTGGTGCCAAGGCATGCAGGAGGTTGCGAGAGGCCAAGGGCCAGCCGAGGCATGACCCTGCAGCACAGAAGGCGAATCCGGAAGATCAGAGGTCTGTTGCAGTTACTAAGGTGCTGGCTGTCCATCAGACTGAGGAGAGGGCAAGAAGACAGTGATACTGTAGACCCTGTCTACAGGAGGTGCTGGTCTTTTGAGGAGCTGCTGGACCACAGTCTTCTGTCGCAGAAGATGAAGACTGTGCCAGGTTCTCCATCTCTTGGCACCAAGAGAGGAGGGGGACACCCGCTCCTGTTGGCTTTAAAGGTCACTGTTACCCTCAACTTCTTTGCCATTGGATCTTTTCAGGGTGCGAGTGGGGATCTGTTTGGGATTTCGCAATCGTCCATACCGAGGTGCATCCGCCAAGTCATAGATGCCCTTAATGTCCGGGCATCAGATTACATCTGCTTTAAGCTGGACCAGGCCCACCGGGATACCAGGGCTGCAGAATTCAGTGTCATCACCGGGATGCCCCAGATCTAGGGGGGCGACTGATAGCACACATGTCACTGTACGAGCACCGTCTCATCAACAAGAGGGTGTTCCACTCGCTGAACATCTAAGCTGGTGAGCAACCACCAGCTGGCGGTGCTGGATAGATGGCGGCCAGGGTGTTATGGGGCTGGAGGACCAGTGAGGCTCCCACTGTCTCCAGATTTGCCGCCTGAATGGAGACATGTCCCTCAACTCAATCCCTACCATCCTCTTTATTCTCACACCTTTCATGGGTTTCATACTCACCCCCCCCCCCACACTTCCTCTCTCAACACAATCCCCTCCACCCTTGCCCCCACATCCCTTTTACCCCACTTCTTGCTACCCTCCCTTGTCCCCTAACCATTGCCCTCCTCCTTGTCCCCCCTGCTTCTTGCCTTCCTCCCTTGTCCCCTCTACCCCTTTATGTGCTCCCCCTCCCCTCCTCCAAAGGTCATTGGGGGGTGGGGGTGTTAGGAAAGGGACAGAATTTCTGCAGTTAACTACTGTTGTGAAGTGGCATGTCTAAGTCTAACTCATAAGGTCTTCTATTTAAGGGTAAGTCAGTCCGGCCTGTGAGCTGATGGGTTCTGAGCTGGAGACAGAAGAGCTGTCCAACTCCATTCCCCACTGACGAGGGTGACTGCACAAAGTGAAAGGCTACTTGGACTCGAAGAGAAACTCGTTCTAATTGTGAAAGTGTACAGCCTCTGGAGGGTCTGGACCTGGAGGGGCCTGGCGGACTCTTGGGTGTCACTGCTGATGTCATGTCATTCTGTACTTCCCAATTCCCACTGGATGCGCTGGTATCAGAATGGGTGGGGGGATTCAGAAGGGTTGGAGAATGCCACGTCTCATGATGGAAAGCGGAGCTCCTGTGCCTCCTCCTCCCTCAGGGGTGATAGATGTCCCATGGGACAGAGGGGCTGCTGGAGTGAGCTCCAGATGCCTCAATGTCATCTGGCGATGCCCTCCATGGTCTGAACAATATGGAAAATGCCCTCAGCCATGGTCCGGTGTGACTGGGCCAAGCTCTGGAGCGCTGCTGCAATGTCCATCTGGTCCTTTGACATAAGAACATAAGAAATAGGAGCAGGAGTAGGCCATCTAGCCCCTCGAGCCTGCCCCGCCATTCAATAAGATCATGGCTGATCTGACGTGGATCAGTACCACTTACCCGCCTGATCCCCATAACCCTTAATTCCCTTACCGATCAGGAATCCATCCATCCGCGCTTTAAACATATTCAGCGAGGTAGCCTCCACCACCTCAGTGGGCAGAGAATTCCAGAGATTCACCACCCTCTGGGAGAAGAAGTTCCTCCTCAACTCTGTCTTAAACCGACCCCCCTTTATTTTGAGGCTGTGTCCTCTAGTTTTAACTTCCTTACTAAGTGGAAAGAATCTCTCCGCCTCCACCCTATCCAGCCCCCGCATTATCTTATAAGTCTCCATAAGATCCCCCCTCATCCTTCTAAACTCCAACGAGTACAAACCCAATCTCCTCAGCCTCTCCTCATAATCCAAACCCCTCATCTCCGGTATCAACCTGGTGAACCTTCTCTGCACTCCCTCCAATGCCAATATATCCTTCCTCATATAAGGGGACCAATACTGCACATACCAGGGAAAAACCTGGACATGCATGCAGTCTTGTCCCTCAGCAATGGAGGGCACAGATTAAGCCAGGCCTTGGATATCGCCAGACATTGCTTGGACTACTTGCCCCAGTCTCTCCATTTAGCCACCACCCTTGCAGTGTTGGCCTGGGTTGCATGCATTCCCGGCACCATCTCCTGTGACAAGTGGCTGGTGGTCTCCTCCAGATGGCCCTGTAGTTGCAGGACAGTTCTGGACACCCTTCTGTAGCAGTGGCGGGATGAGCTTTTCTAGAGGATCAACATCTGCCTTCGGGGCAGCTGGTTCCGAGGAGCCAGTGGTACTCCAAATACTGGCTAACCTGATATGCACCTTTGTGATGCTCACCAGAAAGTATCCCAGAAACCTGACCACTAACATATCCCATTGAGGTGAGTGTACCTGCACTGGTGAATGGTTCAGGTGAAAGCACCTGAAAGATCCTCCAGTCCAACCAGTGGCGCACTCCCTGCTGCGGGTTTCCTGCCAGCATGGGGTGGCTTCAATGGGAATTCCCACTGACAGCGGCGGGACCAGAAGATCCCACCACCAGCGAATGGTGTGCCACCTCCTGCCGACAAGAAAAACACTGAGGGCAGGCCAGAGAATCTCGCCCAAGATTTGAAGCTGAAAACGGGCTGGGTCCTGGAGGTACAAAGGCTGGAAAAATGAAAGGGGAGTAGCACTAGCCTCTCAGCAAAGAGGTGCATCCTCCTCCAACCCACCACTGAAAATACAGGTCAAAGCTGGACTGCCCCAGAATATCACCCCTGGCATGGTGATTTCAGGCAGCTCTGTGATCAATATCGTCACTCCTGCCTATTAACTGCGAAGATTTGAAGTGGCCTTTTGACTATAATCTCCATGTCCCCGGACAGCTGGCAGGCTTTTAAATGATGAAGGAGCAGTGCTCCGAAAGCTTGTGCTGCCAAATAAACCTGTTGGACTTTAACCTGGTGTTGTGAGACTTCTTACTGTGCTTACCCCAGTCCAACGCCGGCATCTCCACGTCAAGGCTTTTAAATCACAGCAGCGCTCCATTCTGCTGCAGGGATTTCCCCTTCTTACTGTCAGAATTTGCAGGTGTGAGCAAAAGTCCTCTGATAGAAGATGTCAATTTAACTGTATAGAGGGGTGGGTGCTTAAACAGCTTTATTTGAAGTCTGAAGCTCTTTCTAACACATTGAAAACCTTTGACCTCTTTCAATTTCATAGTGCAGTTCTTTGAAATAGGCTTTGGTTGACAGCTCACTTTATTTCTATTCAGCCTCCAGTCAGCAGTGTTTATTTATCTTTCCCATCACACTTATTGTTCCTAATTGCAATGTTTAAAAGACCATAAGCCAAATTGACAGCTGTGGTTTCTTCAAAGGGAATAAGTGACATCCTCCAGTGGTCCCCAGCATCTCAGATGCCAGTCTCCAGCCAATTTGATTCACTCGACGTGATACCAAGAAACGGTTGGAGGCACTGGGTACTGCAAAGGAAATGGGCCCTGATAACATTCCGGCAATAGTACTGAAGACTTGTACTCCAGAACTTGCCGCTCCCTTAGCCAAGCTCTTCCAGTACAGTTACAACACTGGCATCTACCCAACAATGTGGAAAATTGCCCAGGTATGTCCTGTACACAACAAGCATGACAAATGCAACCCTGCCAATTACCACCCAATCAGTCTACTCTCAATCATCAGTAAAGTGATGAAGGGATCATCAACAGCTAGCTATCAAGCAGCACCTGCTCAACAATAACCTGCTCGGTGACACCCAGTTTGGGTTTTGCCAGGGTCACTCAGTTCCTTACCTCATTACAGCCTTGGTTCAAACATGGACAAAAGAGCTGAATTCCAGAGGTGAGGTGAGAGTGATAGCCCTTGACATCAATGCCATATTAGACCGAATGTGGCATCAAGGAGCTCAGCAAAACTGGAATCAATGGGTAACAGTTGGCAAACTCTCCACTGGTTGGAGTCATATCTGGCACATAAGAAGATGGTTGCGGTTGTGGAGGGTCAGTCATCTAAGCTCCAGGACATCTCTGCAGGAGTCCCTCAGGTAGTGTGCTAGGCCCAACCATCTTCAGCTGCTTCATAAGGCCAGAAGTAGGAATGTTGGCCAATGATTGCATAATATTCAGCACCATTCACAACTCCTCAGATGCTGATGCAGTTCATGTTCAAATGCTGCAAGATCTGGACAATATCCAGGCTTGGGCTGACAAGTGGCAAGTAACATTCGCACCACACAAATGCCAGGCAATAACCATCACCAATAAGAGATACCCTAACCACTGCCCCTGGAATGCAATGGTGTTACCATCACTGAATCCCCCACTGTCAACATCTTTGGGGTTACCAATGACCAGAAACTCAACTGGACTCGCCACATAAACACTGGCTACAAGAGCAGGTCAGCGGCTAGGAATACTGTGGAGAATAATTCACCTCCTGACTCCCCAAAGCCTATCCACCATCTACAAGTCAGGAGTGTGATGGAATACTCCCCACTTGCTTGGATGGGTGCAGCTCCAACAACACTCAAGAAGCTTGACACCATCCAGGATAAAGCAGCCCGCTTGATTGGCACCACATCTACAAACATCCACTCCCTCCACCACTGACGCTCAATAGCAGCAGTGTGTACTATCTACAAGATGCACTGCAGCAATTCAAAAAAGATCCTTAGACAGCACCTTCGAAACCCACACCCGCTTCCATCTAGAAGGACAAGGGAAACAGATAAATGGGAAGACCATCACCTGCAAGTTCCCCTCCAAGCCTGTCCTGATTTGGAAATGCATCGCCATTCCTTCGCTGTCGCTGGGTCAAAATCCTGGAATTACCTCCCGAATGGTATTGTGGGTCAACCCTCAGCACATGGACTGCAGCGATTCAAGAAGACAGCTCACCACCACCTTCTCAAGGGCAACTGGGGATGGACAATAAACACGGCAGCCAGCGACGACCTTGTCCCACAAATGAATTTTAAAAAGTCCTCATTCACAGATCTTTTATTCCATACAAATTGGCAAGAAAATGCAATAGACCTGGCAACTGGGAGCAGTTTAAAATTCAGCAAAGGAGGATCAAGGGATTGATAAGGGGAAAATACAGTATGAAAGTAAGCTCGCGGGGAACATAAAAACTGACTAAAAGTTTTTATGGGTCTATAAAAAGAAAACAATTGACAAAAAGAATATAGGCCTCTTAGGGTCAAAATAGGAGAATTCATAATGAGGAACACCCATAATTGGCAGGGGAACTAAATTTGTACTCTGCCTCTGTCTTCACAAAGGAAGACATGAATGATGTACCAGAAGTTCTGAGAGCAACAGGTTTTAGTGAGGAGCTGAAGGAAATCAGTATTAGTAGAGAAAAGGTTTTGGGGAAATTGATGCGATTGAAGGTGGATAAATCCCCAGGATTTGATCATCTTCATCTCAGAGTACTTAGGAAAGTGGTCCTGGAAATAGTAGGTCCTTTGGTGGTCATTTTCCAAAATTCTTTGGACTCTGGACTGGTTTCTGCAGATTGGAGGGTGGCTAATGTAAGCCCGCTATTTAAAAAGGGAGGTAGAGAGAAACCAGGGGTATGTAGACCAGTGAGCCTAACCTGGTAATAGGGAAGTTGCTGGAGTCCTATCAAGATTTCATAGCTCAGTATTTGACAAGCAGTGATATAATCTGCCAAAATCAGCATGGATTTACAAAGGGGAATCAATTGGAACTCTTTGAAGATGTAACTAGGAGAGTTGACTAAGGAGAAAAGGTGGGTGTGGTTTATTTATACTTTCATAGAAATCATAGAAACCCTACAGTGCAGAAGGAGGCCATTCGGCCCATCGAGTCTGCACCGACCACAATCCCACCCAGGCCCTACCCCCACATATTTACCCGCTAATCCCTCTAACCTACACATCCCAGGACTCTAAGGGGCAATTTTTAACCTGGCCAATCAACCTAACCCGCACATCTTTGGACTGTGGGAGGAAACCGGAGCACCCGGAGAAAACCCACGCAGACACGAGGAGAATGTGCAAACTCCACACAGACAGTGACCCGAGCCGGGAATCGAACCCGGGACCCTGGAGCTGTGAAGCAGCAGTGCTAACCATTGTGCTACCGTGCCGCCCTCCACTGTGCTACCGTGCCGCCCTATACCGTGCCGCCCTATACCGTGCCGGCTTTCAACAAGGTCTCATGAGCAGACTACTATGTAAAAAAGTGTATGGAATTGTGGTTCGTGTCTTGAGATGGATAGAAAGCTAGTTAGTAGAAAGGAAGCAAAGAGTTGGCATAAATTGGTCTTTTTCCAATTGGCAGGCAGTGACTAGTGGGTTACCGCAGGAATCTATGCTAGGACCCTAACTGCTCACATTATATATTAATGATTTGGAAGAGGGAACTAAATGTATTATCTCCAAGTCTGCACATGATACAAAGTTGGGTGGGAGGGTGAGCTGTGAGGAGGATGCAGAGATGCTTCAGCATGATTTGGATAGGCTGAGTGAATGGGCATATGCATGGCAGATGCAGTATAGTGTGTTATCCACTTTGGTAGCAATAATAGGACGGCAGATTATTATTTGAATTAGGTGTAAATTGAGAGAGGTGGATACTCAGCAAGACCTTGGTGTCCTCATGCATCAGTCGCTGAAAGTAAGTGCAGGTACAGCAGGCAGTAAAGAAGGCAAATTACATGTTGGCCTTCATAGCATATAGGAATCGGGATGTTTTACTGCAATTGTATCGGGCAGTTTTGGTGTCCTTATTTGAGGAAGGATGTCCTTATTATAGAGGGAGTACAACAAAGGTTTACCAAGCTGATTCCTGGGATGGCAGGTCTGCCATATGAGGAGAGACTAAGTCAGTTAGGATTATATTCATTGGAATTTAGAAGAGTGTGAGGAGATCTCATAGAAACCTATTCAATTCTGACAGGATTAGACAGGGTAGATTCAGAAAGAATGTACCTGATACTGGGGGAGCCCATGTGCCGAATTTTCCCATTATAGCAGATGAAGGGCAGACATATTGATCTCGGGCAGGGTTTTCTGGTTTTGTGGCAAGCATGACCGAAAAATCCTGCCCCAGAACTAGGCTTATAGTTTGAGGAAGAGAGGTAAACCTTTTAGGACTGAGGTGAGGAGAAGTTTCTACACCCAGAGAGTGGTGAATCTGTGGAATTCACTACCACAGAAACTAGTTGAGGCCAAAACATTGTGTGATTTCAAGAAGAAATTAGATATAGCTCTTGGGGCGAAAGGGATCATGGGATATGGCGGAAGGTAGGAACAAGATATTGAATTTGATGATCAGCCATGATCAAAATGAATAGTCGAACAGGCTTGAAGGGCCAAATGGCCTACTCCTGCATTTCCTATGTTTCAAAGATTTCAGCTTTCTCGGAAGGATCAGAGACTTCAAAGAAAATCTGTGTGAATATATTGGGGCTGAGTGACAGTTGTGGAGATCGGCAATCACCACCATCACTCCTCCCCCAGTGAAACTGACATCTCCTGTCTATCAGAGCAGAGGACTTCAAGCGGGTCTGCTCACATCTGCAACTTCTGACAGAGAAAAAGGGAAATCTTCTGCAGAACTGAGTGCTGTTGTCATTTAAAAACCTGCCAGCTGTCCAGGGGGCATGGAGATTAAAGTGACCATGCAACTTCAAATTGTCACAGCTGACAGGCAAGGATGAAGATTTTGATCACAGAGTTGCCTGAAATCACTATGCCAGGGATGATCTTCAGCTCTGCCAAGGTTAGAAGGTCCATAAGACCCTCATCTTGGGGGAGAGTAGCGAGGTCAACCCCTTGCCCTAGCCCAAGCCCACCCAACTTGGAGGACCCTTCCTCTGCAGCCTGGCAAAAGCAGAGGGCACAAGTACACTGGAATTACCTCCTTGATCCCCCTTTGGGGCACAAGGCACCAGGCCAGGGTATCAGTGCCAGGGTGTCGGGGGCATTGCACTGTTGGCACTGCCAAGATGCGTGGCCTTTAAGTGAGCCTGTGTTGGGGTCTGAGAAGGAGGGGGGGCTGAGTGAGAGCTGGGGAGGGGGAGGGTTGGGTCTGGTCGCCCTCATGCATGTGTGGGTAGGGGGGGTTACCATTATTTGAGCAGTGGGTGGGGGAGGATGCCCTGTTTGCTGAAGGATTGGTGGTGCTGCCCTTGTTGGCAAAGGAGTTGGGGTGGGCACCATTTTGGTTTTTGAGGGAAAGGGGAACTAGTCTGCGAACGCAGAGACCACAATCCCTGAACAGCAAAGCTGGTCAGCGTGAATTGCGGGATGCATATATTTGCATCCATCTGGTGAATCTCACATGACATTCTCCCAGTGTTAGTGCGATTCTCTTCCATTTTCACGCCAACGGGACACGTAGCCTGTAAACAGGTGAATTGCAGCCACACTGTGCAGTGTATTTCTTTGTTTTATTCCTATCCTGGGCAGGGACTGTCATAGAAAGCTGAAGTACATTCTAAATATGCTGTCATTTAATGCCAAAATATTGAATGTATTCAAGAGGTGGCTAGGTATAGCACTTGGAGCGAACGGGATCAGAGGTTATGGGGAGAAAGCAGGATTAGGCTATTGAGTTGGACGATCAGCCATGATTGTGATGAATGGCGGAACAGGCTCGAAGGGCGGAATGGCCTCCTCCTGCTCCTATCTTCTATGTTAGCCGATATGCAAGGTAGCTCCTTGATTTTATCAATTGTTCAAAAAAAACATGCGTCACGCTGTCCTGAGTGGGATACCAGATTAAATGATAGTTTTTCTATCATTGAATTTGGTGGTACTTTGTTGTTAATTTATATGTGGAGATTGAATACAAAAGATGTTAAATTACTAAGTACAGGTGGAGTCTGAATCATTTCAGATGTAATTTAACCTCTACATTCAAAATTGCAACGTATCCTGCCCTCAGGTTTTTTTTTCTGACTGCACATAGTTTGGAGTTTAACAGTATTTTTGTTTTTAATTCTCATTGTCAAATGTCGTTTCCTCCTTGAGTCAGGATTGTGTTATGATTCAGAAGGATGCACTTTATCTTCTCAAGCTCAGTGAAATATGTAACCCATATGGCTTCAAAATGTTGCCAGAGTTTTTTTGGAAGGATTGTGTCATGTATGTTTTTCATTGGTCCCAAAGTATTTTTCTGAGGAACCAAAGCTACATTCAGTCATTTGAGATTATTCTAATATGGTAGATATCCATATATGAAGAAATTCTACTTAATCGTACATTGCTTCCATAAGTGCTTTGGCAAAGAAGGAACTTCTTCATATATGGATGTCTGCCATATTAGAATTAAGTTTCAGGGAAGTCTTTATGTTACACGTAAAATTATTTTTCTCTGCTGGAATGCCAGTGGAATGGATTTGACTTCATGTGATATTCTTAAAATAATTTGCAATTTAAATCACATTTCGAATGGTTCCCTGTGCAAGTCAATGGAAGCTTGATCTTCCTCGGCAATTGCTGTGCAACCCTTACCTCAGAACTTTGAGGGGAGTTCCTCAACACATCTTTGAATACTCCCAAATACACTGCCCCGGAGCTTGAAATTTACAGGCCAATATCTTATGAAAGAAAATATCTGTTGAATGCCATCTTGCATGATACAAAAATTCCTGTGCAAGAATGTTCTAAAAACCACATTCCGTAAGCTTTGATTTTAGATGTCAGAAAAGCTTTTATTTGCGGAATAAAGGCCAATGTTCCTCGAAATTTATAATGTGATACTGTTACTTTACTTGTCAAAAATAGAATCATTGAGTACAGTTCAATTAAAAAGGAAACTTCACTGCAGAATGTCTGCAAGAAATGATTGCAGGATGAATGCAGTCAAAGAGGGCGATCAGTAGAGTGCGTACCTCTGCCATGTTATGTTTTACTCAATGTTGTTAGAATTGCTCTTCCTCCCTGCCTGGCTGTTGCTCTGTAACTATAAAGCTCAAAAAGAAAGATTTTTATTAAGCACATCCATCTCACTGAGGAGGCTTCTGACCAATCCACATCCAACAACCTGCTCTGATAACTCTACTCACATTTTGACAGCTGTGGCAAATTCCACCACAGCAACTGAGACAATCATCAACAACCCATAACATTCTAAAAGAGAAAGTAAAATTGCTCCATCTTCGCCAAAACTATTTAGTTTTTCCATGGGTTATACCTTGTCTGTGAATGACATCTAGTTGAAATTCATCCATGAATTTTTGGAATATATTGCTTACGGGCAGACAGACTAACAAATGGGCAAAAATATTATCACCACCCAGTTTCAGTGGCAGAGGTAACAACATTTCACATGATTGTGGCTGACTAATGTTCTTCAATGATAATAGGTTTTATGAAGATTTATTTTTCAAATTCACGTTAAACTATATTTTCAGTCATTTTCTTGATGTTATTTCTTGTAAATTACGTTATTAAATATATTTCAATTTGTATTTTATTTCATTCTTTCATACAGCAATGTTAAAATATAAAGACAGTGTTATTTCTTACACAACTGTTATAATATGTTGTATATTTCCTTTTAGGCAGAAAAGTTGAATTATAAAGATAAAAAACTGAACATTGGTCCAGCAATAAGAAAACAACAAGTGGGGATTCCACGTACGTATATAATATTTTCCCCATTGTTGGTGACTAAAACAGAAAACAGTTATTAATTAGACAAAACCTACGGCACAGAATTTGAAAAAGTGGCACAGTGTTTAGCACTGCTGCCTTTCAGCTCCAGGGTTCAATTCCGGCCTTGGGTGACAGTCTGTGTGGAGCTTATACATTCTTCCCATGTCTGTGTAGGTTTCCTCCGGATGCTCTGGTTTCATCACACAGTAAGAGTTTTAACAACACCAGGTTAAAGTCCAACAGGTTTATTTGGTAGCAAATGCCATTAGCTTTCGGAGCACTGCTCCTTCATCAGATGGAGTGGATATCTGCTCTCAAACAGGGCATACAGAGACACAAAATCAAGTTACAGAATACTGATTAGAATGTGAATCTTTACAGCTACATTTAAAGATACAGACAATGTGAGTGGAGGGAGCATTAGGCACAGGTTAAAGAAATGTGTATTGTCTCCAGACAGGACAGCCAGTGAGATTCTGCAAGTCCAGGAGGCAAGCTGTGGGGGTTACAGATAGTGTGACATGAACCCAAGATCCCGATTTAGGCCGTCCTCATGTGTGCGGAACTTGGCTATCAGTTTCTGCTCAGCGACTCTGCGCTGTCGTGTGTCGTGAAGGCCGCCTTGGAGAACGCTTACCCAAAGATCAGAGGCTGAATGCCCGTGACCGCTGAAGTGCTCCCCCACAGGAAGAGAACATACAAGTGTATGTACCGTGCACCTGGTAGATGGTGTTCTCACGTGAGATGATGGCATCCGTGTCGATGATCTGGCACGTCTTGCAGAGGTTGCTGTGGCAGGTGTCGTGGTCACTGTTCTTCTGAAGGCTGGGTAGTTTGCTGCGGACAATGGTCTGTTTGAGGTTGTGCGGTTGTTTGAAGGCAAGAAGTGGGGGTGTGGGGATGGCCTTGGCGAGATGTTCGTCTTCATCAATGACATGTTGAAGGCTCCGGAGGAGATGCCGTAGCTTCTCCGCTCTGGGGAAGTACTGGACGACGAAGGGTACTCTGTCTACCGTGTCCCGTGTTTGTCTTCTGAGGAGGTCGGTGCGGTTTTTCGCTGTGGCGCGTCAGAACTGTTGATCGATGAGTCAAGCACCATATCCTGTTCTTATGAGGACATCTTTCAGCGTCTGGAGGTGTTTGTTGCGATCCTCCTCATCCGAGCAGATCCTGTGTATACGGAGGGCTTGTCCGTAGGGGATGGCTTCTTTAACGTGTTTAGGGTGGAATCTTGGGTTCATGTCACACTATCTGTAACCCCCACAGCTTGCCTCCTGGACTTGCAGAATCTCACTGGCTGTCCTGTCTGGAGACAATACACATTTCTTTAACCTGTGCCTAATGCTCCCTCCACTCACATTGTCTGTATCTTTAAATGTAGCTGTAAAGATACACATTCTAATCAGTATTCTGTAACTTGATTTTGTGTCTCTGTGCCCTGTTTGAGAGCAGATATCCACTCCATCTGACGAAGGAGCAGTGCTCCGAAAGCTAATGGCATTTGCTACCAAATAAACCTGTTGGACTTTAACCTGGTGTTGTTAAAACTCTTACTGTGTTTACCCCAGTCCAACGCCGGCATCTCCACATCATTCCTCCCACAGTCCAAGGATGTTAGGAGGATTAGCCATGCTAAATTGCCCCTTAGTGTCCCAATATGTGTAGGCTGGGCAGATTATCCATGGAAAATGTGTGGGATTATAGGGATAGGGCGTGGGAGAAGGCCTAGGTAAATTAATCTGGCAGAGAGATAGTGCAGCCTTGATGGGCTGAATTACCTCTTCCGCACTAGGGATTCTACATTTTCTTAAAAAATAAGAGTTAATCTCCTTGCCCATCTCAATTTAGATTTTTCTATCTCAATTTAGATTTTTCTATCATATGTGTGTAGAATTTTATATTTTGCATTGGCATAGCATAATATTTTAAATAAAATGACCAGACTTATTCCTGCATAGGCATGTGGCTGTTTGGTCAGCAGTAATGAAAGGTGGAACCTTATGCCCTCCCCCGTGACAAGTTTGGTGCCGGGGTACATTTAATCAGGTGGAAGGGTAGCAGTTGGGAACCCCACCATCTTCCTGCTTCCACATCGATTAAGTCTGTGGCAGGAAGGCCCCACCTCTGGCACCAGCTGAGGCCCTTAAGTGGGTAATTAATGCCTGCTGAAGGGTTTCGTTCTATGTCCACTGGTATTAACCCAAGGGCAGGCGGGAACTCGTCATATTGAAA
Organism: Mustelus asterias; assembly: GCF_964213995.1. Classification (NCBI taxonomy): domain Eukaryota; kingdom Metazoa; phylum Chordata; class Chondrichthyes; order Carcharhiniformes; family Triakidae; genus Mustelus; species Mustelus asterias. Next base: position 75,631,821 of record NC_135814.1, on the reverse strand, counting down.
GCACGACAAGTAAACCGTCGGGGTTGCTTGTGGGCCCATGGGAAGATCAATTATTCAAAGGTGCTCAGTGCCTGATTGAGAGACTTAGCATTGGGAAGTGGGAGGCCTGCTGAGAACCACTCACTACCCTGCTGAGGTGTGACTACTTTTTGTTTGTTCAATCATGGGATAAGGGTGTCACTGTCTTAGGCCAGCATTTATTGCCCATTCCTAATTGCCCTTGAACTGAGTGGCTTGCTAGGCCATTACAGAGCACCTTTAAGAGTCAACCACATTGCTGTGAATCTGGAGTCACATGTAGGTCAGTGCAGGTAAGGATGGCAGGTAAGGATGTGATTTCCTTCCTTGAAGGGCATTTGTGAATCAGATGGGTTTTTACGACAATCGACAATGGTTTCATGTTCATCATTAGACTTATAATTCTAGACTTTTACTGAATTCAAAGTTCACCATCTGCCCGTGTGGGATTTGAATTAGGAGTATTACCCTTGGTCTCTGGATTATAGCCCATAGAAACATAGAAGCTAGGAGCAGGAGGAGGTCGTCTGGCTCTTCGAGCCTGTTCCGCCATTCATTACGATCATGGCTGATCATCCAACTCAATAGCCTAATCCTGCTTTCTCCCCATAATAGAAACATAGAAAAACAACAGCACAAAACAGGCCCTTCGGCCCCACAAGTTGTGCCGAACATATCCCTACCTTTTAGGCCTACCTATAAACCTCCATCCTATTAAGTCCCATGTACTCATCCAGGAGTCTCTTAAAAGACCCTATTGAGTTTGCCTCCACCACCACTGACGGCAGCCGATTCCACTCGCCCACCACCCTCTGTGTGAAAAACTTCCCCCTAACATCTCCCCTGTACCTACCCCCCAGCACCTTAAACCTGTGTCCTCTCGTAGCAGCAATTTCCACCCTGGGAAAAAGCCTCTGAGAGTCCACCCGATCTATGCCTCTCAACATCTTATATACCTCTATTAGGTCTCCTCTCATCCTACGTCTCTCCAAAGAGAAAAGACCGAGCTCCCTCAGCCTATCCTCATAAGGCATGCCACTCAATCCAGGCAACATCCTTGTAAATCTCCCCTGCACCCTTTCAATCTTTTCCACATCCTTCCTGTAATGAGGCGACCAGAACTGAGCACAGTACTCCAAGTGGGGTCTGACGAGGGTCTTATATAGCTGCATCATTATCCCCGGACTCCTAAACTCAATCCCTCGATTGATAAAGGCCAGCACACCATTCGCCTTCTTAACCACCTCCTCCACCTGCGGGGCCGATTTTAGAGTCTTATGGACCTGGACCCCACGGTCCCTCTGATCCTCTACAGTACTAAGAGTCTTTCCCTTTATATTGTACTCCTTCATCCCATTTGACCTGCCAAAATGGACCACTACGCATTTATCTGGGTTGAAGTCCATCTGCCACTTCTCCGCCCAGTCTTGCATCCTATGTCCCTCTGTAACTTCTGACATCCCTCCAGACTATCCACAACCCCACCAACCTTCGTATCGTCGGCAAACTTACCAACCCATCCCTCCACTTCCTCATCCAGGTCATTTATGAAAATGACAAACAGCAAGGGTCCCAGAACAGATCCCTGGTGACCGACCTCCAATTAGAAAAAGACCCATCTATACCCACTCTCTGCCTCCTTTGGGCAAGCCAGTTCTGGATCCACAGGGCAGCAGCCCCTTGGATCCCATGCCCTCTTACTTTTTCTAGAAGCCTTGCATGGGGGACCTTATCGAACACCTTGCTAAAATCCATATAAACCACATCTACCGCTTTCCCTTCGTCAATGTGTTTAGTCACATTTTCGAAGAACTCCACCAGGCTCGTAAGGCACGGTCTGCCTTTGACAAAGCCATGCTGAGTATTCTTGAGCATACTAAACCTCTCTAAATGCTCATAAATCTTGTCCCTCAGGATCTTCTCCATCAGCTTGCCAACTACTGAGGTTAGACTCACCGGTCAGTAATTTCCTGGGCTATCCCTATTCCCCTTCTTGAAAATAGGAACCACATCCGCAATCCTCCGGCATCTCTCCCGTCTCCATCGATGACGCAAAGATCATCGCCAGAGGCTCTGCAATCTCTTCTCTCGCCTCCCACAGTAGATTAAAGAATGTTCCCAATGGTGGGGGAAGTCCAGAACTAGGGGTCATAGTTTGAGGATAAGTGGTAAACCTTTTAGAACTGAGGTGAGGAGAAATGTCTTCACCCAGAAAGTGGTGAATGTGTGGAATTCAGTACCACAGAATGTAGTTGAGGCCAAAACGTTTTCAGATTTCAAGAAGAAATTAGATATAGTTCTTGGGGCTAATGGGATCATGGGACATGTGGGGAAGGGGGGAACAGGATATTGAATTTGTTTCATCCATGATCAAAATGAATGGCAGAGCAGGCTCGAAGGGCCTACTCCTGCTTCTGGTTTCTATGCTTCTATGTCAAATAATGGGTAGAATAATAAAAGAATATCAAGTGACAAAATACCTCTAATTATGTAAGCCAGAAATTTCAAGAAAATGGGAAAGTAGAAAACAAAAGAGATCTGTTTTGGAATTGAAATAGCCTTGACACAAGAATAGAGTGTGCTGGCAAAACACAGTGGATAGTTGATCCCTGAAAAGTGAAGGTTCAGCCAGTAGGGAGGTTTTCCATTCCAGTGAACAGTTGTCACATCAAATACTGGGCTGAATTTTGACTTGGAAGCAGACAATTAAACAATTTCTCACTATTGGCCAGAGTACAGCTATGCTACCATCTTCCTGCGTCTGACCCTGTGGGCAGGTAGCCAATTAGACCAGTTAAAGTGGGCGGCACGGTAGCACAGTGGTTAGCACTGCTGCTTCACAGCTCCAGGGTCCTGGGTTCGATTCCCGGCTCGGGTCACTGTCTGTGTGGAGTTTGCACATTCTCCTCGTGTCTGCGTGGGTTTCCTCTGGGTGCTCCGGTTTCCTCCCACAGTCCAAGATGTGCGGGTTAGGTTGATTGGCCATGCTAAAATTGCCCCTTAGAGTCCTGGGATGCGTAGGTTAGAGGGATTAGCGGGTAAATATGTGGGGGCAGGGCCTGGGTGGGATTGTGGTCGGTGCAGACTCGATGGGCCGAATGGCCTCCTTCAGCACTGTAGGGTTTCTATGATTCTATGAAAGTGCCAATTGAGAACAGTGTTCACACGCTGTCTGGATTTTGCTGATGGTAGACAGGTCTACCCAATCTTGTTCTGGCCTGTAGATGGAAGCCTGGCAGTGGCAAGCCAGGTGGCCAGATGTGCATCCTACAAAACAGCCCAGCATGTATCCACTGGACTTCAAGGGCCATAGCCATGGTAGCAGGCCTTCCTGGCTAGAGGTCCCCTTCCACAGTGACGGGGTCTGGCAGGTATGACCAAAGTTTATTTATTCAGTTCTTCAGAGGGTGCCTCCATGTTGAAGGTCTGCAGCACTGAGAGCCAAATAGGCTGCTTCCCAGAAGATTGCTGTGCCAGTCTCACTGCTCGCAAATGCAGGTTCCAGGCCCCCATTTAGCTCAGAAGTCTGCAGGGCAATCCAGCCATTTGACTGTTCTCTCCATTAAAGCTGATTGACCTGCTGTGCGTTTTCGTCTTGTTTCAGATTTCCAGTATCTGCAATATTTTATGTAATATATACACAGCAGGTCTAGCAGAATCTGTGGATAGAGAAACAGAGTTAACTTTTCTAGTCCAGGTGACACTTCTACAGAACTGAAGAGGGATAAAAATGTAATGAATTATATTCAGGCAAAAATGCACTTGTTATTGGTTTAATATCTCAGCAACAGGACTTACATGGCTGTCAAGCTAACTTCCATGATAGGAATGATTACTCTTGCAATTTTTGCTCCTAGCAGAATAATATTGATGCCACTGCCAATCCAGCATGATGTATAGGTTGTCTTTAAATCATTAGAATAATTTTTACTTCAACCCCTTCAGATAATTATTCAAAACTTATTTGAATTGTATATTTTAGAAACGTCATTATTTTCGGTAAGTAGGTGTTTATTTTTAACATCACTGTCTGCTAAATAGGAACAAGTTTAATGCCGGCAGCTGGGACAATGTATTTGACAACTTCAACTGGATATCCTTACACATACCACAATGGAGTGGCTTACTTCCATAGCCCAGAAATCACTTCTGTTCCACAACCGTGGCCTGTGAGTAAATATGTATTTGAATATTTATTCTTTGACTAATAAAGGTAAAGTCGCCATAGTCCCAGATGACCGTAGGCTGTGACTGGTGGTGATTGAACCTGCGAATCACCACACCTCAAGTGAGGGCAAGATTACGGTTTTGTGCTCCAATCTTTCATTACAAACCCACTTTCACAATGAAAGTTGTCCCCTCTTACTTTTCCTTTGGTTATGAAATGGAAATATGGATTTCAGGACAATCTGTGGCTTTTAGTTGCACCCTTCCCATTTTCTTTCCCTAATCAATCATGCTTCTAACTACAGTGTTGTGTTGTTTTGGGGGCGGCGGGGGGGTACAAAGATCGGTTCAATTCAGAAGGTCCACAAAAGTTTCAATAAAAACAGGATGTAAGTTTATTTTTGGTGTACAGGCTTCAATTCCCAACTGCCAGCAGCCTATGGAGACCCTGATGACATCATGGAGTGATCACATGGCCTTCCTCTTGAAGGAACCATGCCACACACAGCAATTACCCAAATATGTGATATCCCTCCCCCTTGACCTCTAAGGTCCTCCCCCCAATCAATTGCAGAGGTGTTTATATCTAGCATCACAAATCAAGGTACACATTCGGCTATGCAACCAGATTAAATGCAGTACAAACAATTTGAGAGGCGATTGGGAGGCAGTCGAGCTCTCACTGGTTGTATCCATTGCTTGGGCACATCGGTAGATGTTTCATGCCTTGGAGGGGTGTCGTTATCCTTGCCAATAAGGAAATTGGCAAAGGCGATAAGCTCGCTAGTTCTTTCGGGCTCTGGTAGTAGCAGGAACATCAGCAACTAGAGGGGGTGGTTCTGACAAGCCACTGTGGGAAACCAACAACTGGTCAACATGGGGTCTCCAAACCAAATCACCGTTAGTTTGGATCACGTATGATACAGGGTCAGTCTGAGTCAAGACTAGTAGACAAAGTAGGTTGCCTGGGTAATATAACTGCGTGCCAACACTCGCTCCCCTTGGTGAAATAAGCATCATTTAGCACTCACTAGTCTCCTGGTTACTTGGTTATGCCCTACTATCGCCAATATCTCTTGTGGTATTAAAAGATCAAATATTGTTCTCAACTTCCTCTTCACGAGTAGCAACATGTAGTATTCCTGTAGGATGCCAAAAAGCCATTGAGATGTCTGGTTAATGAGCCTTGATCTTGAGAAGTTTTCAGTCCATGTTTCCGAGATTGCACAAATTGTTCAGTTAACACATTAGTAGCTGGGTGATAGGACGCTGATTTGATATGTTGGATACCACTCCTTTTGAGACTATCTTCAAAGTCTTGTGACGTAAACTGTGTCCCATTGTCACGGACAATTTATTCAGGTTTGTCAAACCTTGTGAAGATCCCCTCCAGTTTCTCAGTGGTTTTCTCTGTATTGGTGCATTTCATTATGATCACTTCTGGCGACTTAGTGTGTGCATTGACTAAAGAGCATATACCCATCTGCTGGACTGACGAAATCAATATGCAGGCGTTGAAATGGCATTTTAGGCCATTCCCACGAGTGTAGGGTGACAATGATGATACATTCCTCACCCGAGCACATGACTGGCATTGTCCCACACTTAATTCTATTTGGGTGTCCAAACCTGGCCCCCAAAGGTAACTCCAAACAAGTCCCTTCATCTGGACACTGCCAGGATGCCTTTCGTGTAGTTGCTCCAGCAATTTGTGTCATAAATTAGGAGAGATTCATTCTGATTCCTCTCAACCAGCCTTAGACTGTCAATTGTAGCTTCCATGACATGTATGGTTTTAGATCAGGATGTGTTCCTGTTATCTTTCCTTTTAACACCATATCTTGTACTTTTCTTATCATGGGATCATTCCTGGTTTGTCGTTAGACTTGTGATGCTGACACTGGTGCATTATCTATTTGAGAAAAATAGAAAATATTGGGAACACTGCTCAGTAGTCCGTGGCCAACAGGCAAAACAACTGGGATAATGGGCCGTGTTAGCATGGCTCTCTGACTGTCGATATTTTATTTCATGCAAATAGGCTGATAAGATGAGGGACCATTGTTGCAATCTACTAGCAGCAAGTGAAAATATAACCTTATGTGGCCTGAAGATAGTCATCAGTGGTCAGTGATCTGTTAATGGGATGAAATATCAGCCATACTTGCACTGATGGAACTTCCAGACTCCAAAGATAATACTCAATGGGCCCGATTTTACCAACAATTTGCGCCCGTTTTCGGGCGCGAAATTGTGGTAAAGTTGGGTGTGAGGCCTTTATCGCGATCTGCACCTGCATCCGCGCAGATTGCCACTTTACCGAAACTCGGGAATGGCGGCGATCCGCTTCGTGCCCAAAACGGGCACAACGGCGATTTAAATGTATTTGCATGCAATTAAATTGAATTAATGAACTGCCCGCCCAACTTCATCAGCATTTCCCCCTTTACCACCGCATTTGCCGATCCGGAATCGCGCCGTTACGGACCTGCTAAATAAAAGTCTGAGTCGGGTGCTCCAGCCTTTGAAGGGCGCGTTCAGTGTTTCCAACGGCTCTCTGGCTCAGATCAGTGGTGGGGGGGAGGAGGGAGGCGGGTCAGAACATTCTCTGGTTGGAGGGGGGAGGAGGGGAGTGAGATCAGATCATTGTCTGGTTGGGGGGCGGAGGAGGAAGAGACAGGTCAGATGTATCTCTGGCGGGGGGGTGGGTGCGATCGTTGTCTGGTGGTGGGGGGGAGGGCTGATCGTTGTCTGGTGATGGGGGGGAGGGCTGATCGTTGTCTGGGGGAGGCGGGTCAGATGTTCCTCTGGAGGGAAGGGGTAGTGAGGCCAGACCATCTCTGGGGGTGGGGGGGGAGTGAGGCAAGTTCATTGTCGGAGGGGGGGGGGGAGTGAGGCCAGATCGTCGTCTTGGGGGGTGGGGGAGACGGGTAAGATGTATCTCGGGGGGGGGGGGGGGGGGGGGGCAGATGGATCTCTGGTGGGGGGGTAGGGGTGGCGAACGGTCTGGGTAATGGGGGTGGGTAAGGGGGACAGTGATGTGTGTGTGTGTCCCTTATCCATCACCCCCACTACCCAGACCGATCACCCCCCCCCCCCTCACCGATCGCCCGCAGAGTGGCAGCAGACCCCCTGCCCCCACCAGAGATCCATCTGCCCCCCCCCAACCAGAGATCCATCTGCCCCCTCCCACCAGAGATCCATCTGCCTCCCCACCAGAGATATATCTGCCACCCCCTCCCCCCCACCAGAGACCCATCTGCCCCCCCCCCCCCCCCGCACCCCCACCAGAGATCCATCTGCCCCCCCACCCACCCACCAGAGATCCATCTGCCCTCCCAACCCCGAGATACACTCTCGCTCCCGCTTTTCACTCCCGGGCCGCTTTCTCCGTTTTTTGCAGCTTGGGAGCAATCTGAAGGTGTGCTTTTTCCAATTTTTTTCTAACTGCGCATGCGTAGTTCAGAGCTCCGATCGTTTCGGCCACGCTAAGCCCCGCCCACAGCGCGAATGGGACTGGAGATGGCTGAAAGCGGATTTCTAAGTCGGATCTGTACTACGCCCAGATTCGGCACTAAGAATGAAAATGGTAAAATCGGGCCCAATGTTTCCTTCTCCAATTGAGCATAGTTAGATTTGGCACTCCTCAGTGTGACAGAAGCAAAAGCTATTGCTCTGTCCTTGTCCGAAGGCAAAATGTGTGAGATGACTGCTCCGAGTCCGTAGGGAGAGCGTCACAAGTGAGTTGCAATGGCAGTTTTGGATTAAAATGAACTAAGACTTTGGATGTCTGCAAAGCATCCTTCACTGCCTTCATTGCATTTGGATGTCCAATGCCAAGACTGTTTAATGCACAATAGATAGTGTAGTGGTTTCAACAAAGTAGCTAAATCGGAGACAGGTTTCCCATAATAGTTGACTAGACCTAGAAATGATCTTAATAGTGTCACATTCTTTGGACATGGAGTTTTCATGGTGGCCTCCATTTTCTTTGGTGCCTTTGTTATCAATAATGTGGCCCAAGTATTGTATCGAAGTTGAGAAGAAGTTACATTTCTCTTTTTTGACATCATGGCCATGTACTTGGAAGATCTTGCAACGTTGATGCTAAGTTCGTCAAATGTTCCTGGTCATTGCACATGTAATTAAAATATTGTCAAGATAACATTGTACTATGGGTAACATACTCAGGATTTCATCTATTGACTGCTATAATAACGTAGTGGCCAAAGCGATTCCAAAGGGTAATTGTTTGTGACGGAACACGCCTTGGTGGGTAGCAAGGGTTGTGACCTTCATTTGCATTTAAGCCTGCAACAGATCGATTTTGTTGAACTCTTGCCCACCTAATAGTTTTGCGAACCAGCCCTCAATTAGTGGAAGTGGGTGCTGATCTGTACATAATATCAGGTTAATAAGAACATAAGAACATAAGAAATAGGAGCAGGAGTAGGCCATCTAGCCCCTCGAGCCTGCCCCGCCATTCAATAAGATCATGGCTGATCTGACGTGGATCAGTACCACTTACCCGCCTGATCCCCATAACCCTTAATTCCCTTACCGATCAGGAATCCATCCATCCGCGCTTTAAACATATTCAGCGAGGTAGCCTCCACCACCTCAGTGGGCAGAGAATTCCAGAGATTCACCACCCTCTGGGAGAAGAAGTTCCTCCTCAACTCTGTCTTAAACCGACCCCCCTTTATTTTGAGGCTGTGTCCTCTAGTTTTAACTTCCTTACTAAGTGGAAAGAATCTCTCCGCCTCCACCCTATCCAGCCCCCGCATTATCTTATAAGTCTCCATAAGATCCCCCCTCATCCTTCTAAACTCCAACGAGTACAAACCCAATCTCCTCAGCCTCTCCTCATAATCCAAACCCCTCATCTCCGGTATCAACCTGGTGAACCTTCTCTGCACTCCCTCCAATGCCAATATATCCTTCCTCATATAAGGGGACCAATACTGCACACAGTATTCCAGCTGCGGCCTCACCAATGCCCTGTACAGGTGCATCAAGACATCCCTGCTTTTATATTCTATCCCCTTCGCAATATAGGCCAACATCCCATTTGCCTTCTTGATCACCTGTTGTACCTGCAGACTGGGCTTTTGCGTCTCATGCACAAGGACCCCCAGGTCCCTTTGCACGGTAGCATGTTTTAATTTGTTTCCATTGAGATAGTAATCCCATTTGTTATTAAAATAATGACCATAGGTTGATGGTCATCTTAAAATCATGATGTGGAGATGCCGGCGTTGGACTGGGGTAAACACAGTAAGAAGTTTAACAACACCAGGTTAAAGTCCAACAGGTTTATTTGGTAGCAAAAGCCACTTTTGCTACCAAATAAACCTGTTGGACTTTAACCTGGTGTTGTTAAACTTCTTACCATCTTAAAATCCCCAGAAATGCAGAATGTATCATCCAGTTTCATGACAGGTAATATTTGTGAGGCCTAGTTGCTCATGATAACAGGTTCCAAAACACTGGTGTCAACAAGCTGCTCTAACTCCAATTCAGTCTTAAGACAAGTTGCATTCGGCACTGCTCTCACTTTGAGAGGCTTTTTGGTTGGCAATTTGGCTTGATTTTGAATTTCACTTGCATTCCTTCCATTGAGCCAAATGTATCTTCAAGTACACTCATATCTATTAAGAATGTGCTGTGGGTCCACCTTGGCATCCACCATTTGGTTTACCACAGTCCAGTCCAGCTTGATCTTCTCCAACCAAGATCATTCAAAGTGAGTCGGGAAGTTTCCTTGGTCCACGTGGAGAGGCAGCTCCTCTGTTTACCCACTGAGCTCCACCTTGACGATAATGTAGCCTTTCAAAGGCACAATTTCTTCTGTATATATTCCTAAAATCGCGTTCGCTGGCCTTAAGGGAAGATGCTTTAGTGTCTGTTGATATTGGGAATTAAAGATACGGTGGCACCTGTGTTAACTTCCATTTGACTGGTTGTCCATTCGGTGTAGGGCGACCCAAAATTGGTGTGATTTCCCCTGGGACCAATAACTTGTTTAGTCTTAGCTCCTCATCAGACTCCTGGAATGCCTCTTCCTGACTGCTGTCATTCTTGTCAGCCATGTTATAAACTGTGTTTGCTGAATTTGTCTTAGTCTTCTTCTAACATGTCCCTGGGTTCTTTTTCTGCGAGCCGTGTTCAGGAAACCCTGACGCCTTCCAACAAGCTCTTTCAATGTGGCCAACCTTGCCACAATTCCAGCACTGGCTGTTCTTGCTCCCAACAGTCAGTACTAGACTGACTAAGGGAATTCCCCTAGACTAAGGGAATTTCACACCAGCAGAGTAACCAGCACGTCTTTCAGAATGTGGGAGGAAATCGGTGCACCCAGAGGAAACTCACGCAGACACGGGGTGAACGTGCAAACTCCACACAGACAGTGACCCAAGCCAGGAATCGAACCCAGGTCCCTGGCGCTGTGAAGCAGCAGTGCTAACCACTGTGCTACCGTGCCGCCCATAGGGGTGTTACATTAGCAATTTTCCAGTCCTCTGGGACCCTCCCTGACTGCAATGCTTCCTGAAAGATCACCACTAATGCCTCCATAATCTCTTCAGCTATCTTCTTAAAACTCTGGGGTGCAGGTGATTTATCCACCTTCAAATCTTTCAGCTTTCCTAGCACTTTCTCTTTAGTAGTGGCCACCACACGCACCTCTGCCCCTTGACTTTCTTGAATTTTTGGTATGTTACTGGTGTCTTCCACTGTGAAGACTGATGCAAAATACCCATTCAGTTCCTCCACATTACTGCTTCTCCAGCATCATTTTCCAGCGGTCCAACGTCCACTCTTGCCTCTCTCTTACCCTTTATATATCTACTGGCTAGCTTACCCTCATATTTCATCTTCTCCCCCCTTATTGCTTTTTTAGTTGTCCTCTGTTGGTTTTTAAAGGCTTCCCAATCCCCTGGCTTCCCACTAATTTTTGCCACATTGTATGCTTTTCCATTTGCTCTATGTTGTCCCTGACTTCCCTTGTCAGCTATGGTTGCTTCATCCTCCCCTTAGTATGCTTCTTCTTTCTTGGGATGAAATTCTGTTGTGTCTCCTGAATTACTCCCAGAAACTCCTGCCATTGCTGCTTCACCGTCTTTCCTGCTAGGCTCCTCTTCCAATTATGAACATGGCTCTGACAATGGTGGGATTCTAGGGGGAGCATTTTCCTGTCTTGCCCGCCACGGGAATCGTAGCAGGCAGGGGGGGGGGCGGACCATGCAAAGGTCCATTGACCTCGGGTGGGATTTTTCGGTTCTGGGGCGAGCGCAGCCAGAAAATCCCACCCTAGGACTGGAGTGTCAGATAACATTGAGGCATCTGGAGCTCATTCCAGCAGCCACCCCATCACATGGAGAAATCTAGAGACCACAGGGCACCCCAAGGGAGGAGAAGGACTGAAGCCCATTCCAGGACCTTGCACCAGAGAGACTCAGGCAGTTTCCAGCCTATATGAATCTGGTGGGTGGGGGCATGGGCAAGGGGTGCTTATGTCTCCAGCTCAGACCTCTGATCTTCCTGCAGGCCTTATAGCTTTACCCTCAAGTTGGGGGCCATGAAAGTCAGAGTTAGAAATTTTGAGTTGACAGCATCACCATTCTATGAGCCAGAATCTCTCTCCCCAACATAAACCCCCCAAAAGTGCCCCCATCACACACTCAGAAAGGAGCAAGGAGGTCAGTGTTATGTTGTAAGAAAGACAGGAGTCAGATCATTTGTGATCATGAGGAGCACCACAGCTTTCCTCACAGCAGGGCATAATCATCCTCCTGCCTTGCCGAAGCAGGCCCACCACCTGGGCAACTATGTCTTTCACAGCCCCTGGGAGCATGTTTCCTCCTCTTAGTGCCAAGTGTGCAAGTACCTGGCACAGGTGCTGCACTGTTTCCCAGTCAAGGCGGAGTTGTTGGCTGCACATGCTGTCCAACAGTTTGTAAAATGACCAGCGTCTCCTGTAGACATGTGGCCTACATTATCGCTATTTCTTACCCAGTCCTCGGCCTAATAGGCAGCTGGCAGTTGAGCCTCTCTGGCAGCACCCTGATGTTCCTGGGTCAACTCCTATGGTGCTGGGTCAAACCTGGGCTGGCCCTGTTGCACTCGTCACCTCCTGCATGCCTTGGCGTCAATCAGCAGCAATGGCGCGACTGGCCTGACTCCAAACCAATATTCATTTTTAATCTGTGAGGATGTGGAAACATAAGAGAGAGACAGTGAACAGTGTAATCCATTCTTTCACTCTTTAACCTCCTCCCTAATCCCATTATGATCCAGTGGTTGAAGGCTGACCAACCTTCAGCACTCCTATTACTCAGCGCTGCTTTACAGAAACTACTGTCCACACCAGATAGCTCATATGGTCACGGACACTGACCCCATGTCCCGTCATCTTGCAACATTGTCTCCTGCCATATCATTCCTCCCTTCACCTCATCAGTTATGGAGTGCATCATGATGTGGTGACACTGAAGGCCACTCGGTGGCCCCATGGCATTGAGCCACATAGCCCTGCCCGTGCTGCTTCTTCCCCGAACGCTTGATAACGTTTAACCCATGGGGGATAGCTGATTTATTGATGATGAGAACAGTTGATAGGTTGGTTGGATAGCATGGATGAGAGAGGGCACATCTTGGTCTCACAGGAGAAGGAAGAGGCCGGTGGAACCTCCTGAGTGAGCATCACGCCACCTTCTTCCTGGCAGATTGGTAGATTCCAAAGCAGCCACGGACCTACCACATAACTTTCAATTGCTGGGTCATTCTTCCCCCAAAACCCTCGGTCCCTGCCAGGAACTGCAATTGACACTACACCCCAGAGCCTTCAGGGAGTTGCCTACTGCCCCTTGGTGTGCAACACTGCGGTCCTCACAATCCCTCCCTCACACTTAAGGAATCTGTCAGTGCTATACTGAGTGTTAGCAAAATGCACTGTGCCCCTTCTTGCGTTTCCCAGGTGTGCGAGGGGGCTTCCTCAATGACGGTCCCTTGTGGCTTCTTGTCTGACATGTGGCAGCTGTTTGTGTGTTTCGGATGTTATAGAGTCATAGAATTTTACAGCATGTAAACAGGCCCTTTGACCCAACTTGTCCATGCCGCCCCTTTTTGTTAACATCTAAGCGAGTCCCAGTTGCCTGCTTTTGCACCATATTCCTCCAAACCCATCTTACCCATGTAACTGTCCAAACGCTTTTTAAAAGTCAAAATTGAACTGCCTCTACTCTTACCTCTGGCAGCTTGTTCCAGACACTCACCACCCTCTGTGTGAAAAAATTGCCCCTCTGGCCACTTTTGTATCTCTCCCCTCTCACCTTAAACCTATGCCCTCTAGTTTTAGACTCCCCTACCTTTGAGAAAAGATATTGATTATCTAGCTGATCTACGCCCCTCATTATTTTATAGACCTCTATAAGATAACCCCTCAGCCTTCAACGCTCCAGAGAAAAAAGTCCCAGTCTATCCAGCCTCTCCTTATAACTCAAACCATCAAGTCCCGGTAGCATCCTAGTAAGTCTCTTCTGCACTCTTTCTAGTTTAATAATATCCTTTCTATAATAGGGTGACCAGAACTGTACACAGTATTCCAAGTGTGGCCGTACCAATGTCTTGTACAACTTCAACAAGATGTCCCAACTCCTGTATTTAATGTTCTGACCAATGAAACCAAGCATGCTGAATGCCTTCTTCACCACTCTGTCCACCTGTGACTTCACTTTCAAGGAGCTGTGAACCTGTAGCCATAGGTCTCTTTGTTCTGTAACTCTCCCCAATGCCCTACCATTAACTGAGTAAGCCCTGCCCTGGTTCGATCGACCAGAATGCATCACCTCGCATTTATCTAAATTAAACTCCATCTGCCATTCGTCAGCCCACTGGCCCAATTGATCAAGATCGTGCTGCGATCCTCGATAACCTTCTTCACTGTCCACTGTGCCACCAATCTTGGTGTCATCTGCAAACTTACTAACCATGCCTCCTAAATTCTCATCCAAATCATTAAGAGAAATGACAAATAACTGGATCCAGCATCGATCCCTGAGACACACTGCTTGTCACAGGCCTCCAGTTTGAAAAACAACCCTCTACAACCACCCTCTGGCTTCTATCATCCAGCCAATTTTGTATCCATTTAGATACCTCACCCTGGATCCCGTGAGATTTTAGCTTATGCAACAACCTACCATGCGGTTCCTTGTCAAAGGCCTTGCTAAAGTCCATGTAGACAACATCAACTGCACTGCCCTCATCAACCTCGTTGGTTACCACTTCAAAAAACTCAATCAGATTTGTGAGACATGATTTTCCACTCACAAAGCCATGCTGACTGTCCCTAACCAGTCCGTGCCTCTCTAAATGCCTGTAGATCCTGTCTCTCAGAATACCTTCTAACAACTTACCCACTATAGATGTGAAGCTCACCGGCCTGATGTTAATTCTGTGCAGCCAAGCATCTCCTGAAGAAACTGAAGTGGTGCTACAGACTAAGGACTTTGGTCAGTGAGGAATGTGTGCCTTTCCTGGAACCTCGGCTGTACTGAGTGATATAGCCATAGGTTAAAGTGCGAGTCTTGTCAAAATGCACTTGAGATCTCCAGCAAGCTTCTGAGAGTGTTAATGTTATTCAGTGTGGTAAGGATGAGACCAGAGGGAGCGGCTGCGGGGCAGTCGCAGAGAGCAGCAGCCTTCATGGAACCGTCAGTGAATTCAATTCAATTCAACTTTATTGTCATTGTATAATGTACAAATACAACGAAAAGTGAGCTTGCCAGCTCCCAAGATACAAAAAAAGATTTAAAAAAGCAAATGCACTAGTCATTATAAAATAGTGCCAATAGTCATTAAGTGCACAATGCCCATCACCTGGAAATATGTTAAAGGACGGAGTTCAGCTGGGTAACAGCTCTGGGGGAGAAGCTGTTCCTGAGCCTGGTCGTACAGGCTTGTATGCATCTGTAGCGCCTCCCAGATGGCAGGGGTGCAAACAGTCTGGCTGGGATGAGTGGAATCTCTGGTGATGCTAAGAGATCTCCGCAGACAGCATTTGTGATAAATATCCTGGATGGCTGGTAGCCGGGTGCCGATAATGTATTGGACAATTTTGACAACCCACTGCAAAGCTTTCTGGTCAGAAATGGAGCAACTGCCGTACCACACAGTAATGCAGTTCAACAAGATGCTCTCTATTGTGCACCGGTAGAAGTTTGAGAGAAGCTGGGGGACAGGTTGGCTCTCTTTAGCCTCCTTAGGATGTATAGGTGCTGCTGATCCTTCTTCACTAGGGAGGAGGAGTTGAGGGACAATGAGAAGTCCTCCATGATGTAGATGCCCAGGAATTTGAAGCTACAGACCCTTTCCACCTCTACCCCATTGATGTAAATAGGGGCGTGAGTGCTGTCTCTGGACTTCCTGAAATCCACAATGAGTTCTTTGGTCTTCTTAGTGTTGAGAGCCAAGTTGTTTCCAGCACTCCACATCACCAAATGTTGGACCTCCTCCCTGTAGGCTGATTCATTGTTATTAGTGATCAGGCCCACCACTGTAGTGTTGTCCGTGAACTGGATGATGATGGTATTGGTGTCACAGACAGGCACATAGTCATGGTGAAGAGGGAGTAGAGAACGGGGCTCAGCATGCATCCTTGTGGAGCCCTGGTGCTCAGAGTTAGGGTGGGGGAATGTGAGGTTATCTAACCTAACAGACTGGGGCCTGTTGGTTAGAAAGTCCAGGATCCAATTACAGAGGGTGGTGTTGACTCCTAGGGTATGGGGTTTATGGACAAGCTTGGTGGATAATGGTGTTAAATGCTGAGCTGTAGTCAGAGAACAGCATTCTAACATAGGTGTCCTTACCTTGCAAATGGGTCAGAACGGAATGAAGAGTAGTGGAAATAGCGTCTCCCGTTGATCTGTTTGCGCAATAGGCAAACTGGTGCTGGTCGAGATTGGCAGGGACATTGGCTTTTAGGTGAGTCAGGACCAATCTCTCGAAGTACTTCATTATGATGGGGGTGAGTGCAATAGGGCGGTCATTCAGGCTCATCACATTCAATTGCTTCAGCACAGGAACAATGGTTGTGCGCTTGAAGCATGCGGGAACCACCGTCCGGGCCAGTGACAGGTTGAAGATGTCAGTAAAGACCTTAGCCAACTGATCAGCACATACCCTGAGTACCCGTCCAGGAATGCCTTCTGGGCCAGCGTCCTTGCGAGTGCGCACTCTGCATAGAGTACCCTTATATCAGAGGTAGACAGTGTGAGCACCTGGTCATCCTGAGGCCAATGAATGTCTCGGCAATGCAGCTTTTGATGTTATATGGCTGTATGCCAGCACATCTTTCACTTGCTACTGGGGCATCTGATCGTTGTGTGCACCAGCCACAGTGATTTCCCTCCCTCATCTGCTGTGGGACTGTCAATGAAGGAGTTCCATGAACTGTGACAACAGATTGTGCTCATTCAGGCTTAAAAGGCAGAGAGCCCTTGTATCATGTCTTGTGAGTGAGAGAAGTTTTGAGAGGGCTGGCGGCAGTTGGCAGTCGTTTAATGAATTCAGGACTTAGCCGAATTTTGAGTGGATTGCCGATAGAA